>NC_081554.1:47180168-47780168 GCF_963082655.1 Stomoxys calcitrans | reverse complement strand
AAAACTGTGTACAGTACGGTCCGAGTCGGCCTATAACCTGATATAGCTCCCATATAAACCGATCTCCCGATTTGACTTCTTGATAGTATTCTGTTATGAGTTTTATCGTTCATAAAATTTTTTGAAACATAACCATATATTTGCACGTTCCACCCTAATTTACTTATTACAAACAATTTTGTTGTCCATTTTGGTGATCATTGCGTAGAAATAAAAAACCATACATTTGTGTCTGGTGAGCAAACGCAATTCTTTGCTGAATTGCGTTTGCTCATCTCAATCTCATATGGTTTTTTTTTTTTTTTTTTTTGTTGCCATTGTAGTTTTTTGCTATTCTATCCACTCTAGAAATGCACTAAGCAAGGGTGAAAAGTCTACAGTTGATCATAGAATGGTCAAGGTGAAGGAAAACAAGTTTCTGTATGTGTAGAACCTGTTGCATCCAAATATTAGTTGATGTGTGTATGGACAGTATACATGTATGCTATATGTGACGACATATAACATTTTTATAAGCAGTAGATATTCGATAATGAATCTGGGATTTAAGACTCCTTAAAACATAGATGGGCATATGCACACATCGACTAATTTTAATTTCTCGCGACACGTCAACGTTTATAGTACACTCAAAAAAGTGGGGCCTTTTTTTCCTGAAACAGCTGTCATATTGGCTTTTCCATTTTCAGCAGACAAAAACTTTTTTGTTGGCAAATAACTTTGCTGTTTTGAATAACAAACTTCGTTCAGTGTACAGTTTGCAGCCGGACAATATCTGATTTTATGAATTACTAGCTGAAGAGGGCCCGCTCCTCTGCGCCTTTATTTATTTAATATGGAACAAGGTTATCCTTTGAATATTTATTTCGACAATTAAATTATATTACCTTTATTGGCCTATGAATTAGTTCGGAGGATTAAGGGTCATTTAAGTTTGGATGTTAGATAAACTCCATTCTTAAACGACTTTATTTGAGCCCGATATTCCCATGGGGATTTTGGGAGTGGGAAGGCCGCTAGGGTGGTGATTGGCGCGTTAAGGGGGTGGTGCGGATCCCACCGTGGACTACCGAAACTGGGTATGCATTTCGTGCTCTACTCCCAAATACCTTTCATTTGAGCCCCATACTGCCATGATAGGTAAATATGTATGTCCGATTTGGGGATGTTTTCTGTGGTGGTCCCCCAGACACTTAGTCCTGAAAAAAAAAATGTTACCATCGTGTTCCATTTTCAAATACCATTTATTTAAACCCCATATTGCGATTGGTTTAAGGGTATGAGGAGTCCCCTTGGCTCCAATATTGGTTATCAAATTCGTTTTCTATTCCCAAATATTCGATTCGTATTCTACTCTCAAATACCTTAATTTCAGCCCCATATTGCGAGTTCAGTAAATAATTGCTGTTTGTAGGGTGTTTTGGGAAAGTAGTAGATCTCCAGAAAATTGGTCCCGAAAGTGGGTATCAATTTCGTTCTCTAATCCCCAATACCTTTCATTTGAGCCCCACATTGATCGGTAAATATGTCCGCTTTAGAGGTGTGGGGTGGTTCCCCAAACACTTAGCCCTGAAAATATATCACTATCGTGCTCTACTCTCAAATATTTTATTGAACCCCATATTGCCATTGGCCTCAAATTTGGATATCAACATCGTTTTTTATCTCAAGGGATTTTTAATCTCAGGGGATTCGTATTCTACTCACCTTTCATTTGAGTGCCATACTGCCATGATCGGTAAATATGTCCGATTTAGGGGTGTTTTAGGGGTTGGGGTGGTCCCCCAAATTCATGGGCCGATAATTGGATTTCTTATCTTAAATACCTTTCATTTGAGTCCAATATTGTAGTGATTGGTCTATATTTATATTTGGCAGGTTTTGGGGGTGGGGCGGCTCCCTTGGTACGCCATCCGAAATTTGGACACCAAATTTTTGCTTTTAGGCTACTATAAGATAGCACACAATTTCGCTTAAATCGCACCATTCATCTCCGAGATCTGGCGATTCTTAAAATTAGTGTGTATTGCACTCTCCCAATTTTTGTCCGATTTGGCTGAATAACTGTGCTAAGTACGGTCCAAAACGGTCTAAAACCTGATATAGCTCCCATATAAACTTATTTTTTATAAATTTTTAGAAGAATCCATGGAGGTGGGTTCCCTGGATTCGGCCGGCCGAACTTAGCACGCTTTGACTTCTTTGTACTAACTCATCTTATATTCACATTACACTAGGATTAATTGTTTTCAAGTACTCATTTTAAGCCATTAACGTAAAAAATAAATGTATTAATTTTACGTTTTTAGTTTAAATGTTTTTTTTACTGAGTTTGACAGTTGTTCACGTGAAGTGCCGATTAGAGAACCAAGAGTTAAGTACTAAAGTATAGCTTAAATCAACAATTACTTATTTTTCCATTATTTTTTTTTTTGTTCTTTGCACACTGAAATGAGAGAGCAAGCTGGGATCCATTGTCCTCATCG
This sequence comes from Stomoxys calcitrans, assembly GCF_963082655.1. Lineage (NCBI taxonomy): Eukaryota > Metazoa > Arthropoda > Insecta > Diptera > Muscidae > Stomoxys > Stomoxys calcitrans. The sequence continues at coordinate 47,777,682 of NC_081554.1, read as the reverse complement.
ATATTGATACATTATTGTTATTGTTGTTTTTAATCGCACATTCTATTTTCTGCTTATTTTCACAATATTTTTTCGCTGAATGCACACAAACATATCTCACAAGCATTGGTAAATTGCTCATGTGTTAGTATACACAGTGTTGTAGCTGCGTTCGTATTTGATTCAAAGTATTGTTCGAGATCGTGTTACCGCTAAATGCCGATTTTTCTCTTTTCTTCTCTGAAGTTTATTTTAATGGGATATTTTTTTTTTCTTGCTCTACGTTGTGTTTCACATGTGTGTACATAAGGGTGTCTCGAAAAAAGTTAAGAGTAGGTATGTACTTTAAAAAAATCGATAAATGCCAAATATGTAGTCAAACAACCGTCAACCAAAGTTTAAAATCTAGAGCGCATGAAGATTAAATAGGATAAATTATGTAGGATATATAAGAATCGGTCGCATTATTTTCACTAGTCCTTAAGGCTGAAGAGCGGTCTAATGGCAGTTATATCTAAATATAACCCGATCTGGACCATATTCCGGACAGATAGCGGGAATCTTGATACAGCCCACTGTTCGAAATTTCGGCGAAGTCGGCAAATCGGTCTATATGGGAACCATATCCAAATATATTCCGATCTGGACCATATGTACTTATTTAGGATATTGACGGGCCTAATAAAATCCTCTATTACGAATTTCAGCGAAATTGGCTAATAAAGGGTGATTTTTTATTAATTATCTTTTTGGCAACACTGGTTTCAAAAGCACACGCACGTTTCGTGTTTTGTTTTAATGTCAAACATCTTGAGTTCGGTCCATAATTTAACCATGAATCGTTTTGCAAACGAACAACTCTTGCAAATTATTGCATTTTTTTATCAAAATGCGTGCTCTGTTAAGAAAGTTCATTGCGCGCTTCTTCCCTTCCATCGACAAAGCTCATTTTTGGCTCAATGGGTACGTAATTAAACAGAATTGTCGATTTTGAAGTGAAGATCAGCCAGAAGCATTATAAGAGCTACCAACGCTTCCAGAAAAAGCCCTAATTTGGTGCGTTTTATGGGCAGTTGGTATCATTGGACCGTACTTTTTCAAATATTATGCGAATCGTAACGTAACTGTGAATGGTGAGCGCTATCGTGAGATGATATCCAACTTTTTTTTTGCCCAAAATGCAAGAGCTAGAGTTGCATGACATGTGGTTTCAACAAGACGGTGCCACACAGCACGCGTAAGAATGGACTTATTGAGAGGCAAGTTCGGTGAACAAATTTTATTTTCACGTTGGGGACCGGTCAATTGGCCGTCTAGATCGTGCGATTTAAGAATATTTTTTGTGGGACTATGTTAAAGTTCATGTCTATACAAACAAGCCTGCTACAATTGACGCTTTGGAAGACAACATTCAAGCATATATTCGTGAGATACCGGTCAAAATGTTGGAAAGAGTATGAAAAAATTGGACTAAGCAGATGAACCACTTGAGGCGCAGTCACGGTCAACATTTGCATGAAATAGTTCTTAAACATTGAATTATATGGACCGTACTATTGATTTAAATAAAGATTTCATGAATTTTTCTGAATTTTATGTGTTGTTTTTTTGAAAAACTTTCCTATAACTCATAAAAATTCGCCCTTGAAATGCGGCTGTTATGGGCCTAAGACTCAAGTAGGCAGATCGGTCTATATGAAATTTCAGCGAAATTGGACAAAATATGCAGCTTTAATGGGCTTAAGAGCCGCAATCGCCAGCTCGGCCTATATGGCAGATATATGTATCCAAATATCCGATTTGGCCCATTCAATAACTTTACTTGCGTATAGAAGAAATACCTACGAGTCGGTGCAAAATTTCAATTCGGTATTTAAAGACTGTAGCGTGATTACAAATGACGGACACTCAGACGGTGTTCGATGTGTTGCAAACGGAATGACTACCCCCTATCCATTAGTGGTGGATATAAAAATTGCAAATTTTTTGCATAGTAAGTATCCATAAACGAGAAACGCAAAACAAAAAGAAAAACAATCAAAACAATGCCGGAGCAAAGCTAAAATAACTTGTTTTTATTCGACTATTACTACAGATCAAACAAACAATATGATCAGCATGGTGGTATCTCTCAAAATTACTAACAAAACCCCCATGAGAGAAAAAAGAGAGTGAGAGAATAATAAAGACTAAAAAATAAATATACAATAGCGAAATGCAATTCGCGTACCACCAACAACAACAACAAAACAAAGTTGTCTAGCTTCCACTATGCCTGAGAAACAACAGTTAACTACTCTTGTACCCATCAGATGTTAAGCGAAAATACCAATAGCAATGCAGTTGACAGCGCCAACATCGTCATCTCATCAACAACATAAGGCATACATACAAACGCATCAAACTTAAGCATATGTATGCCAATATTGGGCAAAAAGTTACACTCACACACAAATATGTGTGTTGCAGCAGAAAAATATATGCCAATGTTATAATAGCAGTGTTGCCAACGGCAGTCAAATCCGCTTAGTTGAAAACAGCAAAATACAAGAAGAAATTTATTTCAATTATCCGATGATTTCAATTATGCGAAACCGGGTAATTGGAAGAATGTTTTCCATTAGCTTTGTTGAGCTGAGTTTTGTAGAATTAACTTCAGTAAGTTAAAGTCTTTGTATAAAAAAACATCTGGAATTGCAAATTGGAATTGGAATTTGTAGAATTAACTTCAGTAAGTTAAAGTCTTTGTATAAAAAAACATCTGGAATTATAAAAATTATGAGGATAGATACAGTGATTATAGTTATCAACTAGTGCAATTAGTTAAATAGTAACATTGACCAAAGGCAAAAATGTTCAGCTCAATTCTGGAAACTCCATGGGAATAAATTCCCAGAGAATTAATTTCTCCCTCGAATAAAATCCTCCTATTCTGATTGAATGGGGAGAGGAAATTTTTGGGAGAGGGAATTTCGAATTCTCGAAAACAGCTGTTTTGCTTCAGCTGTTTTATTTTGGCTAAACATTTTACTATTATCTTGTGGAAAAAGAACATAAAATGGAAGAATAAGCAAAAAAAAGTTATAAAAGTTGATAAAAAGTTTACAAACAAATTTACTGTTGCTTTTGTAATGTTTGTTTTAGTTTTTGTATTTTAATAGTGCACAATTATGGCCTACAGCTTGTCACCATATTTATGTGTTGTGATAACAACTTTCGTCTTCATCCAAAAATCGTTGGCTAAATTAGATGCTTCCAGAGTGGTCTGGTAGACAGATTAATTGTGGCGTGTTGTCCCTGGTTGCATGCGGGGCACACATCCAGCATGTTGGCGTTTTTCCTTGCCAAAAGGAGTTAAGGTGGCTTAAACGTATGAATGCTGTGGTGGTCAGGCTGATACGACGTTTTATCTAAAGGCCTACTTTTATGGAACTAGAACTTGAAGATCTAATCGACATTTCCGGGCAGCGGCCGCTTTTCTTGGTGGTTGGGACGGCTGCTGGACATAGTGCTGCCGGAAAGCGACTTATGGATTTATTTTTACTCCTGTGGAGTAAATGCTGCCAAATGTGGCGCCAAGTATCTTTGAATAATTGCCCACTAACATTCCATTAAGGAACAGGCAAAAGACTTCTTGCACATCATTGAGTGCCGCCCGATTCAACTTTAAGCTCAAAAGCAACACGGGAAAGTTGAAAAATTTGTTAACTATTAAATTTTCTATAAGTTAAAACTTTTCTGAAATTTTCTCTAACGACAAAATTTTTTAAAAGATATAAATCTATAAAATTTTTCTAAAGACAAAATGTTGAAATTTTCTCTAGAACAAAATGTTTATGAAATTTTCTCTAAAGACAAAACTTCCATGAAATTCTCTCTAAAGACATAATTTTCATGAAATTTTCTTTAAAGACAAAATTTCTATGAAATCTCTAAAGACAAAACTTCCATGAAATTTTCTCTAAAGACAAAAATTTCCACAAAACTTCCATGAAATTTTCTCTAAAGACAAAACTTCCATGAAATTTTATCTAAAGACAAAATTTCCAAGAAATTTTCTCTAAAGACTAAATTTTCATTGAATTTTCTCTAAAGAAAAATTTTCATGAATTTTCTCTAAAGACAAAATTATGATGAAATTTTTTCCAAAGACAAAATTTAAAGAAATTTTCTCTAAAGACAAAATTTATGTGAAATTGGTTGCATGAAATTTTCTTTAAAGACAAAAAGTTCCCTAGTTCCAACCTAGACAATATGGTTTTCAAATGAAAGGTATTGTCAAGTTGATAACGACATTTTTTTAGTAAACCCATCTTAATCTAAACCTTCGTACCTTTCATTTGATAACCATATTATCTATGTTAACAAGGTGCAAAATTTTTATGACCCCTTAGGTCCTTCCCTGGTCCAATTTTTATACATGTTTTGGCATATTCGTAATCTACTTGACAATACCTTCCATGTGATACCCATATTGCCATAGGGGGCCCCGGGGTTTTTGCCCCAAAAACAACTTCATATTCGTGTTCCTAGAGTTTAAATTAGGTGGGATGCAAAAAAATGAAATAAATCTGGGGTGCACCCTAGCATAGCATAAAACTCAAATTTGTAAATAAATCCCTGTTCCATAGCATTGGTTTGGATAAGAGTAGGGAAATTTTCTATTTATGTATTAAAGGGCAACCCTACAAATAGTTTCACTTTGTCCATTCTATTTATATGTGTGCAAAGTTGTTTGGTAGTGAGTTTAGGTGAGTGAATAAAGAGCAAAACAAAAAACGTAAAACCTTTATACGATACAACAGCGGCGAATAAAACAAAAAAGCATACCAAAACAACTTGCATTGATTTCGTATGCCAATGTATGACTATGCGTGTGTGTGTGCATACAAACATTATTGCGAATTTATTTCACACAGCGTGTAGCTTAAAAAAAATTACGTAAAACTTATATGGCCCCAACTCCTACAAGACCCTAGTGAAAACACAAAAAAAAAACTTCAACTCACCTTTAAGTAGAGAAATTTATCCAATTTGTCTCGTAGTCCAGGTGTTTTTAAAATGTAAACACATTCAGCCACGGAGTTTTTGCCTTTGGTATTGGCAGCACAAACGCGGCATAAAAACTCCAAATTTGATTGGAAATCCATGATCGCAGAAATGTGGCGCGGTGTTGATTGGGGGGTTTTTAATATAAATTTCGTTTCCACAATTACGTTTTGCCTCTGACTCAGTTTGTTATTCACTCACTAGTAATTTAGGCACTGTTTAACTAAACTACTACACTTAATATTTCAGTTAAACTGTTTTACAACTAATTTGAATTTCATTCATTCTTCACATTGCGTTGTTCTGTTCAATATATATACAAATATATATGGGTTTTATTTCACTAGAATATTAACCGTTGTGTTTTGCTGTGCTCTTGTCGCCTCACTTTTGTATTGTGATTTGACACTTTGTATTTCTCTTTTGTTTCTACTTTGTTTTCTTACAATCTCATTCTATAATGTTTGTTGCTTTCATTCAGGCTGATGTTTTTTTCCACGCCTATGTGTGCGTCCGTATATGAGTGAGTTTATTTTTGTTTGGCTCGTTTGCTCTGCTCACTTGACATGAGTGTGTTAACTACATAAATATTTCTTTCACTTTCCACTTTATTCCATACATTTGTCATTGCACATTGCGGAGCACTGTAGCATTTCTCTTCTATGAGCAACAAATATTCTCTCACCACTACATCTGGAAGTGTGCTCCATCAGACACCCACATTAACTTTGTAATTGTTTTCTTTATCACTCAGCCAGTGAGAGAGGAATATTACAGTTCTGTAAAAACCACTACTGTTGCCACCTGTTTGAGTTTCTGTTGAAAAAGAGAAATGATTAAGTAAATGAGTATGTATAACAAATTTACATTTGAAATTATTGATATTAAGAACTGATGGAAAACAATTTTTTTTTGTTTTCTCTGTTATTGGTCGAACTCATTAGGTTTTTTTTGGATTTATTACAGTTCAAATCTATATGCATGTGAGTTACAGTTTTCGCTATATGTAATTTTTATTTATTCTTAAGATTATAATTTATTCTTAAGATTACGGAAGATTTTTTGCAAAACCGCACTTGCCCAAAATCAAAAGTGACAAAGTCCCATAAAGTGTTTAATGTCAAAAAAAGTGTATGCAACTTGGTAGCAATTCTTCATATCTCTGTTAAAGTTACACTGACCTAACAACTGGTTAAACTTTAAGGGCCATACTGTATATAATACATATTACATATTATGTAAACAATACATACCAATGTACATAACGTTGTGTGACATTTATAATTTTCAAAAACGCAATTCAAGCGAAATTATGTTTGCGCTCTTATAGTGACTCAAAAACAAAACTCCTTGGTCAAGTGCGTGGGGGACCGCCTCACCTTCGAAGCCCGCCAGAGGTTTATAGACCCAAAGGATAGTTAAAGGCCAAGATTTGGTGGTCCGTCCCTCCCCCTAAACACATTCTAAAACGGACAAATTTACCGACCGATACGGGCCTCATATATAAGGTATTTAAGGGCAGAGCACGGATCTTGTATCGATTTTTAGGTCTAAATGTCTGGGCGGTCGCTCTACCCCTAAGGTGGCTCCTGTACAGGACGTATTTACCGACCAAGGCAAAATGGGGCTCAAACGACAAGTATTTTGGAATGGAGCATGATTTTGATACACATGCGGGAAAAAATCTTTGAGTGGATTTCCCGCCCCAAAAGGTCTCCATAGGACGTGTATATACTCCGAAAGCCTTGTAGTAGAAAATTCCTGGATCATATAAAAGGCTCCCTAGTTTTCGGTATTTATTCGATATTTTTCGGAGTTCTGATGGTCTGTTGATGTCCATTTCTGGTTTTTACGACACTTCCACACTTAAGTTAGTTAATTCACGACAGAATCGAATTACGGCCGTGAACGAGTCTCTGAGGAGGAATTTCAAAGCGAGCGCGGATAGCACATTGTATAGCAAGAAGTAAGCGAGCGTTAGAAAAGAAGCTCTCGACGGCCCGCTCTTTAGACCAGAGCATGATGGCAGAGAGATACAAACTTGGGGACTTCCACCACTAGATGCGGCCCTCTCGCTTAACTCACCGCTCGGGAGTTTTTTCAAATAAACAAGTTTCTCTGGCGCACCCTGTATTTCTAAGGGGTAGGGACCGAATCAGCCAAGCTGAAACGCTGACAGGGTCTTGCATGTTCTGCTTTGACTTTCGACAACTGTACCAAGTGCGGTCTAAATCGGTATATAAACTGATATAATTCCCAAAATCTCCCGATTTTACTTCTTGAGCCCTTATAAGTCGCAACTTTTGTCCGATTTGGCTGAAATTTTGCATTCGGTGTTCTGTCGCGACTTTTAACAACTTTGCCAAATACGTTCCAAGTCAGTCTATAATCTGATATAGCTCCCACGTAAGCCGCTCCCTCGATCATCCTTGTTCGTTTCCTATAAGCTTTAATTTTTGTTGGTTTGACAGAAGTAGAATAGAATTTGTAGAATAAAATTACATACAGCGGTCAAAAAAAGTATTCATCATTCAATGTTTTTTTTTTAATAAGTCTACAAAAGACAATTGGAATAAAAACATATTAAACTAATGATGCAGTAGTGCTTGTGTGATATATATGTACACAATTTCATTGTTTTTAAAGAAAAAAATAGTATTTATTGGAACAAAAAGGGCCATTTTACAGCTGAACACAAAAAATTAAACAAAAAAAGTATTCATCATTGCAAAAAAACAAAAAAATAAATAACATAATTTAAAAAAAATAATACTTTGTTATTCGACCACCGCGTCTTATAACTTCTTTTAAACGGTTTGACATCGATTGGACTAATTTAGCGGTTATATTTTGGTCTATATTAGTCCATTCCTCCATTATCACCTGTTGCATTTGACTCTTGCTCGAAAAATTGCGCGTTCTCAATTTGCGTTCGATATGTTCCCAAAGATGTTCAATTGGGTTCAAGTCGGGACTTTGAGGAGGAGTTTTAATGACTTTGGGGCAGTTATACAGCATCCACATCTTGGTATTTAAAGCAGAATGTTTGGGGTCATTATCTTGATAATATTAAAAGTTATTACCAAGCCCAAGTTTTACAGCACTATCTTTTAAATTCCTCTTTAAAATGTCAATGTAATACTTATGATCCATTACTCCATTAATAATTTCAAGATTTCCCGCTCCTGAAGCCGCCATACACCCCCAAACCATTAAACCATCTCCACCATGTTTTACAGTAGCAACTGTGTTTCGTTCTTCAAGCTCTGTATTTGGTTTTCTGTACACTATGACCTTTCCATCGCACCCAAAAAGATTAAACTTGCTCTCGTCTGCAAAAATGACTGTTTTCCAAAATGATTCGGGCTGTTTTACATACATTTTTGCGAAGTTTAGCCTTTTCACTCGGTTTATTTTATTTATAAAGGGCTTCTTACGTGCAGTTCTTCCTCTGTAACTATGCCTTTTGAGTGTATTTCGAATTGTTTGTGTAGTAACTTCCTTCCCTAAATATTCCATAGTGTTTTTACGAAGAATGGTCGCAATTGTCTTCGGAGTTTTCTGAACTTGCCGCACTAGCCAACGCACATCTCCAACTGAAAGTGCTTTTGGTCGACCAGATCTTGGTTTATTGTCAGCAGTTTTCGTTTCTGTCCACTTTCTGATGATGGATTGTATAGTAGATCGTGGTCTATTTAATATTTCACTGATAGTTTTTTGAGTTAAACCATTCCTGTGGTGTTTTATTATCAAAACTTTTACCTCATCAGAAACCTCGTTTTGCTTACGACCCATTTTGACAAAAACTATATTTTCAATGAAATTAAATATTTGCTGTCAAGGGCAAAGCCTCCTTTACTAAATAAAACAGAAAAGGGGGATTCCCAAATAATATTTGAATTTGACTTTGATGATAGCACATCAATGATGAATACTTTTTTTGTTCTGTTTTTGGTGTTATTATATAAAATTGCATTTTTTGCGCTAATTAAATTTATTTTTTGAATTTATTTTAAAACATATTACGAAAAATAAACTATTGCATAAAACTGCATTATTTGTTTACTTTAAATTTTCTTCAATTACCCAAAATAAGTGAATTTATTATCAATTTTGCTAATGATGAATACTTTTTTTGACCGCTGTATATGCCCTTCAACTAAATTTATTTTGAATACATATATTTTTAGCAGAATTCATGGTTGTGGTTTCCCAAGAATCGGCCCGGCCGAGCTTAGCAAGCTTTTACTTGTTTTAGATAAGATTTCAGGCTATTGTTTTCGGCAATACAATTGAAAATATTTTGTTTCTGAAGCCTAGTGCTGACTTCATTCGCAGCGAAAATGCCTATTAAATTATTGCGATATCCGACGCACACTATTCTTTGACAAAACACAAACAAAAGCCCAACAACAACACACAACAAAGATAACATCATTAAAACACAGTTGATTGGTGCCCCTTTCGCGAGCATTTAATTACACTGGCAATTAATTGAAGCGAAATATGTATTGACGCAGCGACATGTCGCTACTATTTTGCTTATAAAACTCGGCAAAAGTCGAAGTCAGTAATAGGCTTAAAGACAAATTTTACTACCAACTTCTATCACACAAAACTTCTGGAAATTTTTCCGTAAAAATAAGTATTTCTATGAAATGTTACAAAGTAACAAAATACAAAGTAACAAACATTCAAAAACACAAAGTGGCAACTCTTAAAACAACACATGTTTTATCTTTGTTTCTTTCCTCAGTAGCTTCACTATCCTAACGGTATGAGTTGAAGAGAATAACACCAGTGGTTATACCTTACCGCCACCGGTTGTTGCTGTTTTTGTTTTCTTCTTCTTACAATATCACATGTGTTCGTAAAGATCATTTTTGACGTTTTCTTTTATGTTACAAGATTCGCCGAAAAATCTCTCTCGCTCTTAACTTCGCCGCCAACAAAGTGCTAAGAAAACCGCCAATAAATAGCCTACTAAAGCAAACAACTAACTACAGACGGCTGGCTGCGGCGGCGACTAATAAGAGAGTATTTTTGTTTCTATATTTTCTTGCTTTTGCTTTGTTATTCTATGGTTCTTGTGTTGTTTATTTATTATTATGCTGTGTTGCGTAGTGTTGTTGTATTGGGAAGTACTACACATTGGTATTTTCCACACACATTTGTACATATAGGAATGTGTTTTTTTGTTTCCATTGTTGTTGCTGCCTGCAGAGTTGTAGTTGCCTTTTTCGATTATTTTTGCATAGGCCGATTTGCTTGCTTGTGTCAATAATGCTTGGCTACGCGATGTGTCCATGAATGTTTGTTCAATACCCCATATGTACAAAAGTATGTGTGCAGGTTTTCGTATTCATGTGTTTTGCTTTGGATGAGGGTTTATTTTTTTTTTCTTCGTCCCGTTTTATTTTTTTGTAATGAAATTTTTCTTCTTGAAGAACTGATGAGAGTAGAAAATGTGGAAGAGTGTGTGTGTGTGAGGCCAGTTACGTTAGTATGGGATAGAAGCGTCGCGCTTAAGTATGTTTGTATGTAAGTTGGTGTATGAATGTCCGTATCTAGAAAGAAGGTACTTTGTAAGGTCTTCGTCGTATGTTTAATGGGCTTATTTTTGTCATAAATTCTCGATTCTCGTTTCTTTCTTTTGATGTCTATGTAGTTGTTGTTGTTCCTTTTGATAAATATTTTTTTGGGTAGCTTTTTTAGGGGGCTTTCTTTATTTCCACTGAGCCTACAACAGGCATATGGGATATGGGGACTAAAACCATACCACTAGATGGCATTGGCCATCATCAACGAAAACACTTTGAACTGTACTAACAACAACAACACGAACACATAACTCACATGGCATGGTAGGTAAGCTTTTTTTTGTTGTCTTTTCTTTGCATAATTTTGTTTTAAACAAATGCATTTCTTGCAGGCTGTTTGCTGCTGTAAGTTTCACTTTCTCACCTCCCCCGCTATCCACACACACACATCTATTCATTCACTTACAGATATCGTATATTGTAAATCCACTTTGTTATGCTGAAGGGGTTATTATATTTTTTGTGAGTAGCAGCTTTGCTTTTTAATTTCTGATTATTATTTTTCACTTTCGATGGTTGTTAACACACCACGAGAACACACACTTGCACTGGCGAGAGATCAAATGGAAACTGTTGGCGTGTGTTAGCAATGAAGGCGAGTGTAGCCCATCGTCGTAGTCATCGTTGCTTACCAACACCAACGCATCTATATTTGTCATCGTCCGTGACTACGGCTGAGGGTGCATGTGTATATGTGAGCTGGTGTGCAAATGTTTCTCAGCCACGCGAGTATGAGGGGGGTTCTGTGGTATGGGTATTTGCTTGGTAGACTCGTTGCTTTGCTGTGCTTTGCCTTTGCTCTGTACGACTCTGACAACCATGACTGTCTGACTGGCGATATTGTGAATATGTATGAGTGTATTGGTGGAAATGGTTGCTTGCCATTTCAGAGTGTTAGTGAGTCGAACATGATTAAACAACAACAACAGCAGTCAGTTCATAATTGTGATGATGATTATGCATGCGAGTGTATTTCGCATTCAGCCACATTAGTTGTTTTTGTTTTTCGTATATGTGCCTGCATTTACATGTGGTTGTTACCTACTGCCATTCAATTCCTCATTTATGTAATGGTGTTGGTGTTTAAAAATTGTTCGATGCGTGAGAGCTGTGAGTCAACTTAGGCGAAAGTTGCTTTAAAATGTTCATATTGGAAATAACGATCCATGAAATGTTTGTGACCTTTTAATGGTATTGAATGAGGATACAAATGTTGATAAGACCTAATGTGACATGACCAACTTGAGTCTTACACTGAAGAGAATACTCACGCATACAGCCTACTGAATTTATAGTTCCGGGTATTTCTAAGGTCTTCAGCTTTTCCTCACTTTATTTCTTCCATTCTATACATTGCGGGTGTTGGTATGCGTGTGTGAGTTTCTATTCACACTGTGTGCAGGTTTTCATGTATGTGTGTGTCAGTTTAGATGCTTGCATGTTTTTACCTTGGTGGAGGCATATAACACATATTGTTGGTTTTTAAGCTAAATTAGCAAGTAATTTTCAGGGCAAAATTGGACCGCAGGAAATCGTAGGAGTTTGGAGTTAAAAAAAAAACAGGGTCGTCTGATCTCCAATCACTTACATTCATCGAATACGTGTATTGTTGGTTCCTATTCGGGCCTCTATGTCAATATAGAATTTTTGGTAACCTCACCTACCTTAGGAAATAGTATGCAATTCTTTAAAACTTCTATGAGTTGATCTATTTTTACAAGGTATACCTATTAGACCTTTCACCGTGGCCTTAGTAAGTTGTGTAGATATGGCCGAACTTAAGCACTAAAGGTCAAAAAAGGATAGATGCCCATCACTAACTCGTTGTCGTTGTATTGGAGTCTACAGAGTCTATTAGCCAAGAGTTCCTACTTTGGATTAAGCAAGCAGTTTAGGAACAATGTCCCCTCTCGACAGCCAATAATTACACTATACAAGGATTTGTGGCCAAGACAGAATGAGCGCGTTGAAGATCGTTGCGTCGAATAATGCAGCTCTGCAAGCAAATGTAGAAGAAAGTAGAAGCGTGCTAAGATCGGCCGGGCCGAATCTTGGGAACGCACCACCATGGATTCTGCCAAAATGTATACAAAATAAATTTAGTTGAAGGCCATAATTTTATTCAACATACCAAACTTCTGTCAAACCAGCAATAATTGAAGCTTCTAGGAACCGAACAAAGATGATCGAGAGACCGGTTAACATGAGAGCTATATCAGATTCTAGACTGATTTGGACCGTACTTGGCACAGTTGTTGGAAGTCGTAACAGAACACCACATTCAAAATTTCAGCCAAATCGAACAAAAATTACGGCTTATAAGGGCTCAAGAACTCAAATCGGGAGATCGGTTTATATGGAAGCTATTTCAGGTTATAGACCGATTTGGATCGTACTTGGCACAGTTTTTGGAAGTCATAAGGGAATACAACGTGCAAAATTTCAGTCAAATCGGATGAAAATTGAGGCTTTCAGGAGCTCAAGAAGTCAAATATCGGTTTATATGGGAGCTACATCATGTCATAGACCGCTTCGGACTGTATTTGGCACAGTTGTTGAAAGTCGTAACAGAACACCACATGCAAAATTTCAGCCAAATTGGTCAAAAATTTCGAGAAGTCAAATCAGGAGATCGGTTTATATAGGAGCTATATCAGGTTATAGACCGATTCGAACTGTATTTGGCACATTTGTTGGAAGTCATAACAGAGCACAATATATTTCAGGCAAATTGGACAGAAATTGCGGCTGTAAGGACTCAAGACGTCATATCGGGAGATCAGTTTATATGGGAGCTATATCTTAATCTGAACCGATATGGCCTATTTGCAATCCCCAACGACCTTGACCAATATGAAGTATCTGTGCAAAGTTTCAAGCGGCTAGCTTTACGCGTTCGACCGCTATCGTGATTTCGACAGACGCACGGAAGGACATGGCTAGATCGATTCAGAACGTCGAGACGATCCAGAATAAATATACTTTATGGGGTCTTGGAGGAACATTTCCAGGTGTTACAAACGGAATGACTTGATAAGTATACCCCATCCTAAGGTGGTGGGTATAAAAAGCATAGCGAAAAGTAAAATTTTTAGCTTCGACCCCTAAAAACTTTACTGCACGTATAGCAACATATGACGCCCGATTTCAGACGTCAAAGTTGAAAGTTCTTTATCTTTTGCGCGTTGTTTTTGGGGGATTTGTATGCAAAGTTGCATTTCTCAACGCTACCCTCCTCAACGCGCTCAAGGTAAAAATCTAAAAAGTGTCGCCAGCACTAGGAGGGGATAGCTGAACATTTTTCTTCCCTACACCACTACTGCGGTACAGGATATTATAACTTTGTGCATTTGTTTGCAACACTAAAGAGAAAGAGAGCTAGACCTAGCTAGATAAGTATACCGATCGACTTAGAATCACTTCCCGATTCGATTATGTCCGTCTGTCTGCCCTTGTATTCTCGCTTTTATTATCCGATTATCACAAAATTTTGCACATTTCACTTCTTTGGTCTAAGAACGAACGCTATTGATTTTAAACAAAATCGGTTCAGATTTAGATATAGCTCCCATATATATCCTTCATCCGATATTGACTTTCAAGGCTGTAGAAGCCACAATTTTGGTCCGGTCCTTACAAAATTTTGCATGAGGTGTTATGTTTGACGTCCTCTTATGTGTGCAAAATTTCATAAAAGTCGGTTCAGATTTAGATGTATCTCCCATATATATCTTTCATCGGATAGGGCTTTTTAAGGCTGTAGAAGCCACAAGTTTGGTTCTAATCTCTAAAAAAATTTCATGAGATGTCTTAATCGACATCCCAATACGTGTGCAAAATTTTTTAAAATCGGTTCAGATTTAGATGATGCTCCTATATATATCTATTATCCTAAATGACCTTTTAAGGCTATAGAAAGCCACGAATCGTAAGAAAATCTTACAAGGTTCTATTCGATATTTCAATAGGTATGCATAATTAAAGTCTGATTAGATTTGGATATAAGTTCTGTAGGGTGTTATATAGTCGCCCGCTCGACTTTTGCCTTTTCCTACTGGTTTTTTGAAGTTCTGGTCTGGGGTCCGGTTATAACTCCCGTAAAAGTACTCAGTGGTCTCTAGTCAAAGGCCAGCAGTTCCTTTTCCCTCATTCGGTCGAGTGTTTAGACAGTTCGGCACCCATGTACAGATTCGCCCTTAGCCACCTCTTCCGCACTGACCAACTTCAATACTATGTTTGGCAAATGACAAATATGCAAGACTTGCGACTCGTAGTGAAGGTTCGCATTCTTATTTCACGGAATTCCATCATGTCCGAGAATACAAATTAGCGCTATGTCATGACCTGAAGTTTATTCAGCGATCTAAGAAATCCGCCACGCCCTTCAAACTTACACACAAGAATCCTGAAATTCGAAAAAGGTAAATCCTTTTCCAGGATTTCATTTGCGGCTATTGATACGTACTGCAGTGGTCGATGTGACCAGTTCAAGTTCTTGAGAGTACACCCCAAAGCCCACCTGGTCGCCTAGTTAGGAATCATTCGTATATGTAATTTCTATTACCAGGGATATTGCAGTTCCATTTGCTCTATCAGGAATAGTGGTACAGTACTTTTTATCAATAGGCGGCTCAGGCAATGTATAGTCCACACTGCCTGGAACATTGGGCATTGTATCAAGGATAACATATTGTAAGTTGCTATTGCATGATCAAAGAGAAAGTTCCCTTAGCCTGGCAGTAGTGGTCGCAGCAATTTGTCTGGCCACAATGTCCAGAGGTATTAGGTGAAGCATTCCATTCAGTGCATCAAATGGTGTCGTGCCCAGTGCGGCTGTGATGGACAAACAAACCATTCTTTGAATCCCTGACAAAATTTGGAGACATGTTTGAAAGCAACGTCGACCTTCTACTTCCCACTCTCGGAAAAGCGAATCTAGAAGATAGTATTTCGACTCGGCCTTGGTTTCAGGTAGTCTAAGACCCTCTCAGTATCCAACATCCCTAGTATCCAAAATGGATCCACGGTCGTACACGTTTTCAGCCTTAGCGGAAACTTGGCGCCGCAGTTCCGAATATAGACCTCAAGGGCTTCCATATTCATCGCTTCAAAAGCAGCCTGTTGTATGGACCGTACAGTTGCGGTGATTACAATGCAGGCTATGACCCTTCTGGAACTATGTAGTGCGAATCCTCTTCTCCACAGTCTTCCCTTACTTCTTGGATCCGGTATTTTATATCTCCGAGTGAAGAGCACCATCTCCCCTTTCCCTGGGTTAGGTTAGGATGAAAAGAGGTAGCGAAAATGAATCCGCCCCATGCCACTATGGACATATACCTAAGCCAGTAATCAGTTCTATAAATACTAAAAAGTAATCTCGAAAAAAAAGTCACGAAGTCAGGAATTCCTTGCCTCCTAGAAAATCCCTAATTGCTTTCCATGCCACTCTCCTTGGTTGGTTTATGTCTAGTATTGTGTTCCCACCCACCAACGGTGTCTGTTAGCCTAGAAAGCAGAGCAATGACATAGGAAATGATCGAACGACTCATCATCTTCCCCGCATGCCCTACACATGATATCACTTGCATATAAACCAATTTGCATGAGTGAGCTCGTAGTCCTATTTGTCCTGTTTCAGAGAAGGCGTTAATTTCCTTCTTACACTCCAAGACTGTTCTTGACTTTACCGTCCTGGTTTTTATTGCCCGTATGGCCTGTTTACTGTCCGTAAATATGCTCACACTCGATGTCCTTGCGTTAGCACCACACCATCCCACGCATTCCATGATCGTCCGAATCTTTGATCCATCCCCGTAATTGATGACAATACTAGGGTTCCGTCAATCCAAGACTCTGTCACTGGCAGCAGTGCCTCGCACTCGATCTCAAGTGTCATCTCAGGTATCCGATCGGAAACCTCTTACATTCCTTCCATGTTTCTTATCGTCGCTTCGATTATACCGCGATGGTATGAGCTGCTTCTGTCCTCTATCCATTTTCCCATCGCTTTAAGTCTCATAGCCACAATGGCTGCGTCACACTTAATCTGTATGTCTATGGGTAGAATATCTAGAAAAGTCTTCAGTGCCATAGTGGGCGTGGTCCACATTGCTCCGCCTATACCAAGACAACATATTCTCTGCACCTGTTGCATTATCCTAACGTTGAACTTCTTCTCCATCGCAGTCGACCAAACTACTGAGGCGTAACTAAGTATTAGTCTAATCACGCTCCTGCGGAGCCAGTGGACTATCCTTGGATTCAGGGCCCCATTTTGAGCCTACGGCCCTTCTACATAGGGCCCAATATCTTCTCAGTACGCACCTGAATATGGCACTTCCAATTCAGTTTTCTGTCCAAGATCACTCCTAAGTATTTGACCTTGTCAGATATCGAAATCGTTCTATTGAGGAAACATGATGCATTAAATTGGCCCACCATTTTCTTCCTCGTGCACAAGCAGAATTCGGTCTTTTCTGGGTTAACATTGAGACCGATAAAATGCCCCCCTTTGGAGTGCCCTGTGACACTTTCTCCCTTATATTTATGTCATGGGACCCGCAATTTATTCACCAGCTTCTTGGCATATAGTTTATCCAGTCTCTAAGGACCTGGTCTGCCCGGTACTGGTTTAAGGATTGGATCAGTGTGTCGGTCCACACATTGTTAAAAGCCTCCTCAATGGCAATGCATACCGCCAATGTGCACGTCGTGAATACTTCTACACCGACCTTCCCTTGACATAGGCATGCTGTTTGTATTCCAGCAGTTCGTTGGATGTCCTACTCTTTATCATGGTATCCACAATGCGTTCCATGGTTTTGAGTAGAAAGGACGTAAGGCTTATAAGCCTGTAGGCCTTTGGTGTCGCATAACTTGCCTTGTCAGGCTTGTGTATAAATATCACCCTTGCCTTCTGCCAGGCTTTCGCAGTATATGCAAGTCATAGGCATGCTGTGAAAAAAGTGGTCAGATGAGGCGCCAGATAGTCGGCCTCCTTTTGTAGTAACGCTGGAAATATTCCATTAGGTCCCGGTGACTTAAATGGATTGAAGCTCCTCCAGGCTTCCTTGACCATCAATTTCGTTATGATAAGCCTTCGATCAACCTCATTATTCCAAGATTCCGGTGTCTCTGCTGATGTTTAAGCATTAGGATGTTTACCATCCTAGTCTTTTTAATCTCGAGAAAGTCTTTGCTGGTTCTGTCGTCGGGTCGCTGTTCGTTAAACTGTGTTGGGTCTCTCGCCCTTGCACTGCCTGATGTTTTAGTATTAGGATCCTTACTTATCCTAGTCTTCCCAATATTGAAAGAGTCGGTGATAATCTCGTCGTAGACCCATTATCCGTCAGGCTTTTGTGAGTGTCCCGCCACTGCACCGCCTGATGTCTTAATATGAGGATATTTGGCTATCCTTGTCCTCCCAATGTTGAAAGAGGCAGCCATGGCCCCTTAGTACGCCATGCCTATAACCAAACTTGTCACGGAGACTTGATCATTGCCCTCCACAAGGAGAGATCCCTCCTCCTTCCCCTCCCTGTGGAAACCTCCCATTTCTCCACGACCAACTCTTGGGTTTGCTTGTTTAAGACTTCCATCATGCGTTCCGTCGCGATTTCGACCACATCCTTGATGAAAACCGTCGCCTTTGTGAACTGTGGGATGTCCATCTTTCTCACAAGGTCGAGCTTTGCATTCCGGTGACGCAAAGCATAGCGTTAAGATGTCTATGTTCAGAGCTCATAATTCGTACGAGTGGACCCCCTTCAGAGTTCAATACATGTTCGATAACCCGAGCGTTTACCAAATGCCTCACCTGGGACCGACGATTTGGTGGAATCCTATGGAATGCACAGCCGATGTCGATGACTTCATAGGTCATCTCATCTATGTTGTGCTTCCTTGCCACTCCGGCGTAAGAGGGCAGCTCCTTACCTTTTCCAGCGATTATCTTCCCCTTCTGTGATGGCTGTGGCGTACTTTTGGTCACAGTTGCAGTCCTCCATGAAGACTCAGGGCCGTGCGCGCTTCCTTCGTTGCTGTTCCGACTTTGTCTCCCTCCACAGGACAGCCGACCAAGAAACATTCTCATATGCAACGATCAACAATCGGCCAGCCGTCGCTCTGCAATTCTAATAAGCCAGAGCATTGGCAGACCATATACTGTGGGAGAAATGACATGGTTAACCAGCATTCTAGCAGTGTTATGCTATTCGGAGGATCTGATTATCTTTCCAGCTTCCGTAGACGTGCTTGGAATGTCAGTTCTATTACTTTCAGAATCCTGCACTTACGCCCGATTGCGCTGCCGGTACATACATCTCTGTCTACTTCGTCGTGACTTGGATCGCTTTCTCTGTCTGCTTGTGAGCTTATCAAAGCCATCGCTCACTTCTGCCGTCATCCCGCTGCCCACATCTCTCGATTCGGCTGCGATGACTGTTTCTGATTTGATTCTTTTTCCAGTTTCGTAGAAGTGCTTGGAATGTCAGTTCTATCCCTTTCAGCATCCTGCGCTTTTGCCCAATTACGCTGTCGGTGCATACTCCTCTGTCTCCTTCGTCGTGCCCCGGATCGCTTTCCCAGTCTGCTTGTGAGCTTAGCAAAGCTATCATCCCGCTGCCCACATCTCACACTGGCTTATTAGAATTGCAGAGCGGCTGCTGGCCGATGGTTGAACTGAGCATCCAAACAAAGGGTGAAGGGAGTTCAGTTAGGGCAGCCGACCAAGAAACATTCTCATATAGAACGATCAACCATTGGTCAGCAGTCGCTCTGCAATTCTAATAAGCCAGTGTAAAACTGAAACTCACCATTCGGTATTTGCACTGCTCTCATACTTTGAGACGCAGAGCATTGTCGCTGTCTGAATCCGAGTCGGAAACACCGCCTTTACTTAAAGGCAGGGGACGAACTCTGCATCTCTCTGGTTTATCCGTCTCTTACTCATTAATAAATCTGACGGCTAGTTGTGGGCTTGAAGCAGTACTATCCACTACAGGTGCCAAGGCACCTATACCTATAGGAAGGGAGGATAAAATGCTGCGGCCTGACGCCACCATCACTTGTGTGGGGTCTTTGGAGTTTATTTTCAGCCTTCTCCAAAAAGGCTTTAAAATTTCATTTTTGTAAAAGGGAGTACCTATTCCGAGAAACGGATATTTTTCTTTGAGGAGCGAAATGAAAACACGTCCGCTCCACTCAACGGCTACTTAAGGTCTCAACTCATTTCTCGTAGCCTATCTCGATACTCTCCCCAGTGATCTTTCTAAATATGATCTTGCTGATCTTCGTTCATCACTAGGCTCCAAAGAAACGGCTAGAATAACACCCTTGGAGGCTACCGTAGCTGTAGAGGTTAGCATGTCCGCCTATGACGCTGAACTCTTGGGGTCGAATCCTGGCAAGACCATCAGAAAAATTTTCACCGGTGGTTTTCCCCTCCTAATGCTGGCAACTTTTGTGAGGAACTATGCCATGTAAAACTTCTCTCCAAAGAGGTGTCGCACTGCGGCACGCCGTTTGGACTCGGCTATAAAAAGGAGGCCCCTTATCTTTGAGCTTAAAACTTGAATCGGACTGCACTCATTGATATGTGAGAAGTTTGCCCCTGTATCTTAGTGGAATGTTGGAACGGGCAAAATTTGCATTTGCAACCCTTCTTGGGGTGTTTTCCTTGTCACCAACCTTCTGGCCATACTATCTGCCTAGTATGGGTTGATAATACTGCCGTATGGGTTGATAATATGGGCTGATAATACTGATAATACTTCTCCGGGAGAAATTCGGGTGGACCACAGTGCGTGCCAGGGCGGCAACTTTCGACCCTATCTTCAAGTTGTTGAATACCCTTTCAATATTCAGGCGCTTTCACTTTCACATTGAAACGTCTCGTCTATCGCACTACTTTAAGGAGGGCCGTCTCTACCGACCTTTCCTTAAGGTATGCATTTTGTGCACCACTGAAGAGCTCTGACTTTAATCACTCCCTCAATCATCATCAGGATGATTGATTCTCGTTCAATCATCTTGAACGATGGGTGACGTCAGCCACCTCCTCAATCACCTTCAGGTATATCAGTCTTTCCATAGTTTTGAGTGAAAATGATCATAGACTAATTGGCCTATAATCCTTAGTCGTACTGTGGTTTGGGATTTTTCCAGCCTTTGTATTGGACAATGCCAGCTTCGCTTTGAAATTTCGTTCTTGCCATAGCAGTGTATGTAGCGACTCCTGCAGTATCGGCGACATGATTCGGTCCAGTCCGGCTGGAAAGTACGAGTCGCCCTCACTATATTCCCCCTAGTCAACTTTGACATGGATTAAATCTTTCGTAGGAACCGATAAAATTTAACGTATTACGATGTCTTAATCGCTGACCTCCTCCTGGCTGCCTGAAAAGTGTGTATCCATCAAAAATTCCACCGTGTCCTAGCTGCTCTCGGTATAAGTTCCGACTTCCCTTCTCAGAGAGCTTGGCGTGCAGGGATCCTTAGAGAGCATTTTGCGCAACCTAGATGCCTCTCTAGAGCCCTCGAATTCTTTGCAGATTTTCACTCAGGAACTCTATTCGCTCTCCTCGTCACCTTCTTGAACCTGTCCCCCTAGGCCTCTTTTCCTCTCAGAAAGTTCAACATTTCTTATATTTTTTCTTTCAATCTCATCGTTTACTTAGGCGCCTTAGTCAATGGATTCCAAGGTTTCAATAAGTCGAAGGAAACTCTGGCAGATAATGTTATCTGCCAGAGTTTCCTTCTACTTATTAAAACCTTGGAATCCACTGACTAAGGAGCCTATACTTATTAAAACCTTGGAATCCATTGACTAAGGAGCCTAAGTAATCGATGAGATTGAAAGAAAAAATTGTTTTACAATGTGTGTAAAGAATGGTGGGCTAACATGGACCAACTAAGCCGATAACTCCTTCTGCCCCTCCTTAAAAAAAACCATGTCCAGCATGCTGAATATGCTGCCGCTTTAGTGGCAACAATTATTGGTGCATTGCAACGTTCAGTGATGATGATGTGTTAGCTTCATGTACAATTCATGGCTCCACATGATGCATGTGTATCGTCTATAACTTGCAGCTGTGTGGGTTATAAACTTTTTCATAGCAAATATTGTCTGTCCTGTGGTGTTGAGGGCATCGAAGATTTTCTAGTTTGTGGCACAAATGTATTGTCTGCCTCTTAATTTTAGTTTGTTTTTTCTGTTGTTTTGCCTTTACACACTCAATATGGCCCCATGCATGAGCGTGTTGAGTTGCATGTGTGTTAGTGAAAGAAACCAGTCTTGATGATTTTTTGTTAGCATGTTAAGTCCACATCCAAAACCAGCTTATAAAGCACTGAGTTAGTTTTTTTTTTTTAGATTTCGTGCGGCAACAACTGCTACGTTTCACCAGGAGACAATCTGACTTTGCTGTGTGCATCAGAGTACAGGAGAATGGGGCAGAGTGCATTTTTTTGCACACAAGCACACACTCGCATATGCTTGTTTATCTCTTGATGAGGATAGACGTAATCGAGTTTATCATAAAGCATTTTACAGTTGGAATTTCGTGATGTACGTTAAAAAAAAAAAAATTACAAAAAAATTACTTTTTATTGTGGAGTCCTTCTGGATTAGTGTTAGTGAGAGCCAATGCTACCAAAGATGTATAGGCCAAAATTTCTTAGCATGTTATTGCTATGGCAAGCCTTGGAGGTCAAAATTCCTAAAATTTGTTGTCTTCTGAAGTTGAGGTTCACAAAGATAAATCAAACCCATTGGACAAGGATACACCTAGCAGCAGTGTTACTAAGCCAAGCATCAGTCGAAAATATTCCTATGCCCTTGAAGACTATAGACTATATATAGGGCCCGTACAGAAAGGCCTTTGTGTAAGATGTGGCGAAATGGCCCACAAAATGAAGGAATGCAGGAATTCAATGAGATGCTGGGTCTGCTTTGAGAGAGAAAGCAGTTCAACAAATCACATATCTGGATCACGAAGCTGCAAACCCACTGGAAACAGAACACCGTGAAGCTCTTGCCACAAAAAGCGAATGCGAGGAGGAAGCAGACATAATAATTATCTGCCAACAATACGCCAAGATGTCTAATGGTCTATGGCGTAAAGATGAATCTGTAACTGCTGCAATACAGGGTCCTTGCGGATCTCGACGTTAATAATAAATCTCTAGGCCCGGACTGTATATCAACACTTTTCTTTTGTAAGTGTTCTTCGACGCATGCTCGTCCACTACGCAATCGCTCTACGGGAGACCTAATGACATTTTTGTCGGAACGATGGATTCGTTCTATCCACCAGTTTGGTGAGAGTAAGGTCGTGGCTCTGGATATCTCCAAGGCATTTGATAGGGTCTGGCACGGTGCACTTTTATCAAAGCTTGTCGCTTTGGGAGTCGGTAATAACTTTGTTCGATTTATATCGAGCTTTCTCAGAGATCGCACTATGCGAGTAGTTGTAGATGGGTTCTCATCAGATACAGGCGTGCAACAAGGATCTATCCTTTTCCTTTCCCCTTCCCATTTTTCTTATTTTCATTGACAATCTATTGAATCAGACTTCGTATCCAGTCTACTCATTTGCCGATGACATTAGTCTGAGTCATTCATATACATTCGACCATAGGCCCATTTCTCAAGAAATTGTGGACAGGAGGCGCATTATGGATGAGACGCTCTCCCAGGATTTGTTGGCCATTTTCGAGTGGGGTAGAATGAACGGAGTATATTTTAAAGCACAGAAGACGCAGTGCTGTTTCTTGTCTGTTCCTCACAAGGGATTCACTGACCCACTATAATCGTCGGTATAGACATTGAACAGTCAGAAGCTCTTGATGTTCTGGGCATGAAGATACAATGTGATGTCCGTTGATAAAAACACGTATTCGAAGTGTCGAAAGAAGCATTCAAGTGTTTGGCCTTTCTTAAGCGGTGCATATTTCACCTCTTCTGATGTTCTCAATATCTATACTACCCACATCAGGCCGAGGATGGAATATAACTCTCATATATGGGGAAGAGCTCCAAAATCATCCTTGGAGCTACTTGACCGGGGTCAACGAAGAGCGATGTTGTTGATTGGGGACAATAGGGTATCCAATTATATTGCTTCTCTTGAACATCGTCGGAATATGGGTAGCGTTGTATTGCTCTATGGTTATTTTCATGGCGTGTGTTCCAAAGGTGTTCGTCTTCTTATCCCTAACGTTAGGATGTTCACCAGGAATACAAGACTTGCCAGGAACTCACACTCGCTTGTAATTGAATGGCCAGTCGACTGAACCATGCATTACCGAGAAAATTCATTTTTCACCCCAACCTTTCGTATGTGGAATCGCCTTCCGGCTAATGTCTTTCCCACCGACATTGACGTTCAGAAATTTAAGATTAATATCAATAAAGACTACTCCCTCTTTCTCCCCTGCAACCCTTTACTTTCCTAATTGCCAACGCAATGCACTGCTTATATAGTGGAAATCCCCTGCGTGTCGGTTACACGAAAAAAAGAATATGGTCTCCATTGTGCATACAGCCGATATATGACCGCGGACGCGGATATGGCTTTGTATGGATTCAAAGAGAAGTGTTGACGATTGTAAGCTGCTATCTTGCCACAAGCGACAGCATCGAGCTCTTTCAGGAAAAATTAGATAGCATCGAAGACCTTGCAAGGCTCAAAGGTGGTTAGCTGGTATTAACAGGCGATTTCAACTCAGTACTCACAACCAAGAAATATTTTCGAATAGACCAGAAGATGGAACGTCAGCATGCTTGACACAACATTACTCCTAGAAGAGATTGACAGACTGCTGGGAGAATATCAAACTGAGGAAACCGCTATCACAAGTATTTGTCACACAGCAATGCCCAAAACGATAACAAAATCCAACCCCAAAGGTAGAAAAATATCTAACAATTGAGCTCTTTTAGCAAAATTTCTGACTCGTTTGAGGAAAGAGGTATCCCATTGTAGTTTAAAATGGCGTAAGTCGGCCCAATGAATCTAGTTTAAAAAATTTCTCCTGTCATATTAAGTCATGTTTTGGTGATAAATCGGCTTGTCGAACGTCAGCAACTTTTAATAGCTCAACAATTCAAACAAAAAAATTTTAAACAAGTAAAAGCGTGCTAAGTTCGGCCGGGCCGAATCTTATATACCCTCCACCATGGATCGAATTTGTCAAGTTCTTTTCCCGGCATCTCCTCTAGGCAAAACAGGATATAAGAAAAGATTTGCTCTGCTATTAGAGCGATATCAAGATATGGTCCGGTTTGGACCACAATTAAATTATATGTTGGAGACCTGTGTAAAATGTCAGCCAATTCGAATAAGAATTTCGCACTTTGGGAGCTAAAGAAGTAAAATAGAGAGATCGATTTATATGGGAGCTGTATCGGGCTATAGACCGATTCAGACCATAATAAACACGTATGTTGATGGTCATGAGAGAATCCGTCGTACAAAATTTCATTCCAATCGGATAAGAATTGCGCACTCTAGAGGCTGAAGAAGTCAAGACCCAAGATCGGTTTATATGGCAGCTATATCAGGTTATGGACCGATTTGAACCATACTTGGCACAGTTGTTGGATATCATAACAAAACACGTCGTGCCAAAATTCATTCAAAATGGATAATAATTGCGCCCTCTAGAGGCTCAAGAAGTCAAGACCCAAGATCGGTTTATATGACAGCTATATCAAGTTATGAAACGATTTGAACCATACTTGGCACAGTTGTTGGATATCATAACAAAACACGTCGTGCGAAATTTCATTCCAATCGGATAAGAATTGCGCACTCTAGAGGCTCAAGAAGTCAAAACCCAAGATCGGTTTATATGGCAGCTATATCAGGTTATAAACCGATTTAAACCATACTTGGCACAGTTGTTGGATATCACAACAAAACACGTCGTGCAAAATTTCATTCCAATCGGATAAGAATTGTGCACTCTGGAGGCTCAAGAAGTCAAGACCCAAGATCGGTTTATATGGCAGCTATATCAAAACATGGACCGATATGGCCCATTTACAATACCAACCGATCTACACTAATAAGAAGTATTTGTGCAAAATTTTAAGCGGCTAGCTTTACTCCTTCGGAAGTTAGCGTGCTTTCGACAGACAGACGGACGGACTAGATCGACATAAAATGTCACGACGATCAAGAATATACATACTTTATGGGATCTCAGACGAATATTTCGAATAGTTACAAACAGAATGACGAAATTAGTATACCCCCCATCCTATGGTGGAGGGTATAAAAATTCTTTGCGGTGAAAAAAACCACTTCTTATCTTCTCTAAATGGTCATAGAATGTTTGAGGTTTTCGTCCATTGTAATACCACAGGAACAGTAGAAGGAAGATACCTTTCTGTCAGCATGTTTTCCTGCCATGTCGGACACAATGACTGCGACGTCTGTTCTAACGACAACAGAGCGGTAGACCTCTTCATGTCTAGATTAGGTTACATAATTTTAGAATGTTCACAACTCACCCTTTGTGATCATCTGCCATTCGTTGGCCTTCGGGCCTGATCCTGAAGCTTTAGCTCACATGTCGTTAGAGGCATACCCACAGATTCCAGTTCCCCTTGAATGTGTGGGTTAGTTTATAGTCTCGCAAGCTCCCACCCTTTGTGATCATCTGTCATTCGTTGGCCTTCGGACCTGATCCTGAAGCTTTAGCTTACATGTCGTTAGAGGCATACCCATTGATTCCAGTTCACCTGGAATGTGTGGGGTAGTTCACAGTCTCGGAAGCTCGTCTACTTTACAATTTTCTGGGATATCTCTAAGCCATTCCGTTGAGAGATCTACGACAGTCGAGGGCGGTTTTTGAATTCTGAAATACGTTTTCCAGGAATTTAATGGCTGTCTGGCTGTCTGAGAAGATATGTAGCCTAATCATCGTTATGACGTTACATTCTAGCCATCGCAGTACTTCTTTAATTGCAAAGATCTCCGATTGCCCTGCAGTGATGAGCTAATCTTCTCTTGCATTAATAGGGCCGAATTATCTCATTGACTTTAGGTTTTAATCTTACACACAGTACGCTCGAGAGTTTCTTGTATGCGATGGGGAGGAGACTTATTCCTCTGTAGTTGCTGAAGTTCCGAATATCGGGTATGAGTTCTTCTAGCCAGATTGCGCAGACAAGTTGATGCATACGCCTTATCAGCGTGTCGCTTCCGGTCTTAAATAGTTCAGCGGGTAACCCGTCGGCTCCTGCTGCCTTGTTGTTCTTCAGTCGGGTCACTGCTATTAGACCTCATTCATCTATCACAAAGTGATCAATTTGTTCCTCGTGTTTTGATCGGGTGACAGCCATGTGGCTTTGTGAATCTTTTTATGTTGAAATCTGATACTACTAACTACCATGTTTTTTTTTTGCCACGACGAAATCTATCAGCCTCTGCCCAGTACCGGACACTACCTCGGCTAAACTTTCCGACTCTTGGACCAAAGATGTCTTCCTTCCCTATCTTGGCATGAACATCTCCCAGAACGATTTTAATATCATGGGCGGGGCAGCGGTCATATTCTCTATCTAGGCGCTCGTAGAATATATCCTTGGTCTGCTCGTCCTTGTCTTCCGTCGGGGCGTGGGCACAAATAAGGCTGATGTTGAAGAATTTGGCTTTTATGCGAATTGCGGGGACTTTCGGAAATACTGTGTGAAAGAATAAACATAGTGTCAATGAGATAATTGAGCCCCATCGATGCGGCTTTGAAAATTTGCCCATGAACATTCCACTAAGGAACGGGGGGAAACATATCACTGAGTGCTGTCCGATTCAAATTTAAAGTTCAATGATAAGGGGCCTTCTTTTTTATAGCCGAGTCCGAAGGGCGTGCTCCAGTGCGACACCACTTTGAGGAGAATTTTTGACATGGCATAGTACCTCACAAATGTTGCCAGCATTAGGAGCACCGCTAAAATTTTTTTTCTGATGCTCTCGCCAGGATTCGATCCCCGGCGTTCAGCGTCATAGGCGGGCAAGCTTACCTCTGCGCTACGGTGCCCTTCGTAATCCTGGTAATCCACTATAGACCATATATCAAGTTGAACTTCACTTGTCAAATTTTAGCCACATTGGCAAACACGGATCTTTCAGGACCGAAAATGTGTGTCAATATAAATTAATCCCATTTTGATGGAACACCCACAAGCTTTATTCAAAGTTCCTACAAAATTGAAATCCGTTCTTTTGGCTCCCATTGAAGGGGCAATTCATTAAACTCTAACCCCAGTCCCTATCGGCGTTAAAATAGGTCATTAACATATCCCATTCCCCACCAAATATGCGTGGGCTGTTAATCTGTGCAAATTCTTCCTACGGCCGTCATAGCAACTATAAATGAGTTTGTATGTGTATATGGCTATGCCATCGAATGCGGGTGTGTGCGTTTGTAAAAGCATAAATTCATTATTTCCTCCTCAATAAGGCTCGGTAGCTGGTGTTTTAACGCTTATTATATCATATTTTATTCTATTCTATTCCATTCTTACCCTGCCCATTCTCCTATACGGCTTTGAATATGCCCTCATTCTGACACGCACGCACACATGCACACACAAACACCCGCGTGTAAACATTTCATTTCATTGTAAACGTGCCAGTCCAAGCTGATGGAACGAACGAACACCACTCACGCAATAATTGGGGAATAAGCAACAAAAGTAAAAAACAAAAAAAAAACAATATACGTTCTATTCGTTTACATGCATGTGCGCTACACACCCACAGATTGTCTCGCACTTGCACACACCCACGAATATTCGAAAATGAATTACTCGCATTCTCACTCACATATGGCCTACTTGATGTGAGAATGTGTGTGTTGTCTGTGGACTTTGTACTGGCACAACATTGGGCTGTGGGAATGTAGAGCCGGCGAGCGTTGTAACGCATGTGTTTGTGATTCGCTTATTCAGCCACGAACGGCTACTTGTGTTGTCCGATTTGCTTTGTGCCGTCATTCGCTTTCTGCTGTTTGCCATGGCAATGAGAGAGGAGGTTGTTGTTGTTTGCTGAATGCAAGCATCGATGTGTGTGTGTGTGGATGGTAAAGAGAGAGGAGAGAAAGAGCGAAAGTCTTCGAAATGACTTTTTGAAAGAGTATAGGTGAGAGTAGAATGTTTATGAGAATGTATGGGTAAATTGTTTACCGATTTTGTGTTTTTTTCCTATAATTCATCGTTATGTGAATGTATGAGTGCAATCTATAAATACATTCTCAGAATTATAACGACACGTACTTGCATGAATTGTGTTCGTATGCGTTCAATTATTCATGCATTGCGTTTGGACGCTTATACATACATATGTTTGTATGTATATCTTAGAAATACTAAATCTATTTTGAAAACAAAGGAAAAAAAATTCAAACTGAAATTGAAAAAGTGCTTTATAGTTCTTTTGCAAAAAAAAAGAAATACACTTTGTTCATATGTGTGCAGAAGAGTTTGCAAGACAATCTATTTCCATTACGATTACTGTGTGAGTGGAGACAATGGAAATGGGGTTTATGTTGCCTTATTTTATATGTAGGTACATACTTACATGCCTACATATTGGTGCATTTGGATGTTTGAAATTGTTGGAGATCTTTAACTGGGATCACTGGTAATGTGTAAGTAAAAAACTCCTTGTTGACTTGGTAGATCTAAGCTAGGCAGACAAGATGATCAGTTTTTGCATGAGGAATACATTTGCATTGGGTAAAGCAAATCAGTAAGCTCACTTACCTACATACATACTCAATGCAGTGTCCTCTGTTTCTTAATGGAATGTTCAATGGGAAATATGTATGTAAAGCAAATCACGCGTTTTCGCTTCACAGTATATTTGTTCAAACACCAAAACTAAAGGGCGATTTTTTTGAGGTTAGGATTTTCATGCATTAGTATTTGACAGATCACGTGGGATTTCAGACATGATGTCAAAGAGAAAGATGCTCAGTATGCTTTGACATTTCATCATGAATAGACTTACTAACGAGCAACGCTTGCAAATCATTGAATTTTATTACCAAAATCAGTGTTCGGTTCGAAATGTGTTCATTCACCGTAACGTTGCGTCCAACAGCATCTTTGAAAAAATACGGTCCAATGATTCCACCAGCGTACAAACCACACCAAACAGTGCATTTTTCGGGATGCATGGGCAGTTCTTGAACGGCTTCTGGTTGCTCTTCACTCCAAATGCGGCAATTTTGCTTATTTACGTAGCCATTCAACCAGAAATGAGCCTCATCGCTGAACAAAATTTGTCAAAATTTGAACACATTTCGAACCGAACACTGATTTTGGTAATAAAATTCAATGATTTGCAAGCGTTGCTCGTTAGTAAGTCTATTCATGATGAAATGTCAAAGCATACTGAGCATCTTTCTCTTTGACACCATGTCTGAAATCCCACGTGATCTGTCAAATACTAATGCATGAAAATCCTAACCTCAAAAAAATCACCCTTTATTAGCGTACTCATCTGACACCCAAATTGGGGGCGAAGTGTCTGAGTATTTCCCCACCAATCAAGCAACCCACCCAGGGTAATAGGGTGCTTCAATGAAAGCTCCTTGGGAAAGAGTACAATTAAGAAGAATACATACAAATACATTAGCAGCGGAAGATCCTGTGGGTCCTTCCAAACTCATAACATTCTCAGAATGAGATGTATGTCTCAGTCCACTTCAACGGCAAGTTAAGCTCTGATTGTTGGGGCACTGCACAACAATTTATTTTTGTCTCCGATAGAGAAAGGAAAACCGAAGTTTGCTTTGCTTTACAAAAGCAAATTTGCCTATAAAGCTTCCTAAAAGCAACAGGGGAAAACTTCTCACTTATCAATGAGTGCTGTCCGATTCT
The DNA here is from genome assembly GCF_963082655.1 of Stomoxys calcitrans. NCBI lineage: Eukaryota > Metazoa > Arthropoda > Insecta > Diptera > Muscidae > Stomoxys > Stomoxys calcitrans. Next base: position 47,747,160 of record NC_081554.1, on the reverse strand, counting down.
AGTTTAAGCTTAATGGTTAGGGGCTTCCTTTTTATAGTCGACTCCAAACGGCACACCTCTTTGGGGAGAAGTTTTTATCTGGCAAAGTACCTCACAAATGCAGCTATCATTAGAAGGGGATAACCACCGCTAACATTTTTTTCATGATGTTCTCGCCAGGATTCGAACCCAGGCGTTCAGCGTCATAGGCGGGCATGCTAACCTCTGCGCTTTGGTGGCCTCCAGGGGTTTTGTTTTCTACTATTCTTTATTTAATGCAGCAGTTCTTAAACTATGCACTTCCATGCTAGGCTTATGGTATATGGTCCGGGGGTTATTGGCGCCTGGTTAAGTTCACTCCACTGCCGTCAGTGTCTCAGCAGCTTCGGGTCTACCAGACGCTTGGCACTACGCTGCATACTCCGATTACCGAGACTCAGGGCGTGACATCGTGACGAGGGTATAGGAGCCCGGTGCGAACGACTCATCCATGTCACAATCGCTCTTGTCTCAGCGAGGTATTGGACAGAACACTGGCTACTTGGTTAACAGAGACGTGATTTATTCAACGCGTGATCGTGAAACTAGGCTACCGGTACGCTGGAGTAGTAGCATCTAAGAAAAAGGGCAGAGCACTAGGTGATCACCGGTTCCTGTGCCTGACGAAAAGGAAATAACTCTGGGTGAAACTAGGTTACCGGTTCGCGGGAGTAGTAGTATCTAAGGAAAAGGGCAGAGCGATTGCGAGGAAAGTAATCAAGTGGTTCACTTACGGCGTTGTCGAAGCGCCGGAACTAGGTGATCACTGGTTCCTGTGCTTGAGGAAAAGGGAAGAACTCTAGGCAGGTTAGTCTTCGAGACTCGGATCACTATTGGCGTGATCGAGACACTATCTCAATGGGACGCGGGATTACGCGATCACTGGCTCCTGGGCCTGAGAGCAAGGAAAGAACGCTGGCCAGATTAGTAGTTATGGTATGGCATGCCATAATAGGCGTGCGACATACGCCCATACTATAGCATATCATACCATAACTACTAACCTGGTCATCGTTCTTCCCTTGTTCTCAGACACTGCAGCCAATGATCATGAGTTCGTTTCAACCGCCTACTCCCGCAACTCGGTTATGGTATGCCATAGAATGGGTGCATGTCGAGACGTGGTTCACTGATGGCGTGATCGAGCCATCGGTACGCAGGAGTAGTTGGTTTAAACGAACGCGTGATAACTGGTTCAATAGCTCCTATGTCAGTGGCACACTGGAAGAAACATTGGCTACTTAGTTTACGGAGACGTGGTTTATTGACGGCGTGATAGTGAGAGTGGGTGGGTAGGAAGTTTTTGGGGGAAACGAAGGCTGCTTAGATTACCCAGACGTGATTTACCTACAGCGTGGAAGAGGCACCGAAACGCGATAGTGCGATTGTAATAAAAGATTGATCAATGGCTCCTTTGTTTGAAGACAATGGCAGAACGTTGGATAGGCTAGTTTCCGAGACATGGTTCACTAATGGCATAATCGAATCGGTAGGTCAATGGGGCGTGGGAGTAGGCAATTATGTCAGTGGAGCACTGGAAGAAGCGTTGGCTACTTATTTTACGGAGACGTGGTTCATTTACGGCGTGATAGTGGGAGTTGTTGGGTAGGGAGTTATTGGGCGAAAGGAAGGCTACCGAAACGTGATTTACTTATAGCGTGATCGAGGCACTAGGTCACCGGGAAGCGGAAATAAACGATTACAATAAAATCGTGACCAATGGCTCCTGTGTTTGAGGACAAGGTCTGAACGTTGGATAGGCTCGTCACCAAGCCATGTTTCACTTATTGCGCGGTCGAACGGAGCGTGGGAGTAGGCGGTTAGATCGAACGCGTCATAACTGCTTCAGAAAAATTGATTAGGGAGACGTGGTTCATTTACGGCTTGATAATGGGAGTATGTGAGTAGGGAGTTTTTTTTTGGGCGAAAGGAAGGCTACTTAGGCCATCGAGACGTGATTTACTTACAGCGTGAGCGAGGCATTAGGTCACCGGGATGCGCAAGTGGCCCATTGTAGTAAAAGCGTGATCAATGGCTCCTTTGTTTGAGGACAAGAGCAGAACAATGGATATGATCGAATCACTTGGTGAATGGGGCGTAGAAGTTGGCGGTTAAAACGAATGCGTTATCAATGGCCCCTGTGTTTAAGGATAAGGGCAGAACGCCGGCTGATTAGTCACGGAGACATGGTTCACTATTGGCGTGATCGAGGCACTAGGTCAAAGGGATGAAATGACGCTTGAAGAAGGGCAGAACGCTGTCTAGGTTAGTCACGGACGGCGCGATAGCGTGACGGAAATGTGAGTTAGCGAAAGCGGTGACGGGTGAACGCCAGCTCAGGTACTTTGTATCATAGACACCTGGCAAAACACTGGTTCTATTTAGTCGGTGCTCTGATTGTCAAGCTCACTGTTTTCTTTCACTTGGTATTCCCTTGATTGTACTTATCACTAGACTGTACCTCTCCATGCTGTCGTTGCCTTTATACTCGTATATCCCTCCGGATAAAGGCAACTTGTTAACCACGTTTCTGAGGCAGATGTATTGGGGGAGTAGCCTTATGGCATCTCTAGTCACCGACATATGGTTCAATTACGGCGTGATCAAAGCATTACGTCACTGGGAGTAGGCGGTCGAGACAAAAACGTGGTTAATGGCTCCTGTGTCTGAAGAGAATGGTAGAACGATGGCAAGGCAAGTCAACGAGACATGGTTTTCTCTCGGCGTGATGGAGTTGTGAAGTAGCGGAAAGAATGCGATGATCAAACAGTGGTTCAGGGGCTGTGTCTGATAGACATCGGGTAAAACACTGGCACTATTTGGTCGGTGATCTGATTTTCAGGCTCCAATCTCACTGCACTATTTTCATTCCCACGTGATTTACTTACGGCTGGCTTATTGAACGAAAACTTTATCAATGAGTCAGTGGCTTCTGTGTAAGTGAGACTCTGGGCTACATGAAGGCTACTTAGTTTTCCGAGACGTGGTTTACTTACGGTGTGACCTATGTCCTACGACACCGGTTGAAACGAACGAGTGATCAATAGCCTTAAATAAAGATCAAAAACGAGCTTTTGGGACTTTCGTCGTTGCACTGCCCTCCCTACTCAGTGGGAAATACTTTTCATACACTTACCCCACTGGATAGTTAGATCCGGTATTTGTGGGAATCGAAAAGTATGGAGCGATACCATCGTTTAAGTTTAGATTGAGTTCGATTCAAGTTTAAGCTCAATGACAAGGGGCCTTCTTTTTATATCCTAGTCCGAATGGCGTGCTGCAGTGCGACATCTGTTTGGTGAGAAGTTTTACATGGCTTCCATTTGATCTCGTCCCGGTGTCGGGGCAACGAAATGACAAATTTGTTGGCGATAAGGACGCTGGCTACAACTCGCGTGATGTCTATGCGAAGACCTGTGTCTAACTTGACTGAGTGGTTATTGCAGCTATGAGGTGTCATTGCGTGGTCAACGTGCTGTTTTGTGGTTTTGTAGTCCTGAATCAATTCTAATATGCCAATGATGTTTACTTGGCGCTGGAATTATGAGAATACTTCTAAGGCATAGAAGTCTGAATCAGCCGCGCAGATGGTCCGACAGAGTATTGGAGATGGCATCAGTTGTATGCCAGACCTAGACCTGGGCGCCTGAATGTTAACCCATGGAAGACAGATATCTCCCTGATTACAAGGAAGAAAATGATGGGCCACGTGATTAGACCAATACTAACTTAGGCCTCAGTATGTGCCAGAGGACTGCCATCATCAAACTTTTGGGCGAACCAGTTGGAGTTAAGGGTGTTGGCAATGAAACCGCACGTAACTCTGTAGTACTGTGAACAATCGATGGAACGACTCTAAACTCTTTGGGAGGATCCATATCGTGAGAAGATGAGGCTATTATTTTCTGTATCATAACGGGTCACATAGGACTATAGGACCACTTATGCAGAATAGGTGGCAGCATGTGTGGGGCAGATGGGGAAGATGATGAAAGGTTCCCGGCACGAGATAACTAAGAACATCGCACAGCTGAAACTTTGAGCTCCAAACTGTGTGGTGTTCTTCGTTATCATGAGAAGCTAAGATGGGAGCTAGCGGCCGCATCCACAGACTGCGGATAGTGGAACGCTCCATAGGGAGTAGCTGCAACTGCAGCCGTAGACAATCAGCGGTATCGAACGGAGAGTCTCAGTGAGAGGCCGGGCGGTACGTCAAGCGAGATTGTTGCGCCTTCAAATAACCATAAATGGCCATTAGGTTCCCGCGGCGATCAGTCGTATAAAGCGGAAAGAGCTTGCTCAACCATAAGGGCTTGACGAGGAGCGCCACCTCCACATGCAAATGTGGCTACAACAACAACATGATGGGAGGATGGAACAATTCCTATGCCAATGACATTCTTTCGCAGTTAACCAACTCCGTTCCTAGGTTGCGGATATGATTCCAAGGATTGTCTGAGCAGCTTGGAAATCTTGAAATAGATGTCTTCGGGTTATTTTTCGGACCTAGAGCGCACAACAAGCCCATTACTGGCAAGAAAGTACTCGTACGAGCATGTGCGAACAACAGAGGAATAAGTTTCTCTTCCGCCCTGGAATGTCCACCCTAGACCAAATAGTCCCACTACGCCAAATCCCGAAAAAAAGACACAAGGGAAACCAATCGAAACTTCTCGACACATTGTTGGCTACAAAGCTACTTTTGATAAAGGTATTTCCAGCCATGCCTGAATTTGGTATCCCTGTAAAGTTAGAGTCTAAACCCAATCAAAGAGTCAAGAGTCAGCGTCAATATGTTTTCATAAAATTCATACGGGAAACAAAAAGCCGCTAAGGCTAGCGCAGGAGGCCAGCGGCATGAGATTCCCTTATGACATGCTTGTAAAATAATTTGACGCCGACACTTGACTCTTTGATTGGGTGTAGACCCTAGATGGGCAACAACACACATATCCCGCGGGCATAAGAAAAACGAACCGAACACACGTACAGTGTAAGTAGATTCGTTTAGCTTCGTCCAGTTGGCGCATTCTTGTTATTTTACATAGCTTCCTCACTTAGTTGATTGTTTGGATTTTACTGCCACTCACACAAATACAGTTTAGTATTTTTAACGGTGTCAGTGTGCCCATCACTGGTTTAGACTCTTAATACGACATTGGAGGAACATATTGAGTACCTGATGTGTTTGAGAGAGAAATTCTTTGCAAAATTATAGATACCTCAAATTAGATATGTCATATGCCAAAGGCTACCATAAAATTAATCTATAGTCCAGAGAACACTATGCCAAAATATGAGGCTTTCCAGTGAAATCAACTACTACTGCTTCTATATAAAAGAATACATGTGCACTTCTCTTAACTTGTACACACACACAGACTGTGAAATGTGTATCGCCAGTTCCAGTAGTTGAAGCACCCAAATGGTGTGTGTTTTATTCACAAAGCAATTTCTTGTCCCTCTGTTGTTTTCAATTTTACACAATATCTCGTTGCATGTCTTATTGGCCGGCCAACCTTGCCTGCAAGAGAATGCATGATGCATGTGTACGTATGTACATACATACATACTCTTACATACATGCATGCATAGGAGTACGATGACAAAACGACAACGATGATCACCACCCCCCGGATTTAAGATGCGTTTGCCATGGATACAAGAGAGTGTAAAGCCCATAAATGGCAAAATATGACACGTTTTGTTTTCGCATGTGTGTATGTATGTATGTTCGCATTTGTAAACAGTGGGGAACAAAAATCTTCGCATTCTAGATGCAATAGCTAGCAAAGTTAGCCTTCATCATCAAAGTATAACTAGTAACACTTGAAGAATTTTTACATTGCTAACTAAGTTTATCGATCAACAATTTTATACCCATACACCATAGATTGGGGGTATGCTAATCATGTCATTTCTTTTGTAACACATTACAATATTGGTCTCAACCCGTGAAAATATAGTTGAGTATCGATTATCGGTGATTCAATTAAATTGGAACATCAATTATTCATAGAGATGGGTAAATAGGTTTTGGGTAAATTGGGTAAATACCCGGGTATTTACCCAGTGATCTACCAGAACTCACTGTGCCAATTTTCATCGAAATCGGGTAATAAATGGATCTTTTATTGACTAATACCCCATACACCATAGATAAATGGATCTTTTATTGGCTTAATACCCCACATCGGGAGATCGGGCGATCGGTCTATAGGGCAGCTATATCGAAATATGGTGCGATTTGTACCACGAAATATGGTCCGATCTCATGGGTAGGGATCTACCAAAACTTATTTCATCAAAAGGTGGGTATTTATAATTTTGCAGATATCTTGGATATAAAAACATTTTCCAAACAATTTTTGATGATTTCCTATTTTTTGTGTTTAAACCTGACCTTCTGATCTCATAAAATTGAAATTTAGTTATACATAGCCGCTATATAGACCGATCTCCAGACTTAAAGCCTTTTGATAATAAATTGGTAATTTTTCATCCGATTTGGTACAGTGAGTTCTGGTAGATCCCTACCCCTTTCTGTGAAGTGTGGTCCAGATCGGACTATATTTCGATATAGCTGCCCTATAGACCGACCGCTCGATCCCCCGATATTGGGTATTAATGTCATAAAAGATCCATTTATTACCCGATTTCCATGAAAATTGACACAGGGAGTTCTGGTAGATTCCTACCCATTCTTGGCAAATGTAGTTCAGATCGGACCATATTTGGATATATAGACCGATCTCCTGATATAGTGCATATAGCCTATAAAAGGAGCATTTTTTATTAAATGTTGTCTAGATCGGATCATATTTGGATATAGCTGCCATATAGACCGATCTCCCAATTTAAGGTATTGAGGCCAAAAAAGCCGTAATTTTTAGCCGTTTTCGATGAAATTTGAAACAGTGAACTTTGGTACCCCTTTACACCATTTTAATGGATGTCGTCCAGGGCGAACCATATTTGGATATAGATGCTATAAGGACCTATTTCCCGATATAGGGTATTGAGCCTATAAAAGGAGCATTTTTCATCCTCCGATTTTGATGAAATATGAAACTGTGAGTTTTGATAGACTTCTACACCTTTCTGCTAAATATCGTTCAGATTGCAAATGGAAAAGGAAAGAAAGCCAGAGATCGCAATACACACCAACCACTATGGGGAGCGTTTCGTAATTTGGTTTTGAATTACTCATCAGCCTTATTAGGTGTGAAGGCTTCAAGGGTCTACGATGGTATGTTGTACTTATACATAATTTATTGCGAAAACACCTCTGTGATATAAAAACCGCATTAACCACGCTCGACAACCCTGTCTATTAGCTGTACTTTTCCCAATGCATTTGTTTTTGTGTAGTGGCATTTGAAAAAATTATATGGCAGCCATTTTAAAACTTCTCCCCAAAAAGGTGCCGCTCTGCGGCACGCCGTTTGAGCTCTGCTATTAAAAAGCGGCTTGAATCGGACAGCACTCATTAATATGTAAGAAGTTTTCCCCTGATCCTTAATGGAATGTTCAGGGGCAAATTTACATAAAGAAGATTCTTCCTTCAGTGCTCCAATACAATTTAGACCCATCCGTGTATACAGATGGTCCCAGGAAGGGCGGGGTGCCCCCAAACCAGAGATCCCTTTTCGGGAAAATGCTTTCTAACCCATCAACAAGAAAGGACTTCCCTTTGGCATATAATCAATAGCGCCGTGTACCCGACTCCCTCAGACTCATGGCGATCTTTGTTGCCACACACCCAACAGTCAATGAACAATGACAAATGCCATCCATGGTGGAGGGTATATAACATTCGGCCCGGTCGAACTTAGCACACTTGTACTAGTGTTTCTTGATTTGATCTCCATCTTCTTCTCCTCCACTTCCTCTAGGGTGAACACAATGGACCTAAGGTCTCCGAGTGAAGCGGCTAGTACACGAGGTTGCTAGCCGCTTGCCCTTCAACCTATCCTAACCTATGGTGGTGGGTATAAAAACATGCGAATACTTTTTTGCCACACTGTTTAAAAAAAGTGTAGTCATGAACTCGCTTTGTATTCGACCTCCCTTGTTTGTGTTTTGATTTTACTTTTGCTTTAGCAATGTGTCTATGTGTGTGTGCATGAGTATCGTTGAAATTTTTTTCTATCACGTGAACGGTAGACGGCAACACATTAGGTTTTACTCTGTGAGGTGGGCAACATAAAAAAGTAAAAAAAGAGCATAAGCGAGATAAAGACACAGAGAGTGAGAGAGAGTGTGGGGCTCACTTACTTGGCTGTTGTTTGAGTGCCTGTAGCTGTTTGCTTTTTCGCTGCGTAAAAAATGTGGTAAAAAACCATACAGACAAGTATGCATGGAAGTGGGGGAGAATTTGTTCCCTTGTTTACGGGGCGAACAAAAGCTACAAAAATATGAAATACTTACGCACAACGTCATAGCCACCTATACAAACATAACATCTCATATCTGAATGCAGTCCTCTTCGGCCTACTCATTGCAAACTACGTATGTATGCATGTATGATTGAACATCAGCATATGCAATTTTAATGCGTTCGTTTGCTTCCTGGGTTACTGGAGATCTTAAAACACATGTCCGCTTTTGCTTAATGATGTGAGTGTGGATATGTAATAAATTTTCAAATTGTTATCCAAGTGTGCGTAGTTTTGCATAAATGAACTTATTGGCGCCCAATTCAAAAACCATGCATTAATAGATTTACAGTATTCGGGTACAAGTTCGGTATTACATCCAATTCCAAACAATGTGAATTTCCCTTGTTATAGCTTTCATATTCCTAACTAAGTGCAGCTTTGTGCTATCAGGGATCGGAATGAGCTTCCATACGATCTCTATGCATCCTCTCGATGCAAACCTCTACATCGGGATGTCCCTCTTGGGCCCACATCTCTTTTTCATCTTTTTTATCATCATCTCTTCGTCCACAAAATTCAGTACCTTTTTTAAGCAAATGAGGCTTAGAGTTGCAAGGTAGTGGAGTGTTTCGCGAAACAAGATATCACATATCCTGGGTCTCAGGAACCATGAATTGGGACTTCTGACCGGAGGTCTGGCATTGTAAAGTCAGGTCTTTGACATCGCGCTGGACATAGGGGGAAAAGGGCGGTTCTGTGGTTTAAAATGGTCGAGTACCTTTCATTTCTCTGTTTCAAGGAGAAGATAGAGGATTATAGTTAAGCATCCGATTCATTGCCTGGGTTTCCGAAAGGGCTTGCATATGTCATAAGACTCAGGGATCTCCATGTTAACCCAGAGAAGACTGAAATTTGCCTGTTCACGAGGAGGACGAAGGTGGGCCCATATGATGCACCACGCTTCCTCAATAAAACGATTTCGATATCTGACAAGGTCAAATACTTAGAAGTGATCTTCGATAGGAAACTAAATTGGAAGTCTCACATTCAGGAGCGTACCGAGAAGGCTCACAGATGTTGGGCACTTTATAGACGGGTCGAAGGCTCGAAATGGTACCTGAATCCGAGGATAGCAAACTCTACTCTACATGAGCGTGATTAGACCAATACTTAGTTACGCCTCAGTAGTTTGGTGGACTGCCATGGAGAAAAGGTGCAACATAAGGGATATACAACGGGTTCAGAGAACATGTTAGCTTGGCATAGGCAGAGCGATGAGGACCACGCCCACTAGGGCACTGGAGACTATTCTAGATATCCAACCCATAGACATACACATTAAGTTTGAGGCAGCCATTGCGATTTAAGGCGGCGTGAGAATAGATTGAGGATGGCAACATTTCGTACCCTTGCGGTATAAACGATGATAGGAAACCTGGACGAAAAGGAAGAGGTTTCCGATCGGATACATGAGACGGCAATTGAGGTCAAGTGCGAGGATCATGTTACACGGATATATCAAAGCTAGGAAACAGAGTGAGCCTGGGGATCTACAATACATTGAGAACCAAGGGACTGATATCTGTTTTATACTGACTGAACATAATACGGTCCTACAGGCGGAGATCCAGGTGATTACAAAATGCGTGAGGTTGTGTGTTGCTAACATCTAGTGTAAACGTCTTTACGGACAGTAAAATGACCGTAAGGGCAATAACAACCAGGACGGTAAGGTCACGACCAACCTTGTAGTGTAAGAATGAGATAAACGCCTTCTCTGAGGATGACACAATCCGCATCGTTTGGGTACCGGGTCATAACGGAGTAAGGGGAAATGAAAGGGCAGACGATTCGGCAGTGGAGGCCAGAGTACTGCGGTCAATAAACATGTTTAACCCGATGCCTTTCGGGCCGATGCAGTCCGAGTTAAGGGCGTGGGCAACGTGTGGCACTGTGGAACAGTGAAACAGCCAGTAGGACGGCGAAAGTCATATGGGGATCCGGATCGTAAGAGGACGAATCAACGTAGGACTACGAGCTTCCTTATGCAAAATCGGTGCGGCAAGTTACAGTAAGTGAAGGGGAACATTATAAGACGTTGAAGCATTTCGTATGTCATTGCCCGGCTTTAGCGGCTAAAATAAACCGGTACTTAGATGGGGACACAATACCATACATGAACCAACTTAGGGCAGTGGCATGGAAAACAATTAAGGATTTTTTTAAGTAGCAAGCAATTCCTAACTTAAATTTTTTTCAGGTTACTTTTTAGTTCTTTGAGCGCAAAACAAGTTGATTACTGGCTTAGGTGTATGTCCATAGTGGCGTGCAAATTGCAAATTTTGCCCATGAACATTCCACTAAGGAACACGGGCTGATTAATATACGCACCCTCTTAATTAATAAATTATTTATTTACTGATAGAACTTTTTGGCGTAGATCTCAAGGCAGCCAAAAACCCTCAAAATTGTGTGGAAATGTTTTAAATGTTACCATATTGAACTTTATAACGATGCCTATATTTACTTCTTTACACACAATTTAAAATCTTAGTCTGATCGAATAAAATGTTTTATGTTGTCTTATAGGTATTTATTAAAAAATGGAATACAAGGGGTTTTACGATACAAGAGCTATTCAAACTTATTGCATTTGTAACGTTTTGGCGACAACTTTTATTTTCCTATACCTACTATGTAAACAGAATCATTATACAACAATTTATGCGTAATTCAAACAAAATTACTTAATAATTCCCTACTTTCTATTTCAAATCATTTTATTCTTTTATACATATGTATGTACAACGCACATTGTATATACATATCTATTAACATTGAAACATTTCCATTTTTTTGCAATACTCACCACGTTATTATTTTTATCAGTTTTATTAACTAAACGTCATCATTACTAGTAATAATGATCATAGCGTTTGACTGGTTTCGTACTCAAACATCATTAATGCCTTCCACTCTGTTGGCTCATTAACGGAACAAAGTTTAAATTCTCTCCCTCCCTCTCGTATTTACCTTATATTTGTTGATGTATTTCTTGCTTCCATCATACTCTGTTATTCACCCTCACTCGTTATCTCAGTGTGGGTTTGTGTGCATGTGACACTGGATTTGCAAGTAAATGACGTTGTGTATGTGAGTGTTAATGGTTTGGTTTATGACGTATCCAACAATTCTTGTTGAAATATCGCGACCGGCCTTAATACTCTTATGAGTGTGCACTCCACTTTTGGGTACAAATATGTTTTTAACAGTGATGGCTAGAATAATAGAAACGGTTTGGTGTACTCATCTGCATGTCATATACAAGGTGCGCCAGAGAAACTTGCTTATTTAAAAAAACTCCAGAGTCGGGAATTGGCTGGGAAGGGGGTCGAAACGGGGCGAATTTGGAGGGGGAAGGCCACAAGTTTGTTTCTCTCTCCAGTCCATCGTACTCTGCTCTGATCTAGGGAGCTCACATTGAAATGGCCATTATTCAGTTCTGTCAACTCATTGCGGGTGTATCGCTTAACCCAAAAAGGGACTTCAACGTATCATCATAACTCCGGAGAATATCGAAAGAGTGAGGCAGTCAGTTGGGTGACTTGGGAATGTTGGAAACTAAGCAACTCCGGAGAATATCGAAAGAGTGAGACAGTCAGTTGGGTGATTTGGGGATTTGGTTAGCCCATCACCCGGAAAACTTGGAGAGATTACTATGAAAAAACGAAGAACATTGAAAACGGATCCCCTTTGCATTGACGACGAAGCTGGACAACAGAAATCTGCAAGCACAACAGGTGGCAACGGTATACTCCACTCGGCTCACCCAATTACTTGAAGGAAGCTCTCCCAATCCCGATAGTATAACAGCTCAATTACAAACCATTGCCCATTGAGCGCGCAACATCCGTACTTGGGTACCGAAAGCCAAAAAGCTACTGAAGACAAGAATGCTCCTACAGACACAAAGAAGAAAATCTGGTATATGATACAGATAGTGTGCAGAGGATATGGAAAGAACACTTTTTCCAGCTGCTGATATCCGATGATGGTTACCATGAGTATACCGCAGAACCTATCCCTGATGATGATATGGAATGTGTACTACCTTGTCAGAACGAGGTCCACATAGAAGCAACACGACTGAAAGACAATCAGGCAGCAGGAGCCGATGGCCGGCCCGCTGAACTGTTTAACACCGGAGTCGACACACTGATAAGGCGTATGCATCAGATCATCTGTGCAATCTGGCTAGAAGAACGCATTACAGTTGATTGGAACCATTCTATGTCCCGTACACAAGAACAAGAAAGGGAACAAAATGGCCAACTACAGAGGAATAAGTCTTCTCCCCATCGCATACAAGATACTTTCGAGCGTACTGCGTGAAAGATTAAAGTCTAAAGTCAACGTAATAATTGGGCCCTATTATTGTGGATTAAGACCTGGTAAATCCATCATAGACCAGATATTTACACTGCGTCAAATCCTGAAATATACCCGAAAAGGACAAATCAACATCTACCATCTTTTCGTTCGCCTTCGACAACCGTTTAACGGTATTTCAAGCCATTTCTGAGTTTGGTATTCCCGCAAAACTAATACGACTTTGCAGGGTGACGTTTGCTAAAACACGCTCGTGAGTTAAACTAGGAAAGAACCTCTCCGAAGCGCTCAGTACCAAACGAAATTTCAGATAGAGAGACAGCCTATTGTGTGATCTCTTTAATATCCTGCTGAAGTCGATTATACAAAATGCTGGTGTGAATAGGCCTATGCCGACGACATCGATATTATGGGTCGGTCACCGGAAGAAGCAATTGCAGCTTTCAAAAGTATCGAAAGAGAGTCAGCAAAAATTGGTTTGGCAGCAAATGGTGATAAAACAAAGTGGATGATATCAACTCCCACAAAGCCCTGTAAACCCGAGCACATAAAGAAAATTGCGAAAGTTGGGAACTATAACTTAAGATAGTCAGCAACTTTATCTACCTCGGCACCGCCGTAACCGAAACAAATGACACTTGTTTTGAAATAAAACGAAGGATAATATTGTCAAACAGATGCTACTATCGATTAAGCATGCAGCGGAGGGGCAAAGCAAAATATTGACAGACGAAAATTACACTATACTGGACACTGATACTACCCGTGCTTTTCTATGGCTCCGAAGCATGGGTACTTGCGAAAGCAGATGAGTCAGTACTTGGAGTTTTTGAGAGAAAAATCCTTCGTAAAATATATGGACCATTTTGCGTATAAACCACGAGCTGTATGACGACGATAGCATAGTTAAACGTATCAGAATACAACGGTCGCAGCATAGAAACCTTTACTGTTATCCAATATCAGTGCAATTAAGTTTGAAAATAATGTGCATCCTTCTAATAGCCCACCCAACACAATATCAGTCTATGTCTATATATAGACCCCTCCACAAATCGTATTTGATATGGCTTATCTTGAAAAGCAAAGTACTTAACTACTTAAAAGAAATGCAAAGTAAACTAACCAACTAAAGCGTGCTTTGATTTTGACCACCACTGTACATACAATCAAGCACACACTCTTCACGTTTAATGAAAGCAATTTGTTTGTGGTGGCATTTCATTATCTATCTCAAACATTTTAGCAAGCCTAAAAGTATGCTTTATTTCAAATAAATATGTAAGTAAGATTCACTTACAATTTGAAGCGATAGTTTCAATCAATCGTTAAAGTGCTTTGAACAATTTTCGAAAGAGTCTTTTAAGAGGGATCATATTCACCGGGGATATATATAAATCCCATAGTGCGCTTTTTATGGACCCAAGGCTACAAAGCACAGTGTAATGTGATGGAAATACATATATTCGACACGAATGTCAGTCTCAACCTCAAAGTCTGTATCTCTTTTATTACCCCCCACCATAGGGTGGCGGTATACTAATTTCGTCATTCTGTTTGTAACTCCTCGAAATATTCGTGTAAGACACCATAAAGTATATATATTCTTGATAGTTATGACATTTTAAGCCGTCCTTCCGTCCGTCCTTCCGTCCGTCCTTCCGTCCGTCCTTCCGTCCGTCCTTCCGTCCGTCCTTCCGTCCGTCCTTCCGTCCGTCCTTCCGTCCGTCCTTCCGTCCGTCCTTCCGTCCGTCCTTCGGTCCGTCCTTCCGTCCGTCCTTCCGTCCGTCCTTCCGTCCGTCCTTCCGTCCGTCCTTCCGTCCGTCCTTCCGTCCTTCCGTCCGTCCTTCCGTCCGTCCGTCCGTCCGTCCTTCCGTCCGTCCTTCCGTCCGTCCTTCCGTCCGTCCTTCCGTCCGTCCTTCCGTCCGTCCTTCCGTCCGTCCTTCCGTCCGTCCTTCCGTCCGTCCTTCCGTCCGTCCTTCCGTCCGTCCTTCCGTCCGTCCTTCCGTCCGTCCTTCCGTCCGTCCTTCCGTCCGTCCTTCCGTCCGTCCTTCCGTCCGTCCTTCCGTCCGTCCTTCCGTCCGTCCTTCCGTCCGTCCTTCCGTCCGTCCTTCCGTCCGTCCTTCCGTCCGTCCTTCCGTCCGTCCTTCCGTCCGTCCTTCCGTCCGTCCTTCCGTCCGTCCTTCCGTCCGTCCTTCCGTCCGTCCTTCCGTCCGTCCTTCCGTCCGTCCTTCCGTCCGTCCTTCCGTCCGTCCTTCCGTCCGTCCTTCCGTCCGTCCTTCCGTCCGTCCTTCCGTCCGTCCTTCCGTCCGTCCTTCCGTCCGTCCTTCCGTCCGTCCTTCCGTCCGTCCTTCCGTCCGTCCTTCCGTCCTTCCGTCCGTCCTTCCGTCCGTCCTTCCGTCCTTCCGTCCGTCCTTCCGTCCGTCCTTCCGTCCGTCCGTCCGTCCTTCCGTCCGTCCGTCCGTCCTTCCGTCCGTCCTTCCGTCCGTCCTTCCGTCCGTCCTTCCGTCCGTCCTTCCGTCCGTCCTTCCGTCCTTCCGTCCGTCCTTCCGTCCTTCCGTCCGTCCTTCCGTCAGTCCTTCCGTCCGTCCTTCCGTCCGTCCTTCCGTCCGTCTTTCCGTCCGTCCTTCCGTCCGTCCTTCCGTCCGTCCTTCCGTCCGTCCTTCCGTCCGTCCTTCCGTCCGTCCTTCCGTCCGTCCTTCCGTCCGTCCTTCCGTCCGTCCTTCCGTCCGTCCTTCCGTCCGTCCTTCCGTCCGTCCTTCCGTCCGTCCTTCCGTCCGTCCTTCCGTCCGTCCTTCCGTCCGTCCTTCCGTCCGTCCTTCCGTCCGTCCTTCCGTCCGTCCTTCCGTCCGTCCTTCCGTCCGTCCTTCCGTCCGTCCTTCCGTCCGTCCTTCCGTCCGTCCTTCCGTCCGTCCTTCCGTCCGTCCTTCCGTCCGTCCTTCCGTCCGTCCTTCCGTCCGTCCTTCCGTCCGTCCTTCCGTCCGTCCTTCCGTCCGTCCTTCCGTCCGTCCTTCCGTCCGTCCTTCCGTCCGTCCTTCCGTCCGTCCTTCCGTCCGTCCTTCCGTCCGTCCTTCCGTCCGTCCTTCCGTCCTTCCGTCCGTCCTTCCGTCCGTCCTTCCGTCCGTCCTTCCGTCCGTCCTTCCGTCCGTCCTTCCGTCCGTCCTTCCGTCCGTCCTTCCGTCCGTCCTTCCGTCCGTCCTTCCGTCCGTCCTTCCGTCCGTCCTTCCGTCCGTCCTTCCGTCCGTCCTTCCGTCCGTCCTTCCGTCCTTCCGTCCGTCCTTCCGTCCTTCCGTCCGTCCTTCCGTCCGTCCTTCCGTCCGTCCTTCCGTCCGTCCTTCCGTCCGTCCTTCCGTCCGTCCTTCCGTCCGTCCTTCCGTCCGTCCTTCCGTCCGTCCTTCCGTCCGTCCTTCCGTCCGTCCTTCCGTCCGTCCTTCCGTCCGTCCTTCCGTCCGTCCTTCCGTCCGTCCTTCCGTCCGTCCTTCCGTCCGTCCTTCCGTCCGTCCTTCCGTCCGTCCTTCCGTCCGTCCTTCCGTCCGTCCTTCCGTCCGTCCTTCCGTCCGTCCTTCCGTCCGTCCGTCCTTCCGTCCGTCCTTCCGTCCGTCCTTCCGTCCGTCCTTCCGTCCGTCCTTCCGTCCGTCCGTCCTTCCGTCCGTCCTTCCGTCCGTCCTTCCGTCCGTCCTTCCGTCCGTCCTTCCGTCCGTCCTTCCGTCCGTCCTTCCGTCCGTCCTTCCTTCCGTCCGTCCTTCCGTCCGTCCTTCCGTCCGTCCTTCCGTCCGTCCTTCCGTCCGTCCTTCCGTCCGTCCTTCCGTCCGTCCTTCCGTCCGTCCTTCCTTCCGTCCTTCCGTCCGTCCTTCCGTCCGTCCTTCCGTCCGCCCTTCCGTCCGTCCTTCCGTCCGTCCTTCCGTCCGTCCTTCCGTCCTTCCGTCCGTCCTTCCGTCCGTCCTTCCGTCCGTCCTTCCGTCCGTCCTTCCGTCCGTCCTTCCGTCCGTCCTTCCGTCCGTCCTTCCTTCCGTCCGTCCTTCCGTCCGTCCTTCCGTCCGTCCTTCCGTCCGTCCGTCCGTCCTTCCTTCCGTCCGTCCTTCCGTCCGTCCTTCCGTCCGTCCTTCCGTCCGTCCTTCCGTCCGTCCTTCCGTCCGTCCTTCCGTCCGTCCTTCCGTCCGTCCTTCCGTCCGTCCTTCCGTCCGTCCTTCCTTCCGTCCTTCCGTCCGTCCTTCCGTCCGTCCTTCCGTCCGTCCTTCCGTCCGTCCTTCCGTCCGTCCTTCCGTCCGTCCGTCCTTCCTTCCGTCCGTCCTTCCGTCCGTCCTTCCGTCCGTCCTTCCGTCCGTCCTTCCGTCCGTCCTTCCGTCCGTCCTTCCTTCCGTCCTTCCGTCCGTCCTTCCGTCCGTCCTTCCGTCCGTCCTTCCGTCCGTCCTTCCGTCCGTCCTTCCGTCCGTCCTTCCGTCCGTCCTTCCGTCCGTCCTTCCGTCCGTCCTTCCGTCCGTCCTTCCGTCCGTCCTTCCGTCCGTCCTTCAACCTACAACACAGATTCCTGGGTAAATGAAACGCGATAGCTGGTAATATTCCCATTTACAAAATACAATGCAAAAATGGGTTTTTGGAGCCAATGCAACACATTTTTGGCTATTGTACTCCACACCGCTCACCCATCATTTGGCTAACATGAGACATAAATTTGACCTCATGCAATCTTAACAAAAAAAAAAAGGAAAAACAAAAAACAGAATGTTGCATTTTTCCAAAAAATTTTCTACTTTAATACCACCATTCACTCATTGAACGACATTTACGGGTTGTGGCTGACTGGCTGTCTCGGCTTTGTCCCCATTTGTTGCCGTTGATATTACATGGCTGCTGCGAATGACACCAGCCATGGCATACATCATTGGGCGTCTTTGGGCTGTTATTGTTCTGTACCAAATGATTGACTGTCATTGGTTAAGTTATTGGAATTTTAACGTTAAAACCAGTGATATTTTAGATATAACATTTTTTTGAAAGGAAAAGAGAAGATAAAATTAACTAATAATTAATTTTTCGAAAAGTTTGGTTTCCCATCCCGCTCCGCTGGGTCTTTAAGCCATAATTAGCAAATATTCCTATATGGGGAGCGGTTTTGGAGGGTGGGCCACCTATCACTTGAACCTCAGTTTCAATACCACATTCGTTATCTTCACTCGAATATCTTTGGTTTGAGTTCCATATTGTCATGATAGTCCAAAATGCCCAATTGAGGATATTTGCAGCATTGAACAGCTGTTTTATGAAAACCAGAAAACCACCTCATAATTTTTTAAAATCGAAAATTGCCAAAAATCTTCTATTACTGTGAAATATGTAAAGATAACTGCGGCCGGGATTCGAACCGCAAGGAGCAGCAGCGAGAGCCGTTGTCTTAGCATTAGAAGGCATTAATACAACTTCCAAAGATGCACACAAATGACATATGTAAGCCATGAAGCTAAGTAGTCGTAAAAAAAACAAGTAAAAGCGTGCTAAGTTCGGCCGAGCCGAATCTTATATACCCTCCACCATGGATCGCATTTGTCGAATTCTTTTTTCTTTTATCACTTTATAGGCATGTCGAATTCTTTTTTCTTTTATCACTTTATAGGCAATCATATGATAAAAGGAAAGAAGTGCGTATCGTACGATCGGACCATAATTGAACTGAATGTTGGAGACCATAGTAGAAGTCGTTGTGTAAAATTACAGCCAATTCGAATAAAAATTGCGTCCTTAAGGGGCTCAAGAAGTAAAATAGGGAGATCGGTTTATATGGGAGCTGTATCAGGCTATAGACCGATTCAGAACATAATTGACACGTATGTTGAAGTTCATGAGAGAAGTCGTTGTACTAAATTTCAGCCAAATCGGATAATAATTGCGAACTCTAGATGTTCAAGAAGTCAAGATCCCAGATCGATTTATAAGGCAGCTATATAAGGTTATGAACCAATTAAAATCATATTTGACACAGTTATTGAAAGTCATAACAAAACACGTCATGCTAAATTTCAGCCAAATCGGATAAGAATTGCGCCCTCTAGAGGCTCAAGAAGTCAAGATCCGAGATCAGTTTATATGGCAGCTATATCAGGATATGGATCGATTTGAACCATATTGAACACAATTGATGGAAATCATAAAAAAATACCTCATGCAAAATTTCAGCCAAATCGGATAAGAATGCGCCCTCTAGAGGCTCAAGAAGTCAAGATCAAAGATCGGTTTATATGGTATGGTCCATTTACAATCCCAACCGACCTACACTAATAAGTAGGTCGGTATTTCAAGCGGCTAGCTTTACTTTACTAAAGTTGGCCTGCTTTCGACGGACGGACGGACATTGCTAGACCGACTTAAAATGTCCTAACGATCAAGAATATATATACTATATGGGGTCTTAGACGAATATTTCGGAATGTTACAAACAGAATGACGAAATTGGTATACCTCCATCCTATGGTGGAGGGTATAAAAACCTTTCATCATAATACAGTGAAAAATGCAATATTTATAGCAGTCCGAAGTCCGATCTCCACCATTCTCAAGAAGTCTATGTAAGGGTCTAACACAACTCATTCATCGGTTAAAAAATGTACCTTTTTATGGGCCTAAGAACTTTAATCGAGAGATCGTTATATGTATATGACAGCTATATCCATATATAGATCGATGTGAACCACATAGAACACGAATGTCGAGGAGTTAAACACAGCCCACTGTGTGAAATTTCAGAGAAATCGAGTTCTTGGGACAATAAAAGCACGTTTATTAGCTTTTATTGTCCCAAGAACTTAAATCGGGAGATCGGTACATATGGCGGCTATATCCAAATTCAGCAAGATCTCGACCATACTCGGTACAAATATTGAGGGTACTAACGCAACTCATTGTGCCTAATTTCAGCAAAATCGGTTAAAAAATTAAGCTTTCATGGGTCTAAATCTTAACTCGGGTAATCGGTACATATGGCAACTTTATTCGAATCTGGACCGATCTTGGTCGAATTAAACAAGGATGTCGAGAGGCCTAACCTAACTTAATGTCCCAAATTTCATCGAAATCGGATAATAAACGTAGTTTTAATGGGTCTAAGACCCTAAATCGGCAGATCGGTCTATATGGCAGCTATATCTAAATCAGAACCGATGTGGGTCGTTTACACAAAGATGTCGAGAGGCCTAATACAACTCACTATCCCAAATTTCAGCGAAATCGGATAATAAACGTAGCTTTAGTGGGCCTAAGACCTTAAATCGAAAGATCGGTCTATATGTCAGCTATATCGAAATCTGGAACGTTCTGAGACATATTGCAGAAAGATGTCGGGGGACCTAACCAAACTCACTGTGCCAAATTTCAGCAAAATCGGACAATAAATGCGCCTCTTATAGCCCCAAGACCTTAAATCGAGAGATCGGTCTATATGGCAGCTTTATCGAAATCTGAACCTATCTGGGCCGTATTGAACAACTCACAACTCACTGTCCCAAATATCAGCGAAATCGGATAATGCAACTCTAACTGACCTAAGGCCTTCAATCGGCAGATCGGACTATATGGGGGCTATGTCAAGATTTTGCACATACACCTAATATTAATGTAGGTCGTTGGGGATTGCAAATGGGCCATATCAGTTCATATTTAGATATAGCTCCCTTATAAACCGATCTCTCGATTTGACTTCTTGAACCCTTACAAGCTGAAATTGTGCACGTGGTGTTCCGTTTCGACTTTCAACAAATATTCCAAGTATGGTCCGAATCGGTGTATAACCTGATATAGCTCCCTTATAAACCGATCTGCCGATGTGAATTCTTGAGCTCATACAAGCCGCAGTTTTTGTCTGATTTGGCTGAAGATTTGCGTGCGGTGTTCTGTGATGAGTTCCAACCACTGTGTTAAGTACGATCCGAATCGGTCCATAAACTGATATAGCTCCCATAAAAACCGGTTTCCCGATTTGACTTCTTGAGCTCCTGGATGCCGCAATTTTTGTCCGATTTGGCTGAAATTTTGCACGTGGTGTTCCGTTTCGACTTTCAACAAATATTCCAAGTATGGTCCGAATCGGTGTATAACCTGATATAGCTCCCTTATAAACCGATCTGACGATGTGACTTCTTGAGCTCATACAAGCCGCAGTTTTTGTCTGATTTGGCTGAAGATTTGCGTGCGGTGTTCTGTGATGAGTTCCAACCACTGTGTTAAGTACGATCCGAATCGGTCCATAAACTGATATAGCTCCCATATAAACCGGTTTTCCGATTTGACTTTTAGAGTCCTTAGAACCACAATTTTTGTCTGATTTGGCTGAAGATTTGCGTGCGGTGTTCTATGATGACTGTATGTCCGCTTATGACGCTGAACGCCTGGGTTCGAGTCCTGGCGAGACCATCAGAGAAAATTTTCATCATAAAGAGTACAGGGATAAAGAGTATTCGGAGATGGAATCGCGCCGTCTCAAGCCAAATACATAACGAGTAACGCTATTAAAAAAGCTTATGTCAACTTAACGAGTCGCAATTAGCAAACTAACTCACAGCCGTAGAGAATGCCAGGAACAAGATAAGTCTTTGCCAAGAGAGACCTAACCCGCAGCGGAGTAACCGACTGAGTGGCCCAGAGAGCACGCAATTTTGAATATCCCTGACCAACGACAGAGTCGATATGATTACTCCAAGTCAGAGTGCTGTTAATAACCACGCCCAAGTTCTTTGCATGAGGAACGATTTCCAATCTAGAGTCGTTTATGAATATACCGACATCACATGAAAAACGAGACAGCCTGTTTCTGATAACCACACACTTGGACTTTACAGGGTTGAGACACAGGCCATTTGCTGACTCTTGACAGATCATGATTAAGCAGACGTATGTTTTCAGCAATCTCATCCCTCGGCCTGCCGATATATATTTGTACATCGTCAGCGTACATATGTACCTCACAATAAGACAATTGACTCGCCAAGTCGTTACTGTACAATGAAAAGAGAAGAGGTCCCCAGAATTGATCCCTGAGGAACACCTTTTAAAACAAGCAGAGGGGACCTATAACTGACGGACTGAGTGCGTAGCGTGACAGGTACGACAAAATAAGACGAACGGACGTAGAAGGAAAATTGTAAAGATGTCTCATCTTATCACATAACAAGGAATGATCCACAGTGTCAAATGCCTTAGAATGGTCAAGAAGAACAAGGAATTTTATCTTGCAATTCTCCAAATTGACCCTGATCCTCCCAGTGACCTCTGCCAAGACAGTTACGCAGCTGTGGTTAGGTCGAAAGCCGGAATGTCTCACATATAACAAAGAGTTCTCGTTGACAAAAGACGACATTTGCAAATATTGGGTTGCCCAAAAAGTAATTGCGGATTTTTTAAAAGAAAGTAAATGCATTTTTAATAAAACATAGAATGAACTTTAATCAAATATGCTTTTTTAACACCTTTTTTCTAAAGCAAGCTAAAAGTAACAGCTGATAACTGACAGAAGAAAGAATGTCATTACAGAGTCACAAGCTGTGAAAAAATTTGTCAGCGCCAACTATATGAAAAATCCGCAATTACTTTTTGGGCAACCCAATACAACAATTTCTCAAAGACCTTTAACAAGTAACAAAGAATCGCAATTGTGGGATGACTTTGACATGTTTCCACGCTAATGGAAAGTAACTCGTGGTCAAATTCCTATTGAAAACGTAGGTTACATGAGGAATAATAAGGGGGAACAAGAGTCTTATCAATCTAGGATCAATGCCATCATATCCGACAGCGTTAGACGCACCGCACTCAAGGACATCGGCGGGACCAATACAGCTGAAGCCAAAACCAGAGTCGTCATTGAGAGAGGGGGAGAAATTGAAGCCATAGAAATTGGGATCAACTGGGATCTGTGGGACATTAACAAAGGCATCATTAAGCCCATTGCTGTCCAAGTTTGTTGAACATCTATTAGTATCTTTTCCAATTCCTATGTCTCGAATAACCTTCCACGTTCTCTTGGAGCCTATTGCAGAAGTAAAGCGTTTGTAATAGAGGTCTTTCTTTGCTTTCTTAATCAACTTATTGATGTGGTCTCTTGCTGAGCGAAAGGCATCATGTAACTCAGGCGTCCTGAAACGTCTCCCCCTGCGATGCGACATATTCTTCACGTGAATAGCCAAACGAATATCCCGGGAGAACCACGGTTTCGATCTGGAGGACACTTCTCTAGTCTTGAGTGGAACCGTAAGTTCCTGTAGGTCACGAATATTCCTCTGTAGAAAGTCAGTTTGTTCATCGATAGTTTCCATACGAAATATCAGATCCCACTCGAAAGCAAAAAATCATGGTCGAGATGGGCAAAATCTCTATATGAATAAGTTTCCCTAGTCCTGGTGACCTCAAATTCATAACATAAAAATATCAAGTGATGGTTCGAAAAACCTGAGGCTGACCGTTGGTTGTATAGGAGGACTTTAGAAGTGTCACTAACAAAGTTCAGATCGAGAAGCGTGCTGGAGGATGCGGAAAAATGCGTGGAAATTGTTAAATTGACAGGCAAAAGCCCCAAGGAAGACATTTCAAACGCCAAGCCCGTGTCCTGTAAAACGTTAGAGTTGAAGTCCCCAGCAACCACAATGTCTGAGTAAGCAAGAGAGAGAGAGGTTCAAGGACAGAGAAAAAATCTCGCGTATCCGATCGGTCTATAAACGCACCCCACTAGGAGCTTGGTAACGGCAGCAGACACCTCAACAAAAACATACTCAATTGGGCCACCAGGGTTAGACTTTATACATAACTGAGTATTCAGGTAGTTTCTCACATATAGAGCGGTGCAGCCCTCACGACTTTTGTGAGGTACTATGCCATGTAAAAACATCTCTCCAAAGAGATGTGCCATGGTGGCTTTTACTAGACTGTAGCATGATTTCAACAGACAGACGGACAGACAGACATGGCTAGACCGTCTTAGATTTTTGCGACGATTAAGAATATACCCACTTTGTAGGGTCGGAAAAGGATATTTCCATGTGTTGCAAATAGAATGACAAAATGAATATACCCCCATCCTTCGGTGGTGGGTACAAAAAGATGGTAGTGAAAAAATTCAAGTATTTCGTGTAGTTAGGCACCAGGAACCGATGAGTTGCCCACCAAGCGAATCCGTCTTATTTAGACAGTATTAGATCATCATTATTCTCTTAAGAATTACCAAACGCTCTTCGATGGACATTTTTTCTTTTACTGATCAATGTTCTAAATCTACGATTCGAGCCCACTGTTACCGCCTGGCCACTGTGCCCGCCTTTTAAGCCACTCACACATTTTTTTTTTGCCAATTATTTGAACTTTAAAATGTTTCGTTTTTGTTTTGTCAAAGCCTTGTTTTATTTGTAATTGTTTTGAAGTTCTGCGACAACGTTTTCTGAGTGCAGCAGTATTTCAACACAGGTTACCTAAATTGTTATATTTGGGTGTTTGTCTTTTTGTTGTTTTCTATTTCGAGTGGGTGTGTGTGCAACTCCTTGGTTTGCATAGAATTTTCCGAATTGCCTTACGGACATAGCCGTTGCATGACTAAGCTCTCCATTACCAAAAATGAATGGCCACACTACATCACTGGATGGTGGTGGGGATATATTCCGGATAATGACCCAATGTCATTTGAGCTGGAGTCTGAGGCAAAGGCATTGAGATTTTTTTTTTTTAGTTTTGAAAGTTTTGTGGTTGCGTTATTTTGTGGTCCAAAATATCGGTTAACGGTTGTAAATGAATGTTTGTTGAAACGTGACAAGGCAGAATGTAAACAATGTCAATAAGGGCGACGTGAAGCATGATTTAGCTTTTAGAAACCAATGCAGGATATAACATGGTAAGATCCATGGTGGTAGTTGGAATATAAACGTTGCAATAGAGCAACAAGTTTTAAAGATATCCTAATATTATCTAATATGAAACAAGAATCGATGACAATTCTGTGTGCTTGCCACAGCCTCAATGGCGTACCTCTTTCCGATGGCTTATATTTTCAATGACTCTGAGACATGATTGAGATTCAATGGCTTTGCAAATTTACTCATGAACACACCATTAAGGAACAGCAGCAAACTTCTCACATACCAATGAGTGGTGGCCGATTCAAGTTTGAGCTCAATGATAAGGGGCGTCCGAGTCCGGACGGCGTGCCGCAGTGCGTCACCTCTTTGGGGAGAAATTTTTATATGGCAAAGTAACTCACAAATGTTGCCAGCATTAGGAGGGGATAACCACCGCTGAACATTTTTTCTTATGTTCTTGCCAGGATTTGAAGCCAGGCTTTCAATGTCATAGGCGTACATGCTAACCTCTGCACTACGGTGGCCACTAATGGTGGCCACTAATGGTATTTGTGAAAAATTTCAAGCGTCTAGCTTTATTCCTTCGAAAGTTTGCGTGCTTTCGACAGACCAACAGATGGAAGGGACGAAATTGACTAAGAATCTCAAGACGATCAAGAATATATACAATTCGTTGGGCCTTGGATTAAAATTTTGATGTGTTTTAAACGCAGGCTACAAAAACTCACCGTCGAGAATATGGCCCATTCAGCCAATTCAGGCTGCTACAGAATTCCACAATGAAAGGGGTGTTTACCTATTATCCTGAGTCTTCTCCTCGCTATTGCGGGGCGGTGACACAACTGGTGCTCGCCCGTCTCCAACTTCTTTCGTTATCGCACATCCTGCATAAGTCTGCCTCTTCCTGCTCCCAGCACGTTGTTAAAGACCTGACATTGTAATGACCAGTCCGGACTGCTATTAGCAGTCCTAAGTCATGCTTTCTCAGTCCCAGGATAAGCGACATAATTTTTTGCGAAATACTCGGCCACAGGACCTTTGACACCCTACAACCTACAGCACCAGCGCGCGCCTTAGTTGTGCAGTCATTGTAGAAGGGGTTCACCTTACCAAGAAGCTCGCACAGCAGAGGTTTCTCTGATTACATAGCTATTAGCAGTCCTAAGTCATGCTTTCTCAGTCCCAGGATAAGCGACATCATTTTTTGCGAAATACTCGGCCACAGGACCTTTGACACCCTACAACCTACAGCACCAGCGCGCACCTTAGTCGTGCAGTCATTGTAGAAGGCGTTAACCTTACCAAGAAGCTTGCACAGCGGAGGTTTCTCTGATTACATAGCTAGATCTGTGATAATCAGCGATCCATTTCTGGCCAGCTCTCCTGCCGCTTCATTCCCCGCCATGCTTTTATGGTCTGGGACCATAGTTCGAAGAAGCCATTTACATCTTCTAACCAGTTTTGACTTCACGCTGCACTAGGACAGAGCCTTCAGCGGCGCCTGACTGTCCACGTATAGGGTTTTTGAACAGAGACGCTACAAAAGAAGGCCGATAGGGACAGCTAACGACGCCATATTTTTTGCTGCTCTTATGACATTTCACTTTAGTAAGGTTTGCCATTTCATGATAGAAAGATATACGAGCCAACAACGAGCCGAAATTATTAAAATTTACTTTCGAAATTCTGAGTCAGTGGCCTCAACTTTAAGAGCGTTACATCCAGTTTAGCAATGAGTCCTATTTAGTCCTATTTCAATGGCTTCGTCAATAAGCAAAATTTGCTTTATTGGCCAAACAGCAGTCCAAACACATACTCCATGAGTCATCATTGTATCCCGAAAAAATTACGGTTTGGTGTGGTTTATGGGCCGGCGGCGTCATTGGGCCGTACTTCTTCCGTGATGATCAAGATCGTCACGTTACTGTGAATGCGAATCGCTATTGGATGATATCGACTTGAAGGACATGTGGTGCCAACAGGAAGGCGCCGCAAGCCACAAACCGAATGTCACAGTCAATTTATTGGAAACCAAGTTTGTATTGGGTTGCCCAAAAAGTAATTGCGGTGTCACAGCTTCTGTAATTCTGTAATTGCATTCTTTCTTCTGTCAGTTATCAGCTGTTACTTTTAGCTTGCTTTAGAAAAAAAGTGTAAAAAAAGAATATTTGATTAAAGTTCATTCTAAGTTTTATTAAAAATGCATTTACTTTCTTTTAAAAAATCCGCAATTACTTTTTGGGCAACCCAATAGAATGTGTTATGCCACGAAATGATCCAGTCGATTGGACGCCTTGGTCTTGCGACTATTTCCTGTGGGGCTACTTCAAGTCTTAGGTTTATGCCAACAATCCAGCGGCGATTGATGAACTTTATACGAATATCGAACGTGAAATTGCAGCAGTATCGGCCTATTTATGCTTGAAAACTGTCGAAAATTGGGTTCAGCGTAGTGACTTCCCCTTGGTCCACTCTGTGCTAAAGGTTTGATCCATCTGTGTAACACGATCTCCCAGAGTTCCGTCAATCCAAGAGTGTGCAGCTGGTAGTAGTACCTCACACTCGACCACAAGTGTCATCTTAGGTATCCGATCGGAAACCTCTTTAATACCTTCAAGATTTCCTATCGTCGCCTCGATTATACTGCGATGGTATAAATTACTTCTATTCTCTATCCATTAATCCATCGCCGTTAGTCTCATAGCCGCAGTGGCTGCCTCACACTTAATCCGTATGTCTAGGGGTAGGATACCTAGAATAGTCTCCAGTGCTCTAGTGGGCGTAGTCCTCATAGCTCCGCCCAAGCCAGGACAACATGTTCTCTGAACCTGTTGCAATATCCTTACGTTGGAATATTTCTCCATCGCAGTTCACCAAACTACTGAGGGGTAAGTAAGCATCGGTCTAATCACGCCCCTGTAAAGCCAGTGGATTATTCTCGGATTCAGGCACTACTTCGATCTTTAGGCGTTAGAAGTATAATAGTATCGTCTATCGCGTAGCAGACGGGTTCAAATCTCTCCTTAGTCATCATCCCTAATAAGTAATTTATGATGGTCACCCATAGAAGTGGTGACAAAATGCCCCCCTATGGCACAAGCCCACTTTCTCCTTTATATTTATGTCATGGGAAAAAAAATGTATCCACCTGTTCCTTAACATATGGTTTATCCAGTCTCTAGGGACCCGCGGATCAGTGTGTCGGCCCGCACCATGTTAAAAGCCCCCTCGATGTCAATGCATACCGCCAATGTGAAAGCCTTGGCTTCGAAGGATTCTTCTATTTTACGCACTACCTCGTGTAGGCAGTCTCCACCGACCTGCCACAATTTATTATAGCCCCATACTTTTGAATAGAATGGGGCTATAGTCGAGCAATAAACGAAAGGAGCAGAAGAATGTGCTTCTGTTGGGTCTTTGAAGGAAATGGCATAATGTGAATATCTAACGGCAACTCATTGGCATCTCTTGCTTTAAAGTCCCATCAACTTGAGGGCCGTCTCGTCAGCCATCCCAGTCCCTTATAGAAGTCCAGATTGACTCTGGGGTTGAAATGACTCAACCATATTCATTTTTCTTCACGCCGTCGAGGGACATTGACACAACAGATGGTAGATCGTCTCCTCATCCCCACAGACCTTGGAGAAATCCTCATCGTCCCTGATCGATTTCCTTGTCCTAGAGAAGACAGAAAGGGAAAGAAAGAGAGTGAAGAGGGAAAAAAAAACCCTGAAAAAAGGCCGAAAAAAGTCTCACCAACTTGAGGGCCGTCCCATCAGCCATTCCAGGCCCTTACAGAAACCCAGAATGACTCGGGGGTTGAAATGACTCACCCATATTCCTACGCCTTCACGCCGCCATCGAGGGGCATTGACACAGCAGATGGTGGACCGTCTACTCACACCACAGACCCTGGAGAAAACCTCATCGTCCCCAACCGACCTCCTTGTTCCAAAGAAAGTAAGTGAGAGAAAGAGTGAGAGAGAATGAAGAGAGGCGAAAACTCTGAATATAGCCTGAAAAAAAGTCTCACCAACTTGAGGGCCATCCCGTTAGCCATCCCAGACCTTTACAGAAGTCCAGAATGACACGGGTGTTGAAATGACTCAACCATAATCCTACGCCTTTTCCACGCCATTGCGAGGCATTGGCACAGCAGATGGTGGACCGTCTCCTCCTATCATTGAGCTTGTCTCGAAAGAGAAACAAAAAATTTTGTGAAATTTAATGATCTTCGCTCTAACAAGGAAAAAGTTTTAAAATGGAAAAAATTCGGCAGAACCCGACCGGAATTCGACCCTGGGCACACGGAACAACAGAGCCGATGCCATTATCTAGCGTTTGAAGCCATCAATACAACTTCCAACAGGTGCACAGAATCATGTGCTTACCATGGGAGTAGTGTAATTGTAGCAGACAAAAAAATTGTCATTGCACGAAAACACATGCATTGGAAAATGTACAGCTAATAGACAGGGTTGTCGAGCGTGGTTAACGTGGTAATTGTATCTTAGAGGCATTTTCGCAATAAATACGATGGAAGTGCAACATACCAACGTACGGCCCTTGAGGCATTCACACCTTATATGATTGAAAAGTCTTCTAACCAAAGACGAAACACGTCCCATAGTGGTTGGTGTGTGTTGAGATTTCTTGCTTTCCTTTTCCATTTGCAAAGAAAATCTTCCATCATTGAGCTTGTCTCGAAAGAGAAACAAACACAAATTTTATTTAGTCAGTTGGAAGTCATGAGATAAATTATTGTACAAAATTTTACCAAATCGGATGAAAATTGCGCCCTCTATAGGCGCAATGTATGATACATTCTATGTTGGATCGCCTATTTTTGTTCAATTTTGTAAAAAAGTGAAGTTTGCCGATAGTATTGATAGAAATAATATCAATCGGTATTCAGACATTTTCGATATCGATAGTGTCATTGATATTTTGCCAGTTCTATTCTAAGGGTAGCCCACAATGCAGTTCACTCCACGAACCAGAACAAAGCTCTCAGAGCAAGTATCGCATTTAGTGCTATTCTCGCAGCACTCCTCCTCTCACTCGATATCAGCACCACCGCAATACCCTGTACCTTCTCCATTCTACATCGTAGACCCATCTTTTCGCCCCCTTAAGGATATCCATAATAGTGGAGAGAAAGCGATCGCCAATCGATATGACAACATTATCAGCGTTGGCAACCATATTCGCTCTTTCCTACTCGAAGGACCTAAGAATCCTATAGATAACCAAGAGCTAAAAGAGAGAAGATGACCCTCCTTCTCCCTAAAGAGGTGTCGCACTGCCGCACGCCTTTCGGACTAGGCTATAAGAAGGATTAACTTTTTCATTGAGCTTAGACTTAAATCGGGCAGCACTCATTGATATGTGAAAAGTTTGCCCCTGTTCCTCAATGAAATGTTCATGAGCAAATTTGCATTGATAAGGAACCTCCAGTTTATAGGGGTGCACGAAAAGCATGCTGCAGGGCGACACCTCTTCGGAGGGAAGTTTTTACATAACAGCTATGCCATTTGCATGGTCATGGGCAATTGTTGCCATCGATAGGTGGAAATACCCACAATGGACTGTTCTGCAGCACGGTGGTTTCCCAACCTGATATAGCTCCCATATAAACGGATCTTAATATTTGAAGTCTTTAGCCTCTAGAGGGCGCAGTCTTTAACCAATTTAAACGTTGTGGTTTATCATGACTCAAAATCCATGCCAAGTTTAGTTCATATAGGACCATAGCCTGATATTGGTCTCGTAATAAGTGATATCCTAATGTGACTTCTTGAGCCTATAGAGGGCGCAATTGTTGCCCGATTTTGGATTTGAGCGCTAGTGGCCTCAGATTTTATCTTATTTGTTTGAAATTTGGTATGTTACGTACGTTGGTTATACCATTTACTGCCCACTCTAAATTCTGCTCTGATAGATCCGTGAATAGACATAGCCCCTATATAAACCTTATCCTGGATTTAGCTACTTCGTGTTGGGGCTAAGTTGGTAAGGGTTGTCAATGTCGCTCTTCAGCAGTGAAAGTTTCGTCTGCAATAGCCATATTCACTAGATCTCGCACATAAAAATTGGCCTAACAATTTCTCAGACTCCTAGTCAGACGATTTCTGGCGAAATTGGGGCGTTCATAAACTGAGTGAAAGGTGGGAGGAAGACGTAAACAAAACCAGTTTTAATAATAATTGTCTCAGTTAGTAAGGAAATAATGCCAGTTTTAACTCCAGCATTCGGGCGCTATAAGGGGAAACCCTTACTTATGCTTTCTATCCAGATGCAGACTTTTACTTTTTTTTATTAATTATTAATTTTGTACTGTTTTGTTATTGAAATTTAGCAATTAATTAAGTTCTCTGAAAATTTAGTTTATGATTTCAACAGTACATTTGGTTTTGCTTCATATATAAAAAAAACCCATATATTAACGCCTTGCAATTAATGATGTGCAATATTGAAGCAGCTGCATTGCTTATAGATTGCCCACAATTGGCTTCGTAACAAATGAAATTAACCATACTCTATTTGGAGTGCCTGCGCGACCGATGCTTGAAAAAAATTATTTGCCAACACCCCCACACAATGGCCAAAGAGCAACTGCGTTTCTTTTGGCGTTGTTTAAAATTCAAAACCAGATTAATCGCCATACTAAAGGGGCTAACTAAAATAAGGTAGGTAGGCTAAAAATAAAACCAAGACTTTGGTAAAAAACACACTCACACACAACTAAAATGAAATAAAACTTAAGAGTTAAATCGTGACAATTCCTTTACCAAAAACAGAGTGTTAAATGATTAATTTTCCCTCGGTATTTTAGCGACGGACGGCGTTTTTGTCCACCGCGCATATACAGACAGTCGCTTGCATAACAATTGACCATAACGGAATGCCCATAAAAAATCCAGATCACTAAGGAATCAATGACGTAGTCATCGCCATAGTCTACCAAACAGAGTTTTGGCTACATTTTATTAACTGCTATGTGGCTGACTAAGATCTCCAATGTTCATTTTGAAATACTGGGTCAAAGAGCAACAAAGATCCATATGGTCGCAATTGTCAAAAGGAAAGGGGCGAACTCTAGAAGGCCATTTGATGGTTGTTGTATGTATGGTTCCTCATATGATGGGGCAATTCCACGCTAAAACAATGCAAAAACTAGTTTGAGTCTTCCTAAAGCAGCACATGCTGTGTATTGTCATACGAATTTTCAAAGATATCAACTCTGAAAGTAGTACACATCGTGTGACAAAAACTTTTATATGAATAAGTAAAAACGTGCTAAGTTCGGCCAGGCCGAATCTTATATACCCTCCACCATGGACCACATTTATCAAGATCTTTGCCCGATATCTATTTAAAGGCAAACTAGCAAACCGGTGGTCCGCTTCACTGCCCCCGTTTAAGACACCCTCTTTTTAGTGTAGTCAATCAGTTTCTAAAATTATGAATTTCTTTAATAATTGCGTATAAAATTTCAGAAATCTTTCCCCTTCTGTGAAGAAAGTACCAAAGTATCAAAAGGTTACCAAATGTACGACTTGTGAATAGATTATTTAGTCACCCATTAAATTCTCTCGAGTTGTATATGCATGCGAATTTTGAATAAATCATTTAATCATCCATCATCTATTTCTTAGTTGGACTTACGTGCCAAATGTCTGATCTCTCGCTCCATCTTTAAAGAAAGTACCAAAAAGTACCAATTTTGGTACCAAAATGTTGGAATTGTGAAAAAATCAGTCAGTCGCTTATCATATATTTCATGTTTCACCCACGTGCCACATTTCAGATCTGCATGGATCGCTTTTGTCAAGTTTTTTGCCCGATATCTCTTTATAGGCAAACTAGCATCCCGGTGGTTCGCTTCGCTTCCCCCGTTTTTTGATAATCCCTTTTTAGCGTTGGACTTCCAAAAAACTAGGTAGTCACTTGGTTTCTAAGATTATGAAGTTTTGTAATAATTGCGTATAAAATTTCTGAAATCTGTTCCCTTCCGTGAAGAAAGTACTAAAGTATCAAAGTGTTACCAAATGTACCAGTTTTTAATAAATTTTTTTAGTCTCCCATTAAATTCTCTAGAGGTGTACCTGCATGCCAAATTTCAGACCTCACGCTACATCTAAACAGAAAGTACAAAATGGTACCAATTTTGGTACCAAAATGTACGAATTTTAAATAAATCTTTTAATCATCCATCTTCTATTTCTTAATTATACCTAAGTTGCCAAAAATCGGACCTCTCGCTCCATCTATAAAGGAAGTACCAAAAAGTACCAATTTTGGTACGAAAATGTTCGAATTATGAGAAAATCATTTAGTCGCCCATCATATATTTCTAAGTTTTACCGACATGCCAAATTTCATACCTCTAGCCCCATCAACACAGAAAGTACCAAATGGTACCAGTATGGGCACAAAAATGTACGAATTATAAAAATACCAAAGTCACCAATATTATTTTTCCTAGACATCTTTTCAGACCTCTAGCTACATCTGTTAAGAAAATACCAAATGGTACCAAAATGTACGAATAATAGAACATTTAGTCGCCTATCATATGTTTCTAAGTTATACCTTATTGCGAAATTTCAGACCTCAAGCTCCATCTGAATAAAAAGTACAAAATGGTACCGAATTTTGAATAAATCATTTTATCATCCATTATCTATTTCTTAGTTGTACTTACGTGCCAAATTTCAGACCTCTTGCTGCATCTGTATAGAAATAACCAAATATGGGCACCAAAATGTACGAATTGTATAAAGATCATTGTCACCCATCATATATATCCCAGTTGTACCTGCGTGCCAAATTTCAGACCTCTAGCTCCCTCTGTATAGAAAGTACCAAATGGTAGCAATTTTGGTACCAAAGTGCACGAATTTTGAATAGATCATGTAGTCACCCATTATACTTTTTCTAGACCTCTAGCGCAATCTATAAAGAAAGTATCAAACGGTACCAATTTCGGTACTATACGTACGTTTTCTCCCGTCGCCAGTACTATTTTTACAATTTTTTCTTTTCACCCTCATACTTTTGTACCAGATGTCTTTTGAGAAAATTTAAAGAAAGTTCCAAGCGGTACCAATTGCGGTACTAAACGTACGCTTTCTTCCGTCGCCAGTACTATTTTTCCAATTTTTTCTTTTCACCCTCATACTTTTGCACCAGATATCTTTTGAGAAAAATTTCAAGATTGTACCTCTATCCATCAGCCCTGTACAAAGTTCACCCATTTTGTAACATTTTGGTACCTTTTTTTAGCACCTAAATATACATTTTTCCACAAACTCTTATAGTCACTCAATTAAGGTTGCAATAGTGTACCTAAAATTCAGAGCTCTAGTTCAATTTACAAAGAAAGTACCAAATAGTACCAATTACGGTACTAAAACATACTATTTCTCCTACTTCTGGTACTTTTTTTAGTTCCTAAATTTACAAATTTCAAAAAATTCTTATAGTTACCCCAATTAAGGTTGCAATGGTGTACCTAAGTACTAAAAAGTCAGAGCTCAAGTTCAATTTACAAAGAAAGTACCAAATAGTGCCAATTGTGGTACTAAACGTACTATTTCCCCCACTTCTGGTACAATTTTTCAAATTTTTTGCCAAACCTTATTTTTTCGAGATGCTCTTTAATTTTAGCCCAAGAACATAATTCCAGCTCTTTCCGTTTGCGCTTGGCAAATATGTACCATTTCGTAGTACTTGGTACTTTTTAGTACCTAAACGTACGAATATCACCAAATCCAGCCTTATCCTATGCCTTAGACCCAAGACCAATATAAGTGCTTTTGGCGTTTGGGCTGGGCGATGATCAGTTAGTCAGTCAGCAATTAGTCAGTCACGCCATACAGTGGCCCAAGAAGTAAAATCGGGAGAGCTGGTTATATGGGAGATATATCATGGACCGATTCAGACCATATTTAGCATGTATGTTGAAGGTCATAGAAGAAGTTGTTGTACAAAATCTCAGCCAAATCGGATATGCATAGCGCCCTCTTGAGGCTCAAAAATATATTCAGGAGTTCGGTTTATATGGGTGTTATATCAGATTACGGACCGATTCTGACCATACTTAGCACAGCTGTTGGAAAAAACACCTCATGCAAAATTGCAGCTAAATCGTATGATAATTGCGCCCTCTAGCGGCTTAGGAAGTCAAGATCCAAAATCGGTTTATATGGGATAACAGGTTATTAATCGATTTGGACTATACTTGGCACAGTTGTTGGAAGTCATAACAAAACACCTTATGCACATTTTCAGCCAAATCGATTATGATTGCGTCCTCTAGCGTTTCAAGAAATTAAGATTGGAGATCGGTTTATATGGGAGCAATATCAGGTTACTAACCAAAACACCTCATGCTAAATTTCAGACAAATCGTATATTACTTGCTTCCTCTAGCGGCTCAAGAACTCAAGATTTGAGATCGGTTTATATGGGAACTATATCAGGTTATTAACTGATTTGAACCATACGTGGCGCAATTGTTGATAGTTAATCTGCATCACTTTGTGCAAAATTTCAGCCAAATCGGATAATAATTGCGGTCTCTATCGGCTCAAGAAGTCAAGATCCGATATCGGTTTGAACCGATTTAGACTATATGTGGCAAAGTTGTTGATTGTCAAACCAAAACACTTCAAAATTTCAGCCAGATCGGATAAGAATTGCGCCCTCCAGAAGTTCAAGAAGTTTTATTGGGAGATCGGTATATATGACAGCTATATCAGGTTATGGACTGATTTAGACCATACGTAGCACAGTTATTGGAAGTCATAAAAAAACACCTTATGCAAATTTTTAGCTAAATTGGATAAAAATTGCGCCCTCTAAAAGCTCAAGACCCGTGATCGCTTTATATGACAGCTATATTAAAGAATGGACCGATTTGACCCATTTACTATCCATTTACTATAACTAAATCGATTGCTCCAAACAAATGCCCGATTCCTTTGTAGAACTGTCAAATAAACGTAAAGTTTTGAAAGACAAAATCATTTTGTTGTTTTTTGTGCTTACAACCTTTCTATTCCCAATAAATTAGTTTTAATTTTTTTTTGTTTCTCATTTCGTTCTTTATGATCTACTTGAACAATTTAGTGCTCATCCCCATGCATAACTCATCAAAATTTCACTCTCGCTCTCACCTAAAACTTTCTTATTTATATATTATTCTAATGTATTAAAGTATGGTGGGGGAGGGGTGGTAGTTAATTAATATGTGTATGCGTATGTTTGTCATGCCGCCGTCTTTTGACGGACACCGCAGTTTTTTTTTCAGTTTTCTTACCACTTTAACTTCTTCCGGCGTCTTAACCTTAAACTCTTTCTAAATTCGCCGCAATATTACACTCTTAATTCCGTTTTCCGCTCACCACCTGATACAGTTTAGCACTTTCTTCTTCCTCACTGTTACTTGCCTTTTCCAAACGTGTTAATAAACACATTTCAATCGCAAAACGAATCACTTTTTCGTAGATTTACAATTTTCTTTACCGGCTGACAATTACACGCTTTATTCAAAATTGTCTTATATTGTTTATCTTTTGAAGATAATTTCTACATATACTGCAATTTATTTATATCCTATTCTTGCAAGATGCACAAATTAAAACCGAACACGCGAATGATTAGAAAATAACTGAGGTGTCCGCCAGAAGACGGCAGCATGACAAACATACGCATACACACATTAATTGACTACCACTCCTCCCCCTCAGTACTTCAACCCCTTAGATCTTTATCTCCTTGATTTAGTGCTCATCCCCATGCATAACTGACATCAAAATTTTACTCTCACCTAAAACTTCGACTTATTCTAATGGCTTTATGTAGGGTGGGGGAGGGGGTCTGGGTGGTAGTCATTTATTGTGTGTATACGTGTGTTTGTCTTGCTGCCGTCTTCTGATGGACACCTCAGTTATTTTCTTACCACTTTACCTATGAAAGACTTCAATTTAAATTCCTGGAGTTTTTTTTTTTTGGTATGGATTAAATAAAATGCAAACCACGGAGTCTCCCACTGTACACTGCAGTTTTCACAAGAACAAAATCTTGTTGTTGTTTTTGTGCTTAAAACCTTTCTAAATTCGTTCTCTTTGTTTCTCATTTCGTTCTTTATGATCTCCTTGAACAATTTAGTGCTCATCCCCATGTAAAACTGTCGTCAAAATTTTACTCTCACTCTCACCTAAAACTTTTACTTATTCAAATGTGTTGATGTAGGGTGGGGGAGGGGGAGAGTGTGGTAGTCATTTAATGTGTGTATGAGTATGTTTGTTATGCTGCTGCCTTCCGACGGACACCGCAGGTTTTTTTTCAGTTTTCTTACCACTTTAACTTCTCCCGGTGTTTTAACCTTAAACCCTTTCTAAATTCGCCGCAATATTACACTCTTAATTCTGTTTTCCGTTCACTACCTGATACAGTTAAGCAATTTTTTCTTCTTCACTGTTACTTGCCTTTTCCAAACGTGATAATAACACATTTTAATTTACAATTTTCAAGATTTACAATTTTCTTTACCGGCTAAAAATTACACGCTTTATTTACAATTGTCTTATATTGTTTATCTTTTGAAGATAATTTCTACATTAACTGCAATTTATTTATATCCTATTCTTGAATTTCTTTCTTTTTGGTTTTTTGCAAGATGCACAAATTACTACCGAATGCGCGAATGGTTAGAAAATAACTGAGGTGCCCGTCAAAAGACAGCAGCATGACAAACATATGCATACACACATTAGTTGATTACCACTCCTCCCCCTCAGTACTTCAACCCCTTAGATCTTCATCTCCTTGAACAATTCAGTGCTCATCCCCATGCAAAACTGACATCAAAATTTTACTCTCACCTAAAACTTCGACTTACTCCTATGGCGTTATGTAGGGTGGGGGAGGGGGTCTGGGTGGAAGTCATTTATTGTGTGTATGGGTGCGTTTGCCTTGCTGCCGTCTTCTGACGGACACCACAGTTATTTTCTCACCACTTTACCTATGAAAGATTTCAATTTAAATTCCTGGAGTTTTTTTTGGTATGGATTAAATAAAATGCAAACCACGGAGTCTCCCACTGTACACTGCAGTTTTCACAAGAACAAAATCTTGTTGTTGTTTTTATGCCTTAAACCTTTCTAAACTCGTTCTCTTTGTTTCTCATTTTCTTTATGATCTCCTTGAACAATTTAGTGCTCATCCCCATGTAAAACTGTCGTCAAAATTTTATTCTCACTCTCACCTAAAACTTTTACTTATTCTAATGTGTTGATGTAGGGTGGGGGAGAGGGAGAGTGTGGCAGTCATTTAATGTGTGTATGAGTATGTTTGTCATGCTGCTGCTTTCCGACGGACACCTCAGTTATTTTCTAACCATTCGCGCGTTCGGTGTTCATTTGTGCATCTTGCAATAAACCAAAAAGAAAAAAAAATGCAAGAATATGATGTTAATAAATTAGCAAATTTATGTAGAATTTATCTACAAAAGAAACATAAGACAAGTGTGAATAAAGCGTATAATTTTAAGCCGGTAATGGAATTTGCAAATTTACGAAAAGAATGATTCGTTGTACGATTGAAATGTGTTTATTGAAATTTTTGGAAAAGGCAAGCAACAGTGAAGAAGAAGAAAGTGCCAAACTGTATCAGGTAGTGAACGGAAAACGGAATTAAAAGTGTAATATTGCAGCGCTAAAGCAATTTGTTAGTCTCCGAAAGATGATTCGTTGTGTGAAGGAAAAGTGTTTATTAGGTTTAAAAGAGGGTGCGGATGCCACTATGGACATACTCCTAAGCCAGTAATCGGCTGTTGTGCCAAGTGTTTATTAACGAGTTTGGCAAAAAAGACGAAAAGCAGAGAAAAAGAACAAAGTGTTTAATGTGTTAACTGAGATGCAGACTTGGGAGTATTGAAAATGTATTGAATTAAACAATTAGAAATGCAAGGAGCTGCATACATGAGGCAATTGTGATATTGCGGCCGTAAAGCAATTTGTAAAAGCGTTTTTAAACGGGTTCGGTA
Organism: Stomoxys calcitrans; assembly: GCF_963082655.1. NCBI lineage: Eukaryota > Metazoa > Arthropoda > Insecta > Diptera > Muscidae > Stomoxys > Stomoxys calcitrans. Next base: position 47,708,491 of record NC_081554.1, on the reverse strand, counting down.
AAGTCCAACAAGAGTGAAGGCATATAAAATGCGAAAGAGTATTATGCGATAGGCGGAAAATTTATTTGAGAAGGAGATGTATTGAAATGAACAAATAAAAATATAAACAGCTTAAGGTAATTGTGAATTAAAATTGTAATATAGCGGCGGCTAAGCATTTTGTGAATCTCCAAAAGAATGATTCGTTGTGTGACATTCGAGTGTGTATTTAGGAGTTCGGAAACAGCAAGCAACATTGAAAGAGCATAGCGCAAAAAAGTTTCGTGTGTTGAGCGAAAAACGAAACTATAGAGAAAGCGTATTGAAAATACGAGGAGCTGTTTTCATGTCACAATTGTGAATTAAAAGTCTAATTTTGTTGCTGTAAAACAATGCGTGAATCTCGAAAGAATAACTCGTGTAGTTTTAGTGTTCCGAATCGACAAGCAATAGTGAAATAGAACAAAGTGCAAAAGAGTATCATGCGGTAGGCGGAAAACGGAGGTTTATGGAATTTAACAAATAAAAACACCAAAAGCTACTTACCAACGGCAGAAAAAAAGTTTGGTGAGTAACGATCATAAAAAATATTGACAAGAAAACTAAAAAAAGACTACTGTGGATAAATTACTAGGCATGGGGTAATTATAGATTTAAATACCTACCTATTCTGCCATAAATAATGTTGCTTATGAAGGTTTCGTTAGCAAGTTTTCGTATAGGTATCTTCATAAAAAAATATTGTGTTTGTTGTTTTGTTCCGTAAATCGATCCTTTTAAGGTTTCCACATCATATTGTTGGAAAAGATAGTGGTCCCAACATGTGCCTTACCCAATAAAAACCTAGCTGACGTGGACTGTAAGTCGATTTGTTTACATATGCTAGGAACACATGAATGTTCATGTCTGAAAATTACATTATTCGTATGCAACATTCTAGGCAAATAAGTGAGTTCTCCTTGTTTCTTATGCTGAGTTTACATGGCACATCGGGTGTATGGTCATTGTACTAGTATTGGTGAAAACAATGTTGTATTTGTCACATGTACATATTTGATTTTTTTCGATGAATGACGTCTATCGATTACTGTTTACAAAAAAATGTGTAATCACTAATTGACAGGTATTGAAAAACACGTTCTGTGACAAATAAGGTTAAGCAATGAGAAGTAAAGTATGAACAATTATACAAAATCAAAGCAAGTAAAAAAAACAATGTAGCTTTTTTGGCAGAAACTCCAATCGACACGTATACACGACGAGTACGGTCATTATGTGCCGGATGCGAAGAGAGTGCTCTCTGAAAGCCAAACCAAGATTCTCAGTGCGATAAAACTGGTTACCTATAAGTGAATGCAAATAAACTTGTTTATAACATAGTGAACAGCGAGTAGAGAGCGAAGATTGAGTGCGAGAAAAGAGTTCCAAAGTATTTTTCGCGCTTGTTTGCTTTATTGATGTATTAATTTTTAGTGTGCAGTCATGTTTTTTAATGTTTTGAAAATAAAAAATGCATATCGATCAAATAATAAGTGACATTTTTTCGGCATAATATAAATAATGAAATTCACAAATTTCACTCCTTTTTAGTGCAATTGGATGTTTTTTATAACCACCACCACAATAGAATGAGGTATAGAAATCTAGAAATCTAGTCATCCAATCATAGTCATCTAGTCATGTCTGTCCGTCCGTCCTTTTGTCGAAATCACGAAAGCGGTTGAACGCGTAAAGCTACACACTTGACATTTTTCACAGATGCTTAATATTGATGTAGGTCGTTGGGGTTGCAAATGGGACATATCGGTTCAGATTTGGATATAGCTCCCATATAAACCGATATTCCGATTTGATTTCTTGAGAATCTGGAAACCGTAATTTTTTGCATGTAGTGTTTTGTTATCTGTGTCAAGTACGGTCCAACTCGGTCTACAATCTGATAAAGCTACCATATAAGCCGACCTCCTGATTTCACTTCTTGAGCCCCTGGAAGCCGCAATTTTCATACGTTTTGGCTGAAATTTTGCTCAAAGCATTTTGTTATGACCTCCAATAACTGTGTCGAGCGAGTACGGTCCAAATCGGTCTATAACCTGGTAAGCTCCCATATAAACCGATCTCCCTATTTGAAACCTTGAGCCCTTGCAAACCGCAATTTCCGATTTGGCTGAAAATGTTCATGTAGTGTTCTGTTATGGCTTTTAACTACTGTGCCAAGTAAGATTCAAATCGGTCTATAATTTGATATTGCTATAAACCGATCTCCCGACTTGACTTCTTGAGCCCCTGGTAGCAACAATTTTTGTCCGATTTGGCTGAAATTTTACATGTGGTGTTCTGTTTTTACTTTCAAAATCTATGCAAAGTGCGGTCCAAATCGGTCTATAACTTCATATAGCTCCCATATAAACTGGTCTCTCGATTATTCTTGTTTTTTTTTTCCTTATTATATGCTACTCTCTAATACCTTTAATTGAGTACCCAAATTTTCCCGATCGGTCTACTTTTGATTTTGGGTCGTGTTTTTGGAGTAGTGGTAGGGGCGGGGTTTCGCCCCCCATCCGTTGTTAACAAATTACATGACCTATTTCTCATTCTAGGCCTATACGTAACCTACTCCCAAATACTTTTCATTTGCATCCTATGTTATTATTATGCCCATTTGGGCGGTTTTTGGATCAGGGCGGTCTCCTAGGAACTTGGAACCAAATTTCTGCTCCAATACCTTTTATTTGAGCTCCATATTGTCTCAATCGCTTAACTTGTTGCTTTTAGGGTCGGGGGAGGTCAGATCTTAATATAAAGGTCTACATATTCTTAGTTATTTCAGTTCAAAAAACAAAAGTGCCTATTGCTGTACATACCGAACATAGGAGCACTTACTCTTTGTATAGAAAGATAAATATGTTTAGATAGAAATAGATTTGGTTTAGGTTGACTCACATGTATATCTACATATCAGGCGATTTTAGTGATAGCGCCATAATAAGCTCTTTTTTATCAACAGATATTCCCAAAATTCGGCGAATTGATTCTTTAATGACCAGTTTGACAAATTAATCTCTTTGAAAATGGATTAAACATGAATACAGATTTCAAATACAGACATATATGCATGGCCGATTTAAAATTATAGCGGCATAGATTTGTTCTATTGTAATATTATCTGGGGCCGAATTACCGCATACGTGATCGAGTGCGCTTCCGTATCGAATGAAATATAAACTCTTATTTAATGGGAGTTATGCCACTTGTATATACATTGTTGTGTCAAAGTTTTTATCAATAATGATCGATTTAAATACTGGCGTTCCTAAATTTCAACAATCCCCGTTCAATAAAAATATACATAATTCACAATAGAGAGATTTCGTACGATTTTACTCGTTCACGTATGCCGTAATTCGGCCCCTGATTTTTGCAAAATGTATAAGAAAAATTACTCCATATGGATTGTCCGATTCGCAGTCATGCACATTTATGATCTTTAAGAAACCCAAATACAATCATACAGTGAGGCTTTCATCTCACTCTATACATAAAATATATTTTTAATTAAAAAAAAACAGTTTTTCTTTGACGTCTTTTAAATTACTTGCTATGCACCTTTTTCTTTTTAAAAACTAAACTAAAAGCTATTGTTTACGTTCGTTAAGCTCTCATGAATTTGCTCAAACCATAACTACATACATATATGCAAATATTCACACGAATTTTTTTTGCAAAAACAACTTTGCATTTTCTCTATTCTTCATTTCGTTCGATGTGTTCTTCACAGACAATTGAGTGCTCATCCTAATGCATAACTCCTCAAATTGTTTCTCTCACTCTCACTGTTAAAACTGATTTATTTCAATAAGGTGGCTAAGGGGAGAGGGGATACCCATTTCAAGTGTGTGTGCGTTTGTTCCTATTCTGCAGTTTGCTGCCGGTCAACACCTCAGTTATTTTCTAACCATTCGCGCGTTCGTAAGTGATTTGTGATTAAGGCCGAAAAATATTATTTTACAAAAGAAAAGAATGTTACAAAATATCTAAATGTAATAGAAATTAAGTGGAGAGTATGAACGACAAACAACAAGTGACTATTGTGAATTTAAAGTGTGTTTTTACCACAGTAAAGCAATTTGTGAATCTTCAAAGAATGACTTGCATTGTTGTTAGAAGTTTTTTTCTGTTTACATACTGCTTGTGTCTCAATAACGGTTTCGGCAATTCGGCAAGCAACACTGAGAGTGATCAAAGGGCATAAGAGGGTTGTGCGGTTAGCGACAGGTTGGGGAGGAGAATGAAAAACAAAACAAGAAGGAATATTCAAATGAAAGGCAGATAATTAAGTTGGTAAGTATTGGTCATAATGAAATTGACAATATTATTAGGGGAATATTTTTGTGAAGGAAATTGGTACCTAGTATGAAGAATTTTAGGACAGAATACAAATTTTGCAATCACATATGTATGTGTGGGTAATGCTGTGTCTTTAACCAGAACTTTGTAGGTACATATTTTTATGCATGTTTGTTACAAAAACAAGATGAATTTGAGTTTGTTCGTTTTATTTTTTTTGTTTGTTTATTTGTGCGTATGCAAGTTTGTTTGTTCCTTATATACTCAAAAACGGCTGAACCGATTTTCTTGAAATGTTCACAGATTGTTGTGGTTGGTCTGGAAGGAACAAAAGGCTATACAATTTTTTGATATCGGGAGGTTGGCAGTACCCCCCCCCCCACCTTTAATTCCGAAAGTACTACCTAAAATGAAAGTAGACCGATTGGGACAATATGGGACTCAAATGAAAGGTATTCGGGAGTAGAATACGATTTTGATATTAAAATTTGGGTCCAAGTACCTATGGAGCTGTCCAACCCCTTCAAAATAGGCATTTTGGACAATCATGACAATATGGGACTCAAAAGAAACCTATTTGGGAGTATATTACGAATATGGTCTGGAAGGTGCAATAGGCTATATAATTTGTTGATATCGCCAGGTGGCGGACTCAGCCCGTTACCCCAAAAACGCCACCCAAAATCAAAAGTGAACCGATGGGGACAATATTTTGACATCTTTTAAATTACTTGCTATGTAACTATTTTTTAACAACTAAACTATTGTAAAAGCGTTTATTTACGTTCGCTAGGCCAAAACTGCATGCATTTATCCAAATATTCACACGCATTATATTTGCAAAAACAACTTTGCATTTTCTTTATTCTGCATTTTTCGATATTCTTCACAGATAATTGAGAGCTCATCCTAAAGCATAACTCCTCACATTGTTACTCTCACTCTCACTGTTAAAACTGATTGGTTTCAATCAGGGGCCTATGGGGAGAGAGGATACCCATTTAAAGTGTGTGTGTGTGTGTGTTTGTTCTTATTCTGCAGTTTGCTTACACCTGAGTTATTTTCTAACCATTCGCCCGTTCGTAAGTGATTTAGGTCGAAATAAATTATTTTACAAAAGAAAAGGATGTTAAAAATATTTAAATGTAATAGAAATTAAGTGGAAAGTATGAAAGACAATCAACAAGTGACTACTGTGAATTTAATGTGTGTTTTTGCCACAGTAAAGCAATTTGTGAATCTTCAAAGAATGACTTGCATTGTTGTTAGAAGCTTTTTTCTGTTTACATACTGCTTGTGTCTCAATAACGGTTTCGGCAATTCGGCAAGCAACACTGAGAGTCATCAAAGAGCATAAGAGGGTTGGTGGGTTAGCGACAGGTTGGGGAGGAGAATGAAAAAACAAAACAAAAAGGGATATTCAAATGAAAGGCAGATAATTAAGTTGGTAAGTATTGGTCATAATGAAATTGACAATATTATTAGGGGAATATTTTTGTGAAGGAAATTGGTACCTAGTATGAAGAATTTTAGGACAGAATACAAATTTTGCAATCACATATGTATGTATGGGTAATGCTGTGCCTTTAACCAGAACTTTGTAGATACATATTTATATGCATGTTTGTTACAAAGACAAAATGAATTTGTGCTTATTTGTATGTTGTTTGCTAGTTTGTTTGTTTTGTTGTTTGTTTATTTGTGGGTATGTTAGTTTGTCCCTTATAGACGACTGAACCCATTTTCTTGAATTGTTCACAGATTGTCGGGGGTATTATGGAAGGAACAAAATGTTATAAAATTTTTTGATATCGGAAGGGTGGCGGACCCTCGCTCTTACCCGAAAAGTACCACCTAAAAATAAAAGTAGACCGGTCGGGACAGTATGGGACTCAAATGAAAAGTATTGGGGAGTAGAATACGATTTTGATAATAAAATTTGGGTCCAAGTATCTAGGGAGCTGCCCCGGCCCCAAAACCCCCTCGAATAGGCATTTTGGACGACCATGACAATATGGGGGTCAAAAGAAGCTATTTGGGAGTAGATTACGAATATGGTCTGGAAGATGCGATAGGCTATATGATTTGTTGATATCGAAAGGGGGCGGACCCTGCCCCGTTACCCCAAAAACGGCACCCAAAATCAAAAGTGGACCGATAGGGATAACTGTTCCAAACAGACATATTGGAGGTACATATCAATATAGGACTCAAATGAAAGGTATTCGGGAATAAATTACGAATATGACATAAAAAATGAAGCCCAAGCTTTCCCCCACCCCCACCCTTCCCCCCAAAAACATAGCCCCAAATGGGCGTATTAGCCGATCATGGCTATGTGGGATGCAAATGATAGGTATTTGGGAGTAGATTACGAGTCTGGCATTAAAATATGTATCTAGGTGGCGTTTTACCTACAAAAAGGGTCCCAAATAGACCAATTGACCTATTAAGACAATGGGCAATCAAGTGGTGGATATTTTTGAGAGGAGTGCGACTTTATGATTTGTGCTCAAGTGGTAGAAGGGTGTAGCGCAAGACCGTCCTAACGAAACGCTGAAAAACTTCTCTCCAAAGTGGTGTCGCACTGCGGCACGCCGTTCGGTTTCAGCTATAAAAAGGAGGCCCCTTATCATTGAGCTTAAACTTGAAACGGACTGCACTGTGAGAAGTTTGACCCTGTTCCTTAGTGGAATGTTCAAGGGCAAAATTTGCAATTTGCATATACCTTGAGTTGATTTTTAACAAAATTTTGTAAAGTAATTTAGAGCTTATCTTTCACTTAGATAAAATAAGAAATATAAAAAAAAATCTATAGATTAAAGAAATTGGAAGTAAAAATCTAAAATGTAAATTTTTATTATAGACTAAGACCAAGAAACATATTTTTCGCTTAGCGTAAATAAAGGCGCAGCGAAGCGGGCCGGGTTCAGCATGTTGGTGTTGCCATTTGTTTGTTTGTTCCGAAAAGGGTCAAAAACGGCTGAAGCGATTTTCATGAAATTTTCACAGATGGTAGATTTAAACCACCCCGTTGAAAATGGGGTAATTTATTTTGTGATATACGTGGGGTCCTGACCACAATTTTCAAAAACTCCGAATCTCACAGCCGGGTGCATCGATCACGAAATTGGTACATAATTTTGGGGTTAAACCCTACCCCAAAATCCACCCAAACGGACATGTTTATCTATTGGGACAGTATGGGTATCAAATAAAAGGTATTTAAGAGTAAAATGCGAATTTTATGTAACCATTCGATATCAGGTTTCGGGGGTCCGCCCTAAACTGGCATTTACCGATTGGGCCAAACTGGCATATTTACCAATGTGGGATTCACACAAAAGGTAATTGAGAATAGAATACGAAATGTATATAAAAATTTGGGGTTAAGTTTCATGGAGGCCTCCTTACCCCTAAAATCAAAACCCCCAAACGGACATGTAGGCTGATCGGCACAATATGGGATTCAAATGCAAGGTTTTTTAGAGTAGATCACTAAATTTATATTAAAGTTGGGATCTATTCAAAGGCTGGCTATCCCACCCCGAAATTATGCACCAAATAAACATATACACCGAACGGCACAAGATTGGTGTCAAACGAAAGCTAATTTAGAGTACAATACGAAAATTATATAAAAATTTAGGGCAATTCCCGGGGAGTTGCCCCACCTCAAATGGATATGTATACCAAACGGGACCATATGTGATTTTTATGAAAATTATTTGAGAGTTAAATACGAATATACAAAATATTTTAAAATTTCGACCATGTCAAAAAAGGGCTGTAAACGCTTATTTGTGAAGCGAAGCACACAGGGCCAGCTAGTTTTAAATAAAGTCCAACATTCGTCCAATAAATGTGAAATTTCCCTATTCACTCAATGCGAGTACACACACACACACATTTACAACAATGGCTATTCGCTGGCCTTACGTCTGATTTACTGGCCATTGGCGACACCAACTTTTAGGTTGTTTTGAACTGACCCAATGCAAGAAATTGAAAGTGAACTAAAAATGCAGATTTAATGGAGACATTGTCGCCAAAGGGAAACATAGCAGAAGTCTACAAACATCAAGTCACCAGTTTTGTTTATCTCTATTAAGGAGACATTTATCTGACTTCGGCACATGCGTTGGGTTTTTTTTAATTTTTGTTTCTTTGCTGTTTGTTGTGGTGTAAGTCTCGTAAATAGTTTAAACTCAATACTCGTAAAAAGAAAAAAATTGGTAACGAATTTGGCAATCATTCCAAATACCACTACTGCGGTATAGTGCATTAAAACTTAGTTCATTTGTTTGTATTATATCTTAGAAGGAAGAGAGTAAGACCCATTGATAAGTATACTGATCGACGCAAAATAACTTTGTGATTCGATTTAGCTATGTCCATCTGTCATTTGTTAAATTTCATAGAAATCGGTTCATATCTAAATATGTATCACCGGATTTTCACTTTTAAATCCTTTGTCAGTGTATTTCATAAGAGATTTTCTCAACATTTTGAACAGTCTTCTGTTACGTCACTTCTGACCACAAGTAAATTTTATAGCAATGGGTTTAGATGTAGATATATTTAGCTTCCACATATATGTATCTCTCGATTTTAAATTTTAGGACCTTTGCAATATGAGCAATTTTTGTTAATATTAGTCTTAAGGCTAGTCATAAAGTCATAAAAGTCATAAAAACGAGGTCACTTATCATTTAGCTTCAATATGAATCTATGAATACATAAAGGGTGATTTTTTTGAGGTTAGGATTTTCATGCATTAGTATTTGACAGATCACGTGGGATTTCAGACATGGTGTCAAAGAGAAAGATGCTCAGTATGCTTTGACATTTCATCATGAATAGACTTACTAACGAGCAACGCTTGCAAATCATTGAATTTTATTACCAAAATCAGTGTTCGGTTCGAAATGTGTTCAAATTTTGACACATTTTGTTCAGCGATGAGGCTCATTTCTGGTTGAATGGCTACGTAAATAAGCAAAATTGCCGCATTTGGTGTGAAGAGCAACCAGAAGCCGTTCAAGAACTGCCCATGCATCCCGAAAAATGCACTGTTTGGTGTGGTTTGTACGCTGGTGGAATCATTGGACCGTATTTTTTCAAAGATGCTGTTGGACGCAACGTTACGGTGAATGAACACATTTCGAACCGAACACTGATTTTGGTAATAAAATTCAATGATTTGCAAGCGTTGCTCGTTAGTAAGTCTATTCATGATGAAATGTCAAAGCATACTGAGCATCTTTCTCTTTGACACCATGTCTGAAATCCCACGTGATCTGTCAAATACTAATGCATGAAAATCCTAACCTCAAAAAAATCACCCTTTAGATTGTAATTTGTGTTGTGTAGCCTGTGTTACCGTCCCGTTGAAACCACATGTCCTTCAGTTCCATATCTTCCAATTCAGGTTCATATCTTCCAAAAATAATCAGTGAGAAGTATGTTCCATTGACGCCGCCGGCATTCAAACCGCCTCAAACAGTTATTTTTTTTGGATGAAGTGTTGATTCGTAAAGCACATGAACCCATTAAGCCAAAAATAAAGTTCACGGGCATGCCGTTCGGATTCGGATATAAAAAGAAGGCCTTAAGGCCTTTTATCATTGCACTTGAATCGGACACCACTTACTGATATGTGAGAAGTTTGGCCATGTTCCTTAATGGAACGTTCATGGGTGAATTTTTATCTGTGTTTTGTTATGACTTCGAACAACTGTGCTAAATATGATCGAAATCGGTTCATGACCTGACGTGTTTTATTAGGATTTCAAACAACCATGCCAAGTATGGTCTTAATCAATTCATAACCTGATATGGCTCCCATATAAACCGATCTCCCGATTATACTTCTTGAGACTCTAGGGCGCAATTCTTATCTGATTTAGCTAAAATTTTGTGTAAGGTGTTTTGTTATGACTTCCAACATCTGTGCTAAGTATGGTTCAAATCGGTTCATAACCTGATGAGGCTGTCATATAAACCGATCTCGGATTTGAACTCTTTGAGCCTTAGAGGGCCCAATTATTATCCGATTTGGCTGAAATTTTGCATGAAGTGTTTTGTTAGGACTTTCAAAAACTAGGGCAAGTATGGTCTTAATCTAGGTCCATAACCTGATATAGCTCCCATATAAACCGAACTCCCGATTATACTTCTTGAGCCTCTAGAGGGCGCAATTCAATCCGATTTGGCTGAAACAACAATTTCTACTATGCATTCCACCATCCGAACCATGTATGATACGAATCGGCCCTTGTTGTTGTTGTAACCACATTTTCATGTGGAGGTGGCGATCAAGGCATTTCATTAAGATCCTGTAGGTGAGCTAGCTCGCCAATAACTCGCCTTGTGATATCGAGCATCATAGCCACTCAGTATTTGTGCAAGAACCGGTCCCTCCTGACCTCTCACTGAGTAGCCGGTATGGTTAAGTGTGTTCTGAGAAGCGATTGGGGTCTTAGTCGTCGCGCTTTTCGGTCCATATATGGTGGTCTATTTGTTGCTTGCGCAACTTATGGAGCGCCTGTATGGCACGGAATTGCTGCGACTGTCGGACGAAAGAAGATTCTCTCTTGTCAGAGGGTGGCAATGCTGGCTTGCTTGCCTGTGTGCATGGCCGTTCTGTATAGTGTGAAAAAGGGAATTCCATTAGTGCGTGAGGATTGGTTTACCACTTCGGAGTTTGCAGATGGGGATATTAGGCGGCTCAAGACACTCCTTTTGGAGTGTCTTGATGATAGGTGGAGAACTACAATAGATGGACGAACAGTGACAATGGTCGGGTGACTTACGAATTTATTCGTGACGCGACGTTCGTACGAGACCGCCCGGACTTTGGCTTCGGCCTAAGTCTGGGTTTCATACTGACGGGACATGATTCCTTTAATGCATTTTTGCATCAGAGGAACTTGTCCCCGACTGATTTGTGCGACTGTGGGAGACCTGAGGACTGGAGGCATGTACTGCCAGAATGCCCGTACTATGCAGACATTAGAGATTTAGGCGCGATGGGGATTAGTGAGGCGGTGTGGGATTTCAGTAGGGCCCTTGAGGACGAGACGCCTGTTGCAAGGCTGGCCACTTTTTCCCAGGAAGTATTTCTTAGGAGGCGGACTAGACTTAGTGGTGGCATGAATACACGCTAGTTATCCATAACGAGGTGTTGCTGTACTGTGATTTGGTGCTGCGCATGACATGGCCAGGCACCTGCCTTGCCCATATTGATGCAGCGGTGTTTGCCCATTGTTGGTTCCCTTAGCTGTTGTGGTTGTGATCGGTCACCCGTGAGGGTGGCCGCGTTGATTGTAAAGTCCCATGTTGATGCTGATTTATGTGGCGTAGCCTGTGAGGGCTGCCGTGTCCTGTTTGTGTTTTGTGTATATAGTCCGTTTGTATGTTTGATGCATACTTTTGTATGCTGGCTTGAGGTCGGCTTAGGGCGATTTTTCCCATTCAGGTGACCAGTCCGGAACTGTTTGGGGTTCAACTGGTAGTAGTTTTTAAGGCTACGAAGTCTGACCAGAGACTTTAATCTGGTACCACGGGTATCAGGAGCCCCTGAAACTTTGGTTCCAGCCTGACAATGGTGAGGCCCCATTGGGGAGCAACGTGGTGGCTGTGGTTTGTACCCAAATCGCGGGTAGAGCATAAACTCGGCGTGGAGTTGCGTTTTCAGCAGGGTGCCGTGACCCATAGATCGGAAGGAGTTTTAGGTAGTGCTCCGCTCCTAACCAAGGAGGTGAACACTTCCAAATACGTGGAATCAAATTGGTACTCATGTGTGGGTTAACACATGTCGGGGCGTTGGTAGACGGATTGTATTCACCCTTGGGCCTCGCAGGTTTGGGCCGTGATGGCAGGTATCTGCGTAAAACTCGACATTCGTGAGACTCTCCACTCGATATCACTGATTGTCCGCGACTGCAAATACAAATATTTCGTATGTAGCATTCCACTGTCCACAATTTGTTGGCGCGCCCGGTAGCACGCAGCTAAACTTCTCGTGCCAGAAATGAACACCACACAGATCGGAACTCAATGCTTCAGCTAGTATGGTGCTCGCAGCTTTCTCGTGTCGGGCCTACAATCTCATATAGCTCCAATAGCATAGCATTTCTCACATTGCACTTTGTTAGCCTATAAAGAGATACCGTGCAAAGAACTTGAAAAGTGCAATGCATGGTGGAGGGTTTATAAGATTCGGCTCGGCTAAACTAACCACTCTTTTACTTGTCTTGTCTTATTTGAATTTTTAAGGAAAATTTTGTAAAAAATTGTAATTAAAAAAAATTACCTAACATTTTTTTAGACTGATCCTGCATAGCTTTAAATATAAACGCTTTGGTTTACTATAGGATCTAAAGTTTCTTTTTTCTTATGACATTTATGAAATTTAGAATAACCTTTTTTTAAACTAAATACAAAATAATGCTGTTGCTTTTTTTTAACTCCTAAAAAGGCTTGCAATCATTCAGTCCCTAGTTTTTATGGTTTTCTTGGTAATGCTTTTGGTGTTTGGGCACTTTTCAGTCTAACAACACACTTTTGAGTTCAAACAATTTTCGAGGCTTCGAATTACATATTGCGGTCATAACAATGTCTTAGCCATGTTAAACTTTTGCATTGCTTGGCCGCTTTTTATTAGGTGAGAGGCCTTTAAAATCGTGCTTAGCTTTAGTTAAATTTTTTTCTGTGGTTTTTTGTTTGGATTTTCTAAATCATATCATTCCCTGCGGTGTGTAATTAATCTCTTTTTTTTACGACATCCTTGTAAAGTAATGTCGTGATTTTGTTCGTTGTTCTCTATCGAGCTGGTCGGTCATGTGGCATTAGACGTCATGCAGACCGTTAAACACATGTAAAAAATTTGTGTAAGGGTTTAGGTGCTGGATTTAAGCATACCCCTGTTGATTACTAGCATCTAAATGCACTTTAACCAGTTCAAACGTAAGCTAAAGCAATTTACCCACAGTTTCTTAATATTTCCCACGAACTTCTCTTAATAGCAGTGCAGAGTGTAAACGGATTTAATTTGTTCGCCCTCATAACTGAGGCCTGTAATGGGATATCTAGCGTTGAAAGTGGTGTAAAGTTCTGACCTAGATTCGAAACCAGAATTTGTGAAGAAAACTTTCCATGAAATTTTCTCTAAAGACAAAATTTCCATGAAATTTTCTCTCAAGGCAAAATTTCCATGAAATTTTCTCTCAAGACAAAATTTCCATGAAATTTTCTCTAAAGACAAAAATTCCATAAAATTTTCTCTAAAGACAAAATTTTCATAAAATTTTCTCTAAAGACAAAATTTCCTTAAAATTTTCTCTAAAGACAAAATTTCCATGAAATTTTCTCTAAAGACAAAATTTCCATGAAATTTTCTCTAAAGACAAAATTTCCATGAAATTTTCTCTAAAGACAAAATTTCCATGAAATTTTCTCTAAAGACAAAATTTCCATGAAATTTTTTCTAATGACAAAATTTTGATGAAATTTTCTTTAAAGACAAAATTTCCATAAAATTTTCTCTAAAGACAAAATTTCCATGAAATTTTCTCTAAAGTCAAAATTTCCATTAAATTTTCTCTAAAGACGAAATTTCCATGAAATTTTCTCTAAGACAAAATTTCCATGAAATTTTCTCTAAAGACAAAATTTCCATGAAATTTTCTATAAAGACAAAATTTCCATGAAATTTTCTCTAAAGACAAAATTTCCATGAAATTTTCTCCAACGAAAAATTTTTATGAAATTTTCTCTAAAGACAAAATTTTGATGAAATTTTCTCTAAAGACAAAATTTTGATGAAATTTTCTCTAAAGACAAAATTTTGATGAAATTTTCTCTAAAGACAAAATTTCCAAGAAATTTTCTCTAAAGACAAAATTTCCAAGAAATTTTCTCTAAAGACAAAATTTCCATGAAATTTCCTCTAAAGACAAAATTTTCATGAAATTTTCTCTAAAGACAAAATTTCCATGAAATTTTCTCTAAAGACAAAATTTCCATGAAATTTTCTCTAAAGACAAAATTTCCATGAAATTTTCTCTAAAGACAAAATTTCCATGAAATTTTCTCTAAAGACAAAATTTCCATGAAATTTTCTCTAAAGACAAAATTTCCATGAAATTTTCTCAAAAGACAAAATTTCCATGAAATTTTCTCTAAAGATAAAATTTCCATGAAATTTTCTCTAAAGATAAAATTTTCTCTAAAGACAAAATTTCCATGAAATTTTCTCTTTTCTCCCTCCTTCTTAGCCCAGTTTTAAAAAACTCCAGATTTCGGAGATGGCAACACCGATTAAAGCAAAATTTTGGGGTCGAATAATCTGGGGGACGCCCCATCCCAAAACCCACCCGAGCGGGCATGTTTACCAATTGAGACAATATGGGTATCAAATTAAAGGTATTTAAGAGTAGAGTCCGAACTTGGCATAAAAATGTCACCCTTAGGTGTCGGAGGAGTGCCCCACCCCCAAAAACACCACCCAACAGGACACTTTTGCTGCTTTGGGCAATGTGGGTATCAAATGACAGGTATTTAGAATTAGAGTACATATCTGACATGAAAATGTATTCGTTGGTGTTTAAGGGGCCTTCCCACACCCAAAAACACCACCCAACAGAACAGTTTTACTGCTTTGGGCAATGTGGGTATCAAATGGCAGGTATTTAAAAGTATAGTAGATCTATGACATGAAAATGTATTTGTTGGTATTTAAGGGGCCTTCCCACCCCCAAAACCCCCCAGCAGGACGTATTTACCGATTGGGACAATATGGATATCAAATGAAAGATGTTTCGAAGTTGAGTACACATCTGTTATAAGAATTTGGTCCAAGTTGTCTACGGCGCCTCTCCAACCCCAAAAAACCACAATACGGCATTCATGTCCAACTTCACAAAATGGGTATAAAATGAAAGGCCTGTGACTACGAATCTGATATACACATTTAGGACAGAGTCTGGGACCGGCCCATCCACTAAGTACTCTTCAATACGACGTGTAGTTCGATCGGGATAATATGTCAATTAAAAGAAAGGTATATGACAGTAGAGTTCGAATCTAATGTTAACATAAGGTTTCAAGTATCTGGGTCACGTCCTGCCGTTCAACCGGACGTGTAGATCTCGACATTAAAAGACTAAAAAAATGCTCTTTTGGGTCTTAGCGTTGGGAGCACGGACCCTTTCCTCCAACTAAAAACAACACCAAACTGTCATGTAGAACGAACGAGAATATATTGTATTCAACTAAAAGGACGTGTCAGAGGGCAATCGCCCTCACCCCATCCTATCCAAAAACAAGAAAAAATGCGTAAAGTTTGTCCGGGCCGGCATTTGGTCACCACCTCATGCATATGTGGAAACCACTTTACGTCATAATCCGGTAAAATATGCTGAATTTATGGCCCCATAGCAGCTATATTAAAATATGGTCCGATTTGGACTAAATTCGGCATGGACATTGAGTGGTCTAATAAGTACAAGTCATTGTTCAATTTTGCAGAACAAAATGTTGGCCTTTGATAGCTATATCAAAATATAAAATGATCTGAACCATATAGGACACGAATGTCGAAAAACCTAACATAAGTCACTGTGTCAAATTTCAGCGAAATTGGGTTATAAATGCGCCTTTTATGAGGCCAAGATTTTAAATCGACAGATCGGTCTGCATGGCAGCCATATCGATATTTGAACCAATCAGGGCCAAATTGATTATGGATGTCGAAGGGCCTAACACAACATACTGTCCCAAATTTCGGCGAAAGACATTAAGTCGAGAAATCGGTCTATATGACAGATATATTCAAACCTGGACCGACATGGGCTAAATTGAAGAAGAATATCAAAGGCCCTAACACAACTCACTGTCACAAATTTCGACGAAATCGGACAATAAAAGTACCTTTAATGGGCCCAAAACCTTAAATCGAGAGATCGGTAGCTATATCCAAATCTGAACCGATCTGGGCCAAATTGATGATGAATTTCGAAGGGCCTAACAACTCACTGTCCCAAATTTCGGCGAAATCGGACAATGAATGCGTCTTTTATGGGCCCAAGACCTAAATCGAGAGATCGGCCTATATGGTAGCTGATCCTAATCTGAACCGATCTGGGCCAAATTGAAGAGGGATGTCGAAGGGCCCAAATTTCGGCGAAATCTGACAATAAATGCGTTTTTATGGGCCCAAGAGAAATCGGGTTATATGGCAGCTATATCCAAATCTGGACCGATCTGGGCTAAATTGAAGAAGGATGTCGATTTGCCTATCACAACTCGCTGTCCCAAATTTTGGTGAAATCGGACAATAAATGCACCTTTTATGGGTCCAAAACCTTAAATCGAGAGATCGGTCTATATGCCAGCTAGATCCAAATCTGGACCGATCTGGGCCAAATTGAAGAAGGATGTCGAACGGCCTAACACAACTCACTGTCCCAAATTTTGGCGACATCGGAAAATAAATTCACCTTTTATGGGTTCAAAA
The DNA here is from genome assembly GCF_963082655.1 of Stomoxys calcitrans. Taxonomy (NCBI): domain Eukaryota; kingdom Metazoa; phylum Arthropoda; class Insecta; order Diptera; family Muscidae; genus Stomoxys; species Stomoxys calcitrans. The sequence goes on along the minus strand of NC_081554.1, from coordinate 47,691,645 downwards.
CCTTAAATCGAGAGATCGGTCTATATGGCAGCTATATCCAAATCTGAACCGATCGGGGACAAATTGAAGAAGGATGTCGAACGGCCTAACAAAACTCACTATCCCAAATTTCAGCAAAATCGGATAATAAATTTGGCCTTTATGGGCCTAAGACCTTAAATCGGCGGATCGGTCTATGTGGGGGCTATATCTAGATATAGTCCGATATAGCCCATCTTCTGGGCCAAATTGAAGAAGAATGCCGAACGGCCTAACACAACTCACTGTCAAAAAATTTTGGCGAAATCGGACAATAAATGCACCTTTTATGGGTCCAAAATCTTAAATCGAGAGATCGGTCTATATGGCAGCTATATCCAAATCTGAACCGATCGGGGCCAAATTGATATTGACGGGCCTAATACAACTCACTATCTCAAATTTCAGCAAAATCGGATTATAAATGTGGCTTTTATAGGTCTAAGACCTTAAATCAGCGGATCGGTCTAAATGGGGGCTATATTTAGATATAGTTCGATATAGCCCATCTTCGAACTTAACCTTCCCATGGACAAAAAAAGAGGCTGTGCAAAGTTTCAGCTAAATATCTAAATTTTTAAAAACTATAGCGTGATTTCAACAGACAGACGGACGGACATGGCTAGATCGCTTAGATTTTTACGACGATCAACAATATATTGGGTTGCCCAAAAAGTAATTGCGGATTTTTTAAAAGAAAGTAAATGCATTTTTAATAAAACTTAGAATGAACTTTAGTCAAATATACTTTTTTTACACTTTTTTTCTAAAGCAAGCTAAAAGTAACAGCTGATAACTGACAGAAGAAAGAATGCAATTACAGAGTCACAAGCTGTGAAAAATTTTGTCAACCCCGACTATATGAAAAATCCGCAATTACTTTTTGGGCAACACAATACTTTATAGGGTCGGAAAAGGATATTTCGATGTGTTGCAAAAGGAATGACAAAATGAATATACCTCCATCCTTCGGTGGTGGGTATAAAAAGGAATTAAAAATATTAGATGAAGGCCGATCGGGGATAGTATAGGACAGCAATAAAAGGTCTTTGGTAGGAGAGTACCCTTTTTACCCTCAAATTGGATAGGCACAGGAGAACCTGCGGATAGTTAAAAATGTGATATACCAAGTGGTAGCTTTGAAATATGATTTTGAATGTAGATAACCGATACAATAAGAAATAATTAGTGTGGATCTAAACGAGACCCATAGCCCTGAATATTTGATCGCCACCTTCAAAATGCTTGACATTATGGGGCTTAAACAAAATCGTGCTCTAGCACGATGCTGATATTATTTCAGGGTCCGCCTCCTAAACTCCCTTCAAACCGGCCATGTTTGCCGACTATGGCAATAAGGGGCTCAAATAATAGGTACTTGATAGTAGAAAACGAATTTGATATCCAAGTTTGAGGTCAAACGTTTAGGGCATTCCCACCCCATAAACTCCCCCTAAACCAGTTGCGATTGCGGCTCAGATATAAGGAATTTGACACAAGAGCAGGATGCTGATATTTTTTCAGGGCCAAGTGCGTGAGTGGCCGCCCCTAAACTGGACATATTTGTGGATTATGGTAAAAAGGGGCTCAAATCTGATATCTGTTTTATGGCCAAGTGTTTCAGGGACGACTCATCTCATAAACTCTCCCTAAACTATACATATATACCAACTATAGCAATATGTAGCTTAAATTTGATTTTGGGAGTAGAGTAGGAATCTGATATCCCCTTTCGGGGCAAAGGGTTTGGCTACTCCAATCCACCAATAAAACCAAAAGAATGAAATAGATCTAACATCCAGACTGTAATGGGCGGACCCTCCCCTTACCATGTTATCAAAAACGCCAGATCACGGAGATGGGTGGGGCGATTTGCGTGAAATTATGTTTGTTGCAATTTAACTCAAAAACAGAAATTTGGTTTACTTATTTAAGCTGGGATGTCTAGGGCGGTCGCCCGCCTAATGGATATTTAAACCAATAATGACGATATCGGACTCAAAAGGAAAGGTATTTGAGACTAGAGCACGAATCACACCCCCCAAAAAATCCATACCGGACATATTTACCGACTAAAGCAATAAGAGACTGAAAGGTATTTGGGAGTAGAGCACCAATATGATATCCACATTGGGGCAAAATATCTGAAAGGCTGTAGCAGCATCCCCAAAAATAAAACTAAATATTCAAAGGATAATTTTATTCCACATATTGTAAAAGAAGGCGTAGCGGAAAGGGCACGGTTCATCTAGTCTTACATATAAAAATCAATTTGTGTTTGTTTGTAGGTTTGTTTGTTTGTATGTTCCTTATAGACTCAGAAATGGCTGAACCGATTTTCTTGAAATTTACACAGATGGTGCATAATCACCTCGTGGTGAAAATAGGGTATTAAATTTTTTGATATCTGAAGGGGGGGCGGACCCTCCCCCTTACCCTAATTTTCAGAAACACCAGATCTGGTGGTGGTGCGATCTAAGCGAAATTTTGTTTGCTCTCATATAGTACACTAAAAATAATAATTTGGTGTCCAAATTTCGGATGGGGTACCTAGGGGGGCTGCCCCACCCTAAAACCTACCAAACATATATTTAGACCAATCACGACAATATGGGACTCAAATGAAAGGTATTTAGGATAAGTAAACGTATTTGATATCCAATTGTCGGACCAAGTGCTAGGGGGATCACCCCAAGCCCCAAAACACCCCTAAATCGGACATATTTACCGACCATGGCAATATGGGACTCAAATGAAAGGTATTTGCAAGTAGAATACGAATCTGATATCCAAATGTGGGACCACGTTTCTGCGGGTCCTCCGCTTTCCCAAAACACCCCCAAACAGGACTTATTTACTGACCATGGCGACATGGGGCTTAAATAAAAGGTATTTGAATGTAGAATACGAATCTGATATCCAAATATGGGACCAAGTGTTTGGGGGGCCGCCTTTCATCAAAAACATCCCCCAAAGGGGACAAATTTACGACCATAGTAGTATGGGGCTCAAATGAAAGGTCTTTGGGAGTAAAGCACAAATCTGATATCAATATTCGGGAAAAGTGTCTATGGGGCCATCCCACCCTAAAAACACCACCCAAATAGTAAGTATTTTCTGACTTTTGCAATATGAGACTCAAATAAGAGGGATTTTAAAGAGGAACACGAATCCGATATATATTTTCAAGGCCAACTCACTGAGTGGCCGCCCGTCCCCCAAAACACCCCCCAAGCCAGTCATGTTTGCCGACTAGGGAAATATGGGGCTGAAATTAAAGGTATGTGGGAGTCGACCACGTATCTAATATCAACATAAGGGGCCAACTGTCTAGCGGGCGTCCCACCACCATAACAACCCCCAAATAGGACGTATTTGCTCACCAAGACAATTTGGAACTTAAAGAGAGTGGAACTTTGGGGCCAATACCCCAAACCCGACATATTTGCTGACTGTTGCAATAAGGAGTTTAAATGATGTTAGACAACGAATTTGATATCCAATTTTGAGGGCAATGGCAAAATGGGGTTTAAATAAATGATATATAGATATATGAGAATAGAGCACGTTGCTGATGTATTTTCAGGGCTTAGTGTTTGGGGGACCACCCCACTCCCCAAAACACCCCTAAATCGGGCATATTTACCGACCATAGCAATGTGGAGCTTAAATGAAAGGTATTGGGAGGTAGAGCAAGAATTGATACCCATTTTCGGAACCACTTTTCTGGGGGTCTACCCCTTTCCCAAAATACTCCACAAACAGCAAATTTTTTTGTGACCATCGCAATATGGGGCTCAAATAAAGTTATTTGGGAGTAGAATACAAATTTGATATCCAAATGTAGGACCATGTATTTAGGGCATCACCCCTTTCCCAAAACACCCCCAATGGGGAAAAAATTTTCGACCATGGCAATATGTGGCTCAAATGAAAGGTATTTGAGATTAGAAAATGAATTTGATAACCTATTTTGGGGCCATGTGTTTGGGGGACGCCTCATCCTGTAAACTCCTCTTAAGCTAATGGCAATATATTAAATAAATTGTATTTGAAATAAGAGCACGATGCTGACAGTTTTTCAGGGCCAAGTATCTGGGGGACCACCTCTCCCCCGAAAACACCACTAAATCAGACATCATGAGAATATCGGGCTGAAATGAAGTATTTTAAGAATGGAGTACACCTTACATCCAAATTTAAGTTCGTAGACCAATAAAGATCATATGGGATTCAGATAAAGGCACTTATATTGTTAAACTGTTAGTCAAATTAGCATGGTATTTCACTAAAAGATCTTTAATTGTCGAAAATAAACATTCAAATGAGACTTTTGTTCCATATAAAGTAAGTGAAGACGCAGCCGATCGGGCCCGGGTCAGCTAGTGTTGTATAAAGACAAAATTTCTAGAAATTTTCTATAAGGACAAAATTTCTACGAAATTTTCTTTCACAACCAGGTTTCCAAAACAAACTTTCCATGAAATTTGACAATTGTCCCTCCACTGTACAACTTATACACATTAGAACTGTATGATTCAATTTTTGCCGATGACACCGCGGTACTTAGCTCCGCTGTTTCGGATATAATCTCCAGCTTACAGGCAGGTATGACATGACTGCTCGCATATTTTCACAAATGGAGGATATTGGTGAACGGTGGGAAGTGTCAAGCGATATATTTTACCAGAAGGCGTAAGGAATGTTCTATTCCGCAGAATACCGTAGTCATTCTGAATAGGGAAGTTCATTGGGAGCAGAAAGTCACATACCTGGGCATAATGCTCATCCAATAAATAGGACTACTCACCAAGTCACTCTACCCATTTGTCAATCGAAATTCTAGCTTCAGTGAAGGCAATAAGATGTTACTTATGAAATCCATTTTCAGCCTACATTATTCTATGGAGCTCCGATTTGGGCTTGTCGCCTAAACAAGCTGCAAGTTGCTCAAAATAAATTATTGAAATACATTTTTAACCTCCTCTCCATATGTCGCATCTTGAAGATTCATAGGTAACTAGCTAGAAATATTCCTATTTTTTCAACAACCATTACTAACCTTCATGACTGAAATTTATATGGAAACAGTCATAGTTGATAAAGTTTTCCATGTCTAATAATGTTTTCTTACCTTTATATAGTTCATGGTATCCTACTCATGCACATATAATTTGATTAATTTAACTGATACGGCTTTAATCAATCACTTTGAATTATTTACAAAATTTAAACTTGGGCTTAGCCTGTTCATGTTGTCTATGATTAAGACATTGTTTGTCGTTGACAGGCTGGCTGACACATTGAATCACCTGCTTAGTGGTTGACATTTAATTGAAATGACATTTGTAAAGTTTTTCATTTCAAACATCCACGCCCTCATAATGAATACTTTGAAATATGCATCTCATAAAATCAACTGAGATTATCATCGATTTAAAAACAAAACTCAAAGAATATGACTCGTTATAGGCGTTACTATAGGTAAGGAAGTATAATCCTTTTATCATTGCGTTGGTGACATCATAGAAAAATGGTTTGTCTAAGTAAATTCAATGCATTCTGGAATATGGTTTATTGTAGTTTGAAGATGATCCAAATTAAATGCTGTATGGAAATAGCAAATGAGTGGTAGATACAACCGAATATTTCAACTTCTCGAAATCGTCAGGATATGACTTAGGGAAATTTATATGGTAAGCCGAAGTTTTACATCTTATTAGTCAGATTTTATATACATACTTGCTTTGGAGGAGTTTTGGGAAAAGGGTGATGCCCTAAATACATGGTCCTACATTTGGATATCAAATTCGTATTCTAGTCCCTAATACCTTGATTTGAGCCCCATATTGCGATGGTCACTAAAAAATTGCAGTTTGTGGGGTATTTTGGGAAAGGGGAAGATCCCCAGAAAATTAGACCCGAAAATGGGTATTCTTGCTCCATCCCCCAATACATTTCATTTAAGCTCCACATTGACATGGTCGGTAAATATGCCCGATTTAGGGGTGTTTTGGGGATTGGGGTGGTCTCCCAAACACTAAGCCCTGAAGATATATCAACAACGTGCTCTATTCTCATATATCTACATATCATTTATTTGAACCCCATATTCCCATTGCCAAATCAAAATTGGTTATAAAATTCGTTTTCTAATCTCATTTGAACTCCTTATTGCAAAAGTCAGCAAATATGTCCGGTTTGGGGTATTGACCCTAAAAACTATTAATATTTAGTTCCACTCTCTTTAAGACCCAAATTGTCTTGGAGAGCAAATACGTCCTATATGGGGGTTGTTATGGTGGTGGGACGTCCGCTAGACAGTTAGCCCCTAATGTTGATATCGGCCACTCAGTGAGTTGGCCTTGAAAATATATATCGGATTCGTGTTCCCCTTTAAAAACCCCCTTATTTGAGCCTCATATTGCAATATTCAGAAAACATTTACTATTTGGGTGGTATTGTGGGGGTGGCGTGCCCCATAGACACTTTTCCCGAATATTGATATCAAATTCGTGCCTTACTCCCAAAGACCTTTCATTTAAGGGTTTTTTGGTGGGAGGCGGCCCCCCAAACACTTGGTCCCATATTTGGATATGAGATTCGTATTCTACATTCAAATACCTTTTATTGAAGCCCCATATTCCCATGGTCAGTAAATAAGTCCAGTTTGGGGAGTGTTTTGGGGAAGGGGTGGACCCCCAGAAACGTGGTCCCACATTTGGGTATCAGATTCGTATTCTACTCGCAAATACCTTTCATTTGAGTCCCATATTGCCATGGTCGGTAAATATGTCCGATTTAGGGGTGTTTTGAGGGGACCACCCCAAGTCCCCCTAGCACTTGGTACGACAATTGGATATAAGATGCGTTTTTTCATCCTAAATACCTTTCATTTGAGTCCCATATTGTCGTGATTGGTCAAAATATATGTTTGGTAGGTTTTAGGGTGGGGCAGCCCCCTTAGGTACCCCATCCGAAATTTGGATACCAAATTTTTATTTATAGGGTACTATATGAGAGTACACAAAATTTCGCTAAAATCGCACCACCAATCTCCGAGATCTGGCGTTTCTGAAAATTAGGGTAAGGGGGAGGGTCCGCCCCCCTTCAGATATCAAAAAATGTAGTACCCCATTTTCACCACGGGGTCATTATGCACCATCTGTAAAAATTTCAAGAAAATCGGTTCGGCCGTTTCTGAGTCTATAAGGAACACACAAACATACAAACAAACAAACAAATCTACAAACAAACACAAATTGATTTTTATATATAAGATTTCCCCAACGGAAGATGCTAAGAATCACCTGTTTCGTCAACATCAGTCGTAAAGAAAGGGCTAGTCAACAGAAACAGTCTAACTAGGAGGTGTTAGACCTACAATGCTGTATGGTGTTGTGGTTTTGTGAAAGGCGCTGTACAAATCCATCTACTGTTCAAGCAGCGGCTACGAAAAATGTGTTGTCCTTGATACAATGCCAGACTGCGACTGGGTTTAAATCCCGGCGCGTTCAGAGGTGGTTATTCCTTTACTAATGCTGGCTAAATTTGTAAGGTATCCTGTCATGTTAAAACTTCGCTACTAAGTGGTGTCATCATGCGGCATGCCGTTCGTAGTCGATATTAAAATGAGATCCCTTATCATTGAGGTTATACATTAATCGGACTGCACTCATTGCTATGAGAGAAGTGTGCTCTGTTCCTTAATGGAGTGTTCATGCAAAATTTAGTAGTTAATAGCTATTTCATAAGTTCGACGGTACTGCTATACCTGATTAACAAATAGGACTTACCACTGTAGTGTGTATCATGCAAAGATCATAGAAATGAACGAAGTGGTGGAATGGTTAAGATATAATGCCTAATGCCTTAACTAAGGTGGGCATTCACCACATACATCTGCTCAAACAGCCTTTACATCTCTGAAGAATGTATTATTGAATTCAAAAACCACTCTTGACTATCCCAGAGCTTTTATTGATATAATTGAACAGCTCGTTATTCACTTGCTGTGGGTGTCGGGGCAAAGACATATACCGGGAATTTGTGGAGAAGTCGAGCTTGTAAAACTAGAACTATTGAGTTGCCCAAAAAGTAATTGCGGATTTTTCATATAGTCGGCGTTGACAAATTTTTTCACAGCTTGTGACTCTGTAATTGCATTCTTTCTTCTGTCAGTTATCAGCTGTTACTTTTAGCTTGCTTTTGAAAAAAAGTGTAATAAAAGTATATTTGATTAAAGTTCATTCTGAGTTTTATTAAAAATGCATTTACTTTCTTTTAAAAAATCCGCAATTACTTTTTGGGCAATCCAATATCTTACACATTTAACGACATTTAAGCTAACTTTTCGAGATGAGTTTCGAGGGGCACTGAAACCCAAATGGCCACAAATTGGGCGACATGAACGCTCAATGATTATGTGGCACAATCTAATGCTGCCAGCATTTATTGCCCGATTTCGCCGAAATTTGGGACAGTGAGTTGTGTTAGGGCCTTCGACATCCCTCTTCAATTTGGCCTAGATTGGTCCAGATTTGGATCAGCTACCACGTAGACTGATCTCTCGATTTAGGTCTTGGGCCCATAAAAGACGCATTTATTGTCCGATTTCGCCGAAATTTGGGACAGTGAGTTGTGTTAGGCCCTTCAAAATTCATCACAATTTAGCCCAGACCGGTTCAGATTTGGATATAGCTACCGATCTCTCGATTTAAGGTTTTGGGCCCATTAAAGGTACTTTTATTGTCCCATTTTGTCGAAGTTTGTGACAGTGAGTTGTGTTAGGGCCTTCGATATTCTTCTTCAATTTAGCCCAGGTTGGTCCAGGTTTGAATATATCTGCCATATAGACCGATTTCTCGAGTTAAGGTCCTGGGCCCATAAAAGACGAATGTATTGTTCGATTTCGCCGAAATTTGGAACAGTATATTGTGTAAGGCCCTTCGACATCCATAATCAATTTGGCCCTGATTGGTTCAAATATTGATATGGCTGCCATGCAGACCGATCTCTCGATTTAAAATCTTGGCCCCATAAAAGGCGCATATATAATCCAATTTCGCTGAAGTTTGACTAAGTGACTTATGTTAGGTCCAATATAACTCAGATCGTTTCAGATTTGGATATAGCTGCCATATAGACCGATCTCTCGGTTTATGGTTTTGGGCCTATAAAAAGCGCATTTATTGTCCGCTTTCGATAGGCCCCTCGACATTCTTCTTTAATTTAGCCCACATCGATCAAGATTTGGATATGGCTGCCATATAAATCGATCTGTCGATTTAGGGTTTTCGGTCCATAAAGACGTATTTTTTGTCGGATTTCGCCCTAATTTGGGACAGTGAGTTGTATTAGGGCCTTAGGCAACCACCATCAATTTAGCCCAGATTGGTTCAGATTTGGATAAAGTTGCCATATACACCGATCTCTCGATTTAAAGTCTTGGCCCCAGAAAAAGGCGCATATATAATCCAAATTCGCTGAAATTTGACTCAGTGACTTTTGTTAGGCTTTTCGACATACGTGTCGTATATGCTTCAGATCGGTCTATATTTGGATGTAGCTAGCAAAAAGATCAATATTTTGTTCTACAAAATCGAACAACGAGTTGCACTTATTAGACCACTCATTGTCCATGCCGTATTTGGTTCAAATCGGAACCTATTTCGATATTGCTCCTATGGGGGCATAAATTATGCAATTTTTACCGGATTATGACGAAAGGTGGTTCACATATATACCCTAGGTGGTGGGTATCCAAAGTTCAGCCTGGCCGAACTTAACGCCTTTTTACTGGTGCATAATACAAAAAAACTCCAAATTTGCGGTCTAATTATTGTATTTTTACAATTTAAAGCGTAACTGTTTAAGGCCCACAATATTGCCCATATATAAAAATATTACCCAGTACACTTTTAAGACAGGTGTAGGGTATAATTTAATCGATACCACCCGACTTTTGACATCCCTGATTTGGTTTTTAATAGCATTACTTCTTTTTTTTCTTCTTTCAGCGTTATTTTCTTATATTGGAACCATTGGATTCGGATATTCAAAGCAGATAGAAGGTGAGTAACCACATTAAGATTACTTTTTTTACTACGACCATGATTTGTTTTCATACGTTTGGCAACAAAAATTATGTTTAAGAACAAATATATGTTTATCTATATACAAAATATTTTTGCCAGCAATGAAGATATTTGATATAATTTGATATAATTTGTTAGCCTAAATACAATAAAGAGTTTGTCTGCACACATACTACAATATGTTTGCCTATACACAAAATATGTTTGCTAATCCAACACAAAATGTTTCCCAAAACACAATACATTTGCCTACAAATATAATATGTTTGCCTACAAACACATAAAATTTTGCTACAAACGTTTATGTTTGCTTGCAAACATAATATTTTTGCCTACAAACATAATATGTTTATCAACAAACATAATATGTTTACCAACAAACATAATATGTTTACTATTAAACATAATATGTTTACCAACAAACATAATATGTTTGCCTACCAATAATATATTTGCTTACAAATCATCATCATTTTATAGCCACTCCTATGGGTGACCACCAATCATAACCTAGTACGGATAATGACCGAGAAGGGATTCGAACCTGTCTGCTACGCAGACGATGTTATAATTTTTCTAAAGGCTAATGATCCGAATCAGCTATGCAGAAAGGTCAGGGATCCTGCAGATGGCATACGACTGTGCTAGACTTAGGGGTCAATGTTTACCCAGAAGTTGGGTCAATTTAACGCACCACGTTTCCTCAATAAAATGATTTTGATATCTGACAAGTTCAAATAATGCTTAGGAGTGATCTTGGACAGAAAACCGAATTGGAAGGGTCATATTCAGGAGCGTACCGAGAAGGCTCACAGATATTAGGCTCAATGTAGACGTTCCGTAGGCTCGAAATAGGGCCTGAATTCCAGGATAGTCCACTGGCTCTACAGGAGCGTGATTAGACAAATACTTACTTACGCCTCAGTAGTTTGGTGGACTACTATGGAGAAAAAGTGCAACATAAGGACCATACAACAGGTTCAGGAAATATGTTGTCTTGGCATAGGCGAAGCGATGAGGACCACGCCGACAAGGGCACTGGAGACTATTTTAGATATCCGACCCATAGACGTACAGATTAAATGTGAGGCAGCCATTGCGGCTTTGAGACTTAAGGTGATGGGAGAATGGATGTAGGATAGAAGCAGGTCATACCATCGCGGTATAATCGAGGCGACGATGGGAAATCTGGAAGGAAGGGAAGAGGGTTCCGATCCGAATGCTGAGTCGACATTTGAGGTCGAGTGCGAGGTAATGCTGCCGGCGGCACAGTTTTGGATTGACGAAACCCTAGTATTGCCCTCTGAAAAATCATGTTACACAGATGGATCAAAGCTAGAAAACAGAGTGGGACAAGGTGCAACGTTAGGATGATACAACAGGTTCAGAGAATATGTTGCCTTGGCATAGACGGAGCGATGAGGACCACGACGACAAGGGCACTGGAGACTATTTTAGATATCCGACCTATAGACATACAGATTAAATGTGAGGCAGCCATTGCGGCTTTGCGGCTTAAGGCGATGGAAAGAGGATAGGAGCGGGTCATACCTTCGTGGTAAAACCGAGGTGACGATAGGAAACCTGGAAGGAATGGTAGAGGTTTCCGATCGGATACCTGAGACGACAGTTGAGGTCTAGTGCGAGGTAATGCTGCCACGGATGGATCAAAGCCAGTGGACAAAGTGGGCCTGGGAGTCGACCATAATACGGTCCTGCAGGCGGAGATGAGGTGGTGTGGTGCTATCGCGAGGACGGCGATTGTGAACATCTTTACGGACAGTAAACTGGCCCTAAGGGTTATAACAAACAGTTCGGTAAAGCCTCGAACAGATTTGGAGTGTAAAAAGGAAATTAACGTCTTCTTTGAGAATGACGCGATTCGCATCGTTTGGGTGCCGGGCCATAGCGGAGTAAGGGGAATGAAAAAGCAGACGATTTGGCAGTGAAGGTCAGAGAAACAAATAAACAAACTTGCTTAACCCGAAGCCTTTTGGGTCGACGCAGTCCAATTTAAGAGCGTGGGAATGTAACACATTGGAACAGCCAAACGTTCGGCAGGACGATGAAAATCCTATGGGGAGTTCCGGATTGTGAGAAGACGAAGCTATTACTGAAAGAAGGCAAGCAGGAGGTCATTAAAGCTTTCGGTATCATAACAGTACACATAGGACTACGAGCTCACTTATGCAAAATCGGTGCAGCAAGTGATAGCATGTGTAGGGCATGCGGGGAAGATGATGAGACATTGGAGCATTTCGTATGTCATTGCTTGGCTTTCGCGGCTATCAGGCACCGGCACTTAGGTGGGAACACAAAACCAGACCACCTAAGGGACGCGGCATGGAAAACAATTGGGGATTTTGTAAGCCGCACGGAATTCCTGACTTTAATTTTCTTTTCCAAGGTTAGTTTTTAGTATTTAGAGAGCACAACAAACCGATTACTGGCTAAGATGTATGTACATAGTGGCATGGGGCAGATTAATATCCTCTTTTCTACCTTATCTAACATTACCTAATATCTTTGCTTACGTACCTAATATTCGAACATACATAAATAATGTATTTGGCTACAAACATTATATGTTTGCCTGCAAACACAATATGTTTTCTGGAAACATAATATGTTTTCCCAAATACGTAGTGTGTTTGCCTGCATGGTTGCCAGAAAAATTAAATGTTTACCAACATACAATAAGAGTTTCCCACAAACATAAAATGTTTGGCTGCAAACATAAAATGTTTGGATGCAAACATAATATGTTCACCTCCAACCATAATAGGTTTGCCTGCAAACGTAATATGTTTACCTGCAAACATAATGTGTTAACTTGCAAAAGTAAAATGTTTGTCGGCTTCCATGGGCACAAGATGTCAAAAGGGTTGCAACTTGGACAGATTCGGAGAGATGGTGGTCGATATTATATTTCCCGAAAACTATTTTAGACCCCTATTTCCAAGTTTGCCATAAAGGGCCATTTACTCCGAAATATGGGCATAATAGGAAAAAATGACAAAATTGGTTTAATTATTTTAAGAACAAGAATAGGTCATAATGTCCAATGGGCTTTCTGGCCGATTTTCAGGCGGCCTTAATGCATAAACAAATTTTGAGGGTTATGACCGCATCAGCGTAGCCCACTGTTTCCAAGTTGGCCACAATGGGCCACAAAAATCGGGCATCATAGGAAATATCGCCAAATTTGGACAAAAAATAACCAACATTTTGCTTTTTTTTGATACTTAGAGTTCCAATTGGGATAGATTCTCAAAGAACGTGGTTGATATTATGTATTTTTTGTAAACGGGTTTAGCTCACTATTTTCCACTTGGCCACAGTGGGCCATTAACTCTGAAAAATAACGCATCAAAAGGAAAAGGACCAAATTTCGGCAAAACCCGCCAATATCTTGGTTTCTTTAATACTTGGTGTTCCACATTGGATAGATTCGGAAAGAGTGTGGTTCTAATTATATTTCCTGTAAAGAGTTTTAGCCCACTGTTGCTCAGTTGGCCACAGTGGGCCATTTACTCTGAAAAATGGGACATCATAGAAAAAATTAACAAATTATGCCAAAACTGGCCAATATTGCGGTTTCTTTAAAACTCAAGGTTCCAAATTGAATAGATTCGGAAAGAGCGTGGTCCCTACCATATTTCCTGTTAACCGTTTAAGCCCACTATTTCCCAGTTGGCCACAGTGGGTCATTTTTTCTGAAAAATGGGGCATCATTGGGCAAAATATCAGAATTTGGCCAAAAATCGCCAATATCTTGGTTTCTTTAATACTTAGGCTTTCAAATTGTATAGATTCGAAAAGACCGTGGTCCGTTCTATATTTTCTGTAAACGGTTTTAGCCTACTATTCCCCAGTTGGCCACAGTGGGCTATTTACTCTGAAAAATGGGGCATTAAAATTAAAAATCAGCAAATTTCGCCAAAAATCGCCAAAATATTGATTTCTTTAACACCTGGGGTTCCAAATTGGATAGATTCGGAAAGACCGTGGCCTCTATTATATTTTCTGTAAACGGTTTTAGCCCAGTATTTTCAATTTGGCCACAGTGGGGCATTCATTTCGAAAAATGGGGCATCTTAGGACAAAATGCCCCAATTTTGCCCTAAGATTCGGAAACACCTTGGTTTTTTTTTATGTCCTGTAAACAGTTTTAGCCCACTGTTTCCAGTCGGCCACAGATGACCATTTACTCTGAAAAATGGAGCATCATAGGGAACAATTAGCAAATTTTGACAAAAATCGCCAAAAATCTTCCTTTCTTCTACACTAAAGGTCCCAACTTGGACAGGTTCGAAAGAGCGTGGTCCATATTTTATTTCCTTTAAACAGTTTTAGCTCACTATTTCCCAGTTGGCCACAGTGGGTCATTTACTCTGAAAAATAAGGCATCATAGGGAAAAATTACCAAACTTTGCTTAAAATAGTCCATATCTCGGTTTCTTGAACACTTATGGTTCTAAATTGAATAGATTCGGAAATTTCGTGGTCCATTTTATATTTCCTGTGAACGGATTTAGCCCCCTGTTTCCCAGTTGGCCACAGTGGGCCATTTACTCAAAAAATTGGAGAATCATGAGAAAAAATTACAAAATTTTGCCAAAAATGGCCAATATCTTGGCTTCTTTAATACTTGCGGCTCCAAATTTAATAGATTCGGAAAGAGCGTAGTCCCTATTATATTTCCTGAAAAGGATTTAAGCTCACTATTTCCCAGTTGGCCATAGTGGGGCATTTACTTTGAAAAATGGGGAATCATATAAAAAAAAGATCAAATTTTGCAAAAAAGGGCTTAAATTTAATAGAATTTAATAGATTCGGAAAAAGCGTGGTCCATATTATATTTCATGTAAACGGTTTCAGCCCACTATTTCCCAGTTGGCCACAGTGGGCCATTTACTTTGAAAAATGGAGCATTGTAAGAAAAACGACCAAATTTTGCTAAAATTAGGGTTCCAACTGGGATAGATTTGCAAGGAACGTGGTCGATATTATATTTCCTGGAAACAATTTTAGCTCACTATTTCTTAGTTGGTCACAATGGGCCATTTACTCTAAAAAATGGGGTCATCGAAATTAAAAATTACCAAATTTTGCCAAATATCGCCAATGTATTGGTTTATTTAACACTTGGGTTCCACATTGGATAGATTCTGAAAGTGCGTAGTCGATTTTATGTACTCTGTTCTTGGTTTTAGCCCACTATTTCCCAGTTGGCCACAGGGGGGCACTAACTCTAAAAAATGTGGCATTCTGGGACAAAATTACCAAATTTTGCCAAACATCGCCAATATCTTGGTTTCTTAAATACAAATTGAATAGATTTGGAAAAAGTGTGGTCCATAGTATATTTTGTGTAAATGGTTTTAGTCCTTTAGTCCACTATTTCCCAGTTGGCCACAGTGGTCCATTTACTCTGAAAAATGGGACATCATAGAAAAAATTACCAAAATGATGCCAAAACTGGCCAATATTCCGGTTTCTTTAAAACTAAGGGCTCCAAATTGAATAGATTCGGAAAGAGCGTGGTGCCTGCTATATTTCCTGTTAACCGTTTTAGCCCACTATTTCCCAGTTGGCCACAGTGGGCCATTTTCACTGAAAAATGGAGCATTGTAAGAAAAACGACCAAATTTTGCCAAAATTAGGGTTCCAACTGGGATAGATTTGCAAGGAACGTGGTAGATATTATATTTCCTGGAAACAATTTTAGCCCACTATGTCCCACTTGGCCACAGTGGACCATTTGCTCTAAAAATTTGGACATCGAAATTAAAAATTAGCAAATTTTGCCAAATATCGCCAATGTATTGGTTAATACCTGGGGTTCCACATTGAATAGATTCTGAATGTGCGTGGTCGATTTTAAATATCCTGTTATTGGTTTTAGCCCACTATTTCCTAGTTGGCCACAGTGGGCCACTTACTCTGAAAAATGGGGCATTATGGGACAAAATGACCAAATTTTGCCAAAAATCGCCAATATCTTGGTTTCTTTAATACAAATTGTATAGATTCGGGAAAAGTGTGATCCTTAGTATATTTTGTGTAAATGGTTTAAGCCCACTATTTCCCAGTTGGCCACAGTGGTCCATTTACTATGAAAAATGGGATATCATCGAAAAAATTACCAAAATGATGCCAAAACTGGCCAATATTCCGGTTTCTTTATAACTTAGGGTTCCAAATTGAATAGTTTCGGAAAGAGCGTGGTGCCTACTATATTTCCTGTTAACAGTTTTAGCCTACTATTTCCCAGTTGGCCACAGTGGGCCATTTTCACCGACAAATAGAGCATTGTAAGAAAAACGACCAAATTTTGCCAAAATTAGGGTTCCAACTGGGATAGATTCGCAAGGAATATGGTCAGTGTTATATTTCTTGGAAACAATTTCAGCTCACTATTTCCCAGTTGACCACAGTGGGCCATTTACTCTAAAAAATGGGACATCGAAATTAAAAATTAGCAAATTTTGCCAAAAATCGCCAACTTTAACACCTGGGGTTCCACATTGGATAGGTGGTCGATTTTATATATCCTGTTATTGGTTTTTGCCCACTATTTCCCATTTGGCTACAGTGGGCCATTTACTCTGAAAAATCTGGCATTATGGGACAAAATGAACAAATTTTTCCAAAAATCCGCAAATATCTTGGGTGCCTTAAGACTTAGGTTTTTAAATTGTATAGATTCGGAAAAAGTGTAGTCCATAGTATATTTTATGTAAATGATTATAGCCCACTATATCCCAGCTGGCCACAGTGGGCCATTTGCTCTGAAAAATGGGGTATCACCAGGAAAAACTACAAAATTTTTTTAAAAAACCCCAATATCTTCCTTTCTTTAGCACTTATGGTACCAACTTGGACAGAGTCGGTAAGAGGTTGATCCACATAATGTTTTCTGAAAAGGATTTTAGCCCACTATTTCCCAGTTGACCACGGTGGGCCATTTACTTTGAAAAATGGGGCATCATAGGGTAAAATGTTTAAAATTTCGCCAAAAATGGCCAATATCTTGGTTTCTTTAATACTGAGGCTTCCAAATTGAATAGATTGGGAAAAAGTGTGGTCCATAGTATATTTTGTGTAAATGGTTTTAGCCCACTATTTCCCTGTTGGCCACGGTGGGCCATTTACTCTGAAAAATGGTCGTACAGATTTTTCTTATTTTCTCTTCAAGAAATCATGTTTTCATTAAATATGTCGACAATATTTTAAATGCAGTGTCATACATATAACTGCCCTCCAAATTTGACCAAGCACTTGACCAAACTTGTGGTTTTCCTAGTTTACCTGCTGTAGGCTTATTGAAAATACTTTTTGCTAATTGCTTTAAATCGCTGCTGTGATTTGCGACTTATGTATTTTCGACAACATAATTCATGTTCTGTTCGATAAGTAAGATGGCATGATGCCTCACAAATAATAATAGGCATGATGTAGTGGGTGAGCGATACGACATCATCACTGCTATTGTCATTCAAACATTCGATGATTGACTCGTGCCAAACAATGTGACCTTACACCTTGCCACAAAGAAGGCAACAGCTGAAGCTGCATCATGCCAATCGACGGCGAGGCGGCAGTCAATTGCAACATCTCACTGTCATTCATGGTGCATGGGCCACGATTCTTTTGGCACGATGATGGTGGTCCGGGTATCCTCAGTTGTGCTTTGGAGTTTCTATAGCCCCTTTTTTCTGCTCTTAGATATAAATCTCATTCTGAATAAAAAAAGTGAATATGATTTTTTTTTTTTTATTTTGTTTAACTTTTTTCTGCTTTTAAAGATTTCCATTCATGCCATTGTTGTGCGGTGTGTTATAGGCGGTGGCTGTTGTTATGGATGTGGGGGTAGCATTGTTTTTGAGTTTAGAGACCCATGACTATTTGTGGGCCAGAGATTTGAATAATTGAAGATTTATTTTACATTTTTCGATTTATTGCCTTCGACATATGCTGTTTTCGCAATCAATGGTGTGTTTATTGTTTTGTTTTTTCTTCTATGGTTCCTCAAAATAGATCTAAATAGATGATATGTATTTGAATTTGGAGGTGTGGCTTGCAAGATCTAGCAAAAATGCAACGATTAAGGTAAAGGGAATGAGTCAAGTTTTCAATTGTTTTTTTTTCTTTTCTTAAAAAATTGTTTTCATTGATTTACAAAAGGTTAATGTATTTAGTTTTTTCATATTCTCTTTTCTACATAAATTGCATTGATTTTGCATGACCATGGAGTTGTATCAATTGGGCGTGTAATCCTTCAATTAAATAGAAAAAATATTGTAAATAATATTTTGTGGGTTAATTATTCTGTATAGGAAGATTATAATGCCAAATTGGCAGAAAATTTGGTTACATAAATGATTTAGCGGTTCTTAACCATTCCTAGTGCTGGCGACACTTTTGAGGTATTTACCTTAGTTCGGGTGTGTGTTTTCTAAAGTCTGAAAAAGCACCACTGCTTAGTCATGAATACCACAGCCTCTCCTGGATAAAGAGGCCCAACGAACAATGTTTCACTAATATTGGAAATAATTTTCGGGTAAATTATGAATGAATCAATAAAATCAAAATCTAGATCGATTTTTATGAAATTTTGCACACATATTGGGACGTTAAATAACACAGATAACGCCAAATTTTGTAGAAATTAAAACTGTGGTTTACACAGCCTTAAACGACCATTATGGATCCCGGCACGAGATAGCTGTGGGCACCACACAGGCTGCAACATTGTGGTCCGATCTGTGTGGTGTTCATTGCTGTCACGAGAAGCTTAGCTGCGAGCTACCAGGCGTGTCCACAGGATGCGGATAGTGGAATGCCCCATATGGAGTAACTACAACGGCAGTCGCGGAAAATCAGCGGTATCGAGCGGAGAGTCTCAGTAAGAGGTCGGGTGGCACCGGCAAATGCAAATTGCAAATTTTTGTCCATGAACATTCCACTAAAAAACAGGGGCAAACTTCGCACATATCAATGAGTGTAGTTCGATTCAAGTTTAAGCTGGTCCGAAAAGCGGCCTCCTTTTTATAGTAGGGCCTCGGAGTCTGAACGGCGTGCCGCAGTGCGACACCTCTTTGGAGAGAAGTTTGTACATGGCATAGTACCCCACAAATGTTGCCAGCATTAGGGGGCAAAATCAGCGCTGAAAATTTTTTCTGTTGGTCTCGCCAGGATTCGAACCCAGGCGTTGAGCGTCATAGACGGACGTGCTAACCTCTGCGCTACGGTGGCCTCCGTGGCCTATGAGTGCCTATGATGCTCGGTATGCCAAGCCAAGTTATTGGCGCCTTTAAATAACCAATGGCCACTTTGTTCCCGTGGCGATCGGACTTTGGACCAAAACGAGCTTGCTCACCTACAGAAGCTTGACGAGAATCGCCACCTCTACATGAATGGGGCTACGACAACGACAACAACATCCGATACTTTCGATATTCTAATAATCAATATCGATAGTATCGATACTATCGATAGTTTCCCATCACCTATATTTTTAACGTAAAAGAGAAGTAAAAATCAGGAAATCGATTTATTTCGAAGCAAAATCAATGCATAGACGGAATAAAACCAAATTTAATAAAATCAGTTAAAAGTCATGAGAGAAATCATTGTAAAACATTTGAGCCCAATCGGATGATAATTGCGCCCTCTGTAGGCGCAATGTATCGTATAGAAAACATCCAGCGTCGGAGCGCTTATTTGTGTTAAATTTTGCAAATAAATTTAACTTTGCCGGCAGTATCGACAGGAAAAATATCAATCGAAAGCACAATCGGATGAAATTGCGCCCTCTGAAGGGACATTGTATCGTATAGGAAACATGCAGCGTCGGAGCGCTTATTTGTGTTCAATTTGGCAAAAAATTTAGGTTTGCCCACAGTAAATGCAAATTTTGCCCATTAACATTCCACTAAGGAACAGGGGCAAACCTCTGACATATCAATGAGTGCAGTCCGATTCAAGTTTAAGCTAATGACAAGGGGCCTCCATTTTATAGCCGAGTCCGAACGGCGTGCCGCAGTGCGACACCTCTTTGGAGAGAAGTTTTACATGGCATAGTACGTCATAAATGTTGCCAGCACTAGGAGGGGAAAACCACCGCTAAAAATTTTTTCTGATGGTCTCGCCAGGATTCGAACCCAATTTGGTAAAAAATTTAGGTTTGCCGATAGTGAATGCAAATTTTGCCCATTAACATTCCACTAAGGACATATCAATGAGTGCAGTCCGATTAAAGTTTAAGCTAATGACAAGGGGCCTCCATTTTATAGCCGAGTCCGAACGGCGTGCCGCAGTGCGACACCTCTTTGGAGAGAAGTTTTACATGGCATAGTACCTCACAAATGTTGCCAGCATTGGGAGGGGAAAACCACCGCTAAAAATTTTTCTGATGGTCTCGACAGGATTCGAACCCAGGTGTTTAGCGTCATAGGCGGACATGCTAACCTCTGCGCTACGGTGGTTTGCCGACAGTATCGATAGGAAAAATATAAATCGATATTCAGACAAACAATAAAATATCGATTGTATCGATAGTGCCATCGATATGTTGCCAGCTCTATTGTGAGGATCGATAAACTGATCCAATCCTTACACTAGTACAGGCTGCATCGGGTCCATAGAGACAGGATAAACCATATGCTAGGGAACAGGTGGATAAATTGTGGGCGCCATGAGAAGTATAAGGGAGAAAGTGGTGCCGAGCATGCCACAGGGGACATTTAATCGCCACTTTTATGTGTGACTACCATAATTAACCTATTACGGATGCTGACTGAGAAAGGATATGAAGCCGTATGCTAAGCAGTCGATGTTATAACACTTCTAAGGGGTAGGGATCTGAATCAGCTATGCAGAAAGGTCGAAAGCGTCATGGAGATGGCATACGACTGGGCTAGACCTAGGAAATAATAAAAAAAATAAAATAAACCTAGCAAATACTGAATTCTGCCTGTTCACGAGAATGACGAAAGTGGGCTTATTTGAAGCTCCACGTTTCCTCAATAGATCGATTTCGATATCCGACAAGGTCAAATACTTAGGAGTGATCTTGGACTCAAAATTTAACTGGAAGTGTTGTTGTTATAGCCACATTTGTATGTGGAGGTAGCGATCCTCATCAAGCTTCAAAAATAAGCAAGCAGGTTCCGGTCCATAGGACTGCTCGCCGCAGGAACGTTATGATCATTGGTTATTTAAGGCGACAATAACTCGCCCTGTCATAACGAGTATCGAAGGCACTCAGTATTTAGCCAAGAGCCAGTACCGCGCGGCCCCTCACAGACACTCTTCACTCGATATTTCACGATTGTCCGTTGCTGCAATTGCCGTATACGAAGCATTCCACTATCATCAACCTGGACGGGCCCGGTAGCTCTTAGCTGAGCTTCTTGTAATGACCATTAACACCACATAAATCGGAGCTCTGAGTTCCAACCCGTGCGGTGCTAAAAGTCATCCCAGCTCACATTCGGGAGTGTATCAAGAAGACTCACAGATGTTGGGCACTATGTAGACGGTCCGGAATCGGGCCTGAATCCGAGGATAGTTCTTTGGCTCTGCAGGAGCGTGATAGGACTAATACTTAGTATTTGGTGCACTGCGATGGAGAAAAAGTGCAACGTCAGGATAATATTGGCTTGCCCAAAAAGTAATTGCGGATTTTTTAAAAGAAAGTAAATGCATTTTTAATAAAACTTAGAATGAACTTT
Source organism: Stomoxys calcitrans (assembly GCF_963082655.1). Taxonomy (NCBI): domain Eukaryota; kingdom Metazoa; phylum Arthropoda; class Insecta; order Diptera; family Muscidae; genus Stomoxys; species Stomoxys calcitrans. The sequence goes on along the minus strand of NC_081554.1, from coordinate 47,669,789 downwards.
AATCAAATATACTTTTTTTATACTTTTTTTCTAAAGCAAGCTAAAAGTAACAGCTGATATCTGACAGAAGAAAGAATGCAATTACAGAGTCATAAGCTGTGAAATAATTTGTCAACGCCGACTATATGAAAAATCCGCAATTACTTTTTGGGCAACCCAATAACAGGTTTAGAATACATGTTGTCATAGCATAGACGGGGCGATGACGACCATGCCAACTAAAACACTGGAGATTTTTTCAACAATTAGTTCAAACGCATGCAAACGTGTATAGATTTTAATGGGGAATATTTAGAAAAATAATAAAGCAATTTTCGATGGTTAATATTTTTTTTTTGTTCTCTAGTCCCGAAATATAAAAGGCAACCCTCGTAGTTGTCATATAGGCCGATCTGGCGATTTAGGGTCTTAAACCTATAACAGGCGAATTTTTTGCCCTATTTCGCTGAAATTTGGCATAGTGAGTTTTATTGGACCCGCCGATATCCTGACCTAAAATGGTCGAGATCGTAACATATTTGGGTATAGCTGCCATATAGACCGATCTGCCGATTTTGGGTCTTGGGCTTATAACAGGCGCATTTATTATGCGATTTTGCTGAAATTTAGAACAGTGAGGTGTATTAGAACCTCCAAACATCTGTTGCGAATATGGTCCAGATGGGGCTATATTTAGATATAGCTGCCATAGAGACCAATCTTCAGCTATGGGGTCTAAGGACCATAAAAGGCACATTTACTCTTCAATTTTGTTGAAATTTGAAACAGGGAGTTGCACTAGGGGCCTCGACATTCGACCCGAATATGGTGTATATCGGACCATATTCACATATAGCTGCCATATAGACTGATATGCCGATTTTGGGAATGAAGCCTATAACAGGCGCATTTATTACCCGATTTCGCTGAAATTCGGAACAGTGAGTTTTATTGGGCTCGTCGATATACGAATCAATAATGGTCCAGATCGAAACATATTTGGATATAGCTGCCATATAGACCAATATTCCGATTTTTGGTCTTAGGCCTATAACAGGCGTATGTATTATTCGATTTCGCTGAAATTTAGAACAGTGAGGTGTATTAGAACCTCCAAACATCTGTTGCGAATATCGTCCAGATGGGGCTATATTTAGATATAGCTGCCATAGAGACCAATCTTCAGCTATGGGGTCTAAGGACCATAAAAGGCACATTTTACTATTTCGATATATCTCCCAGTGGGTACTTATAGGGTAGGTGTAGGGTATTATAAAGTCGGCTCCATCCGACCTTGGCCTTTCCTTACTCGTTTTACTTTCTATTAGTGTAGATAGGTTGGGATTGCAATATTTAGATGTAGCTCCCTATTGGAGGCCACCTTAGCCTAAAGGTTAGCATGTCCGCCTATGGTGCTGGAAGCCTGGGCTCGAATCCTGGCAGCAACATCAGAAAATTTCAGCTGTGGTTATCCCCTCCTAATTCTTGCGACATTTGTGAGATACTTTGCAATATAAAAACTTCTCCCCAAAGAGGTGTCGCTCAGTGTTACGCCGTTCGGACTCGACTATCAAAAGGAGGTCCCTTATCATTAAGCTTAAAATTGAATCACATTGAAGTGTGAGAAGTTTGCTTCAGTTCCTTAATGGAATGTTCGTGGGCAAAATTGCATTTGCATCACATATAAACCGCTTAGAGGGCGTAATTATATCCGATTTGGCGAAATCTTGCATGGTTATTTTTACATTGCACATCCGTACCAAATCTGGTTGGCCCATAACCTGATATAGCTCCCATATAAACCGATCTCTCGATTTTACTTCTTGAGCCTCTAGAGGGCGCAATTCTTATACGATTTGTGTGAAATTTTGCCCAATGGTATCTACTATGGTCTCCAACATCTAAGCCAAGTATGGCCCGATTCGTTTCATTACCTGATATAGCTCCAATAGCATAGCATATCTAATCTAATATCCTTTGTTTGCTTGTAAAGAGATTACCTGGTAAAAAACTTGTCACTTGCGGTCCATGGTGGAGGGTACTGAGATTCGACCCGTCCGAACATACGCGTTACGTTTTTACTTGTTTTTATACCCACCACCAAAGGATATACCCACAACCATCGGTCCGTCTGTCGAAATCACGATAGCCTCTTGAAATTTTGCACAGATGTTTAATATTCATGTAGGTCTTTGGGGATTGGAAATGGGCCATATTGGTTCAGATTTTGATTTAGCTCCCATATAAACCGATCTCCCGATTTGACTTCTTGAGCCTTTACAAGCCGTAATTTTCATCCGATTTGGCTAAAATTTTGCACATGGTGCTCTGTTATGGCTTTCAACATCAGTATTGAGTACGGTCCAAATCGGTCTATAACCTGATATAGCTCCTATGTAAACCGATTTCCCAATTTGACTTCTTGAGCCCTTACAAGCCGTAATTTTCATCCGATTTGGCTGAAATTTTGCACATAGTGTTTCGTTATGACTTTTAACATCTGTGCAAAGAAAGGTCGAAATCGGTCTATAACCTGATATAGCTTCCATATAAACCGCTCTCCCGATTTGTCTTCTTGAGCCCTTACAAGCCACAATTTTTGTCCGATGTGTCTGAAATTTTGCGTGTAGTGTTTTGTAACGACTTCCAACAACAGCGCCAAGTACGGTTCAAATCGGTGTATAACCTGATATAGCTACCATATAAACCGATCTCCCCGATTTGACTTCTTGAGCCCCTGGTAGCCGCAATTTTTGTCCGATTTAGCTAAAATTTTGCACATGGTGCTCTGTAATGGCTTTCAACATTTGTGCTGAGTACGGTCCGAATCGGTCTCTTACCTGATATAGCTTCCATATAAACCGATCTCCCGATTTGACTTCTTGAGCCCTTACAAGCCGTAATTTTCATCCGATTTGGCTGAAATTTAGCATGTAGTGTTCTGTTATGACTATTAACATCTGCGCTGAGTACGGTCCGAATCGGTGTATAACCTGATATAGCTCCCATATAAACCGATCTCCCCGATTTGACTTCTTGAGCCCCTGGTAGCCGCAATTTTTGTCCGATTTAGCTAAAATTTTGCACATTGTGCTCTGTTATGGCTTTCAACATTTGTGCTGAGTACGGTCCAAATCGGTCTTTAACCTGATATAGCTTCCATATAAACCGATCTCCTGATTTGACTTCTTGAGCTCTTACTAGCCGCAATTTTTGTCCGATTTGGCTGAAATTTTGCATGTAGTGTTTTATAACGACTTCCAACACCAGTGCCAAGTACGGTGCAAATCGGGCTAAAACATAATATAGCTCCCATAAAAACCTCCCGATTTCACATCTTTAGTCCCTGAAAGCCCCAATTTTTGTCCGATTTAGCTAAAATTTTGTTATGACTTCCAAGAACTGAGCCAAGTACGGCCCAAATTGATTTATAACCCGCCATAGCTCCCATACAAACCGGCCTCTCGATTATCCTTGTTCGGTTCCTAGAAGCTGTAGAATAAAATTATTCCCTTCAACTAAATTTATTTTGTATAAATTTGTAGCAGAATCCATGGTGGTGGGTTCCCAAGATTCGAGTGAGTTTTATTGCAGACTACCACTTTTAATTGATTTAACCTATGGTAGTTGGTGGTTCGTCTAACATAGGCAAAATTTATTTGGCCAGAGATTCTATATTTAATTGTTGCCAGTATGGCTTCTCATTTTGATATAACCTGACTAGTTGTACTATAATATTTGAGCTCATAGTTCATGCCAATTGACAACAATGAAATGTTTGTTGCTATGCTTAGTTGCTGTTGCTTTTGGAGTCCCAACAATTTGGCATTTACAGACTATTATATTCCTTAAACGTTTGCCATGTTGATAACAGCTGCCTAACTAAACGATTCAACCTAAATCTGTGGCATGGCAAGAAACACAAAAAGAAGTGTTAACAGTAAAGTTGAGGCGTTGGTTAACAAAAGGGGCGTTTTTTGTGTACGATAAGAAAATACATTCACGCTTTTAAATCAAATTCCCAGACAGACTCCCCACTAGGCTTTGCAACAGACTAACAGTGCCGTCTATTGATTCCTATTTGTTGTTGTTGCCGTTGGCTCTTAAACTGTTACAGTTTTCAATTTCTGGGTTGGGGTGGCTTCTTGGGGCTACATGAATCAATGGTCAATGGTTGTTGCAAAAGGCGGGTATGCCGACCAGCCAACCAACCATGCTGTGTCCACATGAACAAGGAAATGGGGCAGACATGGAAAGAAAAGTAAAAGTAAACATGGTACTATTAGCCAATGCTTCAAAGATAGTGGAGCGTTGGTGGCATCGGACATTGTGACATGATGTTGGTGACCGGCCCGCAATAACGGTAGTCACTTTTCCTTTAGACAATACGTAACAGGTTACGTTGTATTGCATTGGCTTTGTTTTCTTCTGAGAAGTCAAATAAACCATCACATAACGACATGGTCCTTTCTTCTTGAGGCGGTAAAAGGTATGCAGAAAAAGAAAAAAACTAGGCTAACATAATCGGTTCTCTTGCATAGTTGTACATCAAAGAAAACATTTTTGGCAATAAATAAATGTGGGCGTAGGCCAATGTAACTTGCCATCACATAGTATTGGGTTGCCCAAAAAGTAATTGCGGATTTTTTAAAAGAAAGTAAATGCATTTTTAATAAAACTTAGAATGAACTTTAATCGAATATACTTTTTTTACACTTTTTTTTTCTAAAGGAAGCTAAAAGTAACAGCTGATAACTGACAGAAAAAAGAATGCAAAGAATGTCACAAGCTGTGAAAAAATTTGTCAACGCCGACTATATGAAAAATCCGCAATTACTTTTTGGGCAACCCTATATTGCATTTTATTTAGGTACCAGACGAATCGGGCCCGCTCCGCTGCGCCTTCTTTAACTCTCTAATATCTTTTTAGGGTGGGGACACTTCGCCCTGAATGCGGATATCGAATTCGTGCCATGGTAGCCTATGACGCTGAACGCGTTCGAATCCTGGCGAGAACAACGGACAAAGTGGTGTTTATCTTAATGTTGGCGACATTTGTGAGGTACAATGCCATGTATGGAGGTACAATGCCCCAAGGAGGTGTCACACTGCGGGACGCCGTTTGGACTCGGCTATAAAAAGGGTCCCTTATCATTGAGTTTAAACTTGAATCGGTGGTAATGTTCTTCCTTAGGGTAATGTTTTCATTAGAGAGGATGGTACCTCAGACATTTCGACTCAAATATGGATATCATATTCGTATATTCCCCATATTGTCACGGCCGGTATAAGTGAACCGTTTGAAGGGTGTTTTGTGGCTGGGGCGGCACTTTGCACTGAAAAAAGGTATCAAATTCGCACTTTATTCCCCATGGAAATAAAGTTCAGTTAAGGGGGTGCTTTATGGCGTATTCCAAAACACTTGGCTCCAAAATTGGATATCAAATTCGTTTTGTACTCGCTGTGTGTTTGGACCCAAACTTTAATACCATATTCGTTTTCTGGTCTCCAATACCTTTCATTGGATATCCCTATTGTGCCCATCGGACCACTTTCGGATATGGGTGGCGTTTTTGGGGTTAGGGGGAGCGTCCGCCTCCATCTGATATCTAAAAATTATATAGCCTTGGCTTCTTCCAGACAAACGTACACAATCTATGAACATTTTAAGAAAATCAGTTCTGCCAAGTAGCATATAGTCGTAATGGGTCTAATGGCGTTTGTATGCCAGATTCGAAATCTACTAACGAATACCTTTCTTTTGAGACCCATATTGACATGATGTCTGTTTGGGGGAGTTTTGAGTTTTGGGGCGGCGCGATGGGTACTTAGGCCTCAAATTTGAATACCATATTCGTATTCTGCTCTCCAATACCTTTCATTTGATACCCATATTGTGCCGATCGGTCCACTTTTGATTTTGGGTTATGTTTTTGACATAAGGGGGAGGGTCCTTCCCCCTTTCGATACCGAAAAATAATATATTCTATGTTTCATTTCAGACCAACCTACACAATATGCGAAAATTTCGAGAAAATCTGTGCTGCTGCTTTTAAGTCTATACGGAACAAACAAATCGAGTCCCATATATCCGTGATTGGCTAATATGCCCATTTTGGGTGTTTTTTTGGGGGGGTGGGGTGACCCCCCATACTCCGACTTGAATTTGTACGCCAGATTCGCTATCTACTACCGCATACTTTTCATTTGATACCCATATTGTCTAATTTTGATTTTGGGTGGTGTTTTTGGGTAGAGGGTCCGCCCCCTTCCGTTAGCAATAAATTATAAAGCCCAGATACTTGGACCCAACTTTTATTATGAAATTCCTACTCTACTCTTGAATACCTTTCATTTGAATCCCATATTGTCCCGATCGGTCCACTTTTATTTTTGGGTAGTATTTAAGGGTAAGGGGGAGGGTCCGCCCCCCCTAACTCTATATGATTTCAATGTAATCGGTTCAGCCGTTATTGAGCAAACAAACAAACAAACAGACATACAAACAAACAAACAAACAGACACACAAACAAACAAACACAAATTGAATTTTATATATTGGGTTGCCCAAAAAGTAATTGCGGATTTTTTAAAAGAAAGTTAATGCATTTTTAATAAAACTTAGAATGAACTTTAATCAAATATACTTTTTTTACACTTTTTTTCTAAAGCAAGCTAAAAGTAACAGCTGATAACTGACAGAAGAAAGAATGCAATTACAGAGTCACAAGCTGTGAAAAAATTTGTCAACGCCGACTATATGAAAAATCCGCAATTACTTTTTGGGCAACCCAATATAAGATAATCGTTGTAAGAACTGGCAATAAAGTAGGCAATTTTTTGTATCTAAGCCTATAGCTGACTTTACTGCATAAAACAATGTTATAAAAAAGTTGGTTAAATGGAAATTGCGTTTCACCCGTGGTGGTCAATGTTAATTGACTGTTTATTGAAACCGGAAAGATTAGTACAGAAACGTGGTTGATTATTTTTTGAAGGAATTATGAGGAGAATGCATTTATGGGGGAAAACGCTGAAACCTTTTTTACTTCAACATTCTAAAGATTCCAAAGACCATGTCATTGTTGCGTTTGAAATAATCTTTGCCACAGGGTAACTTGTCATGGAGAGGAAGTACTAGACCCATTGCTAAATATACGGATTCCTCATTTCCTGTAGCCTTGTCTGTCTGTCCATGTATTGTATATTTTGTCCGATTACCATAAAGGGTTCGTAGGGAGAGTCTGATTAATTTTGAGATTCCATTGATAGAACCGCGTACCCGTTAGGGTCCTTAACTTCATCGATCATCTAGTAAACACCTCCGTTTTGTAAAGTGTGTAACGAACTTTTAACTCCCTCATTTTCATCTCACTGTGTATCGTTTATTGTGAATTGTTTTCAGACAACATCTAAAATATTGTACTACCTTTTGCAAAAAAAAGAATAAAGCTTTTATTCAATACAAACCTAGTCCACGTCCCTGGTGTCATGTACAATAAATTGTTTTCACGTTTCTTCCTACAAACACATTTTTCTTTTTCTCTCCTCAATGGCCAAGAAAAATGCTGTAATGCATTGGCATGTAAATTGACTTGCAATTCTTGTCGTCATTGGCTATTTGTCACTCCACAACATTGCATTCATTCCAATCGGCCACACCAAGCTACGCCTCACCAACTCAATGTGTTATCATCACCATCATCATCACCAACGACCAGTAATTGAAAAGGAACTTCCGTATTTTGTACGAAAGAAAAAACGGAACAGCAACGAAATATAAAATGCTTTGAAGTGTAAAGCAAGGATAACATTGGTGGAAGAACAGTGGGTTAAAATGGCATACATTTTCATTTTATTGGTTCATATGACAATTGTAGAAATATCGATATATTATTGTATACTCCACCATTACAGGGTTGTACGGTGTATTATAACCAGGAATCCGGAGCTTACTTACTTTACTTTAATTGGCTATGACAGAACATTTGTTCCACCAGTCGAACGTAGATTACCGTTCCAAGCGCCTCGATCTTCTGCGCTCATTCTAAAATCGCTGGAACCAAGTTTCGAGGTGTCTCCTACCACTTGATCTTTCCATTAGGCTTTTGATGGCCTTGCCGATGAAGAACTCCATCGGGTCAATCCGGTACATACAACCGGCTGCCATGGTATTGGCGCTTTTGGTCTTCCCGATTTGCGTGTACCACAGTGTTTGCCTTCAGAAGACTTCTTTGCTGGAGCTTCTTCATCCATTCTGACAACATGACCAAGCCAACGCAACCGTTGTATATTGATGGGTGTAAATGCTATAGTCCTAATACAGCTCATACAGCTCGTGGTTCATACATCGCCTATATTCTCCGTTAACGCAAACTGGTCCACATATTTTACGAAGAATCTTTCTCTCAAATACTCCAAGCACTGCCTCATCTGCTTTCACAAGTACCCATGCTTCAGAACCATATAACATCACGGGTAGCATCAGTGTCTTGTAAAGTGTAGTCTTCGCCTGTCGAGAGGTGGCCTTGTTTCTAAACTGCTTACTTAGTCCAAAGTAGCACCTGTTTGCCAGTATTATTCTTCGCTTTATCACAAAACGGGTGTCATTCGCTTCGGTTACGGCGGTGCCGAGGTAATTAAAGTTACTGACTATCTCAAAGTTGTGGTTCTCAATTTTCTCCATCCGGATCCAGAGCGGATTCCTTTTCTACCGCTCCGCTCCACTCCCATTCCGTCATTCCGCTCCGCTTTGGCAATTTTTTTCGCTCCACGCTCCTTTGCTTTTAGTTTTTTTTTATTTGTAAACTAGCTGACCCGGGCCCGCTTCGCTGTTCCTTCTTTAGCTCTCTAACTCGCCCTGAATGTGGATATCAAATTCGTGCCATTGCAGCCTATGTCCGCTTATGACAAGGCCTGTGTTCGAATTCTGGCGAGAACATCGGAAAGAATTCACAGCGATGGTTGCAAATGCAAATTTTGCCCAAGAACATTCCACTCCACTATGTGGAGAGAAGTTTTACATGGCATAGTACCTCACAAATATTGCCAGCATTAGGAGGGGAAAACCACCGATGATTTTTTTTCTGATGGTCTCGCCAGGATTCGAACCCAGGCATTCAGCGTTATAGGCCATGGACATGCTAACCTCTGCGCTACAGCGGTGGTTATCCCCTCTTAATGCTGGCTACCTTTGTGACATGCCATGCCATGCGTGGTCATGTAACAACTTCTCCCCAAAGATGTGTCGCACTGGGGCATGCCGTTCGCACTCGGCCATAAAAAAGTTCCCTTATCATTGAAACTAGAATCGGAAAGCACTCATTGATGTGTGAGATGTTTGCTCTTTCTCGGTTCCGGAGCAAATGTTTACTCTACTCCCAAATGCCTTTCTTTTTGAGTTCTATTTTACATTATTTCCGGTTTAAGGGGTATTCCGGCAGTGGGGTGGCCACACAGACCCTTGGTCCTTAATGTAAATATAAGTTTTCGTGTTCTACTTTAAAATACATTCTATATAAGTCCCATGCTCGGTAAATAAGTTCTGTTTGAGGTTGGGGGGTTGACCCCAGGGTCTTTGTCCCGAAAATGAGTATCAATTTCGTACTCTACTCCCAAAATAGCTTTTATATAAGTCACACATTGCCATGGTCGGTAAATACGTCCGAATAGGGATGTTTTTGGGCTTAGGCGGCTCCCCAATGATATGGCTCTTCAATTGGCTATCAAATTCGTTTTATTAGCCTCAAGCACCTTTCGTTTGAGCTCTATATGGTGATTGTTTGGAGGATGTTTTGGGGCTGGGGCGGCCAACGGCACTTTCCCTGAAAATAGATATCAAATTCGTTCTTTACTCCCAAATACCGTTGAAGTTTAAGTTCAAAGGATTGGGTTGTGCCTTTCTCTACGCCCATGTCCGTCCGTCTGTCTGTCGAAAGCACGCTAACTTCCGAAGGAGTAAAGCTAGCCGCTTGAAATTTTGCACAAATAATTCTTATTCGTGTAGGTCGGTTGGTATTGTAAGTGGGCCATATCGGTCCATGTTTTGATATAGCTGACATATAAACCGATCTTGGGTCTTGACTTTCTTGAGCCTCTAGAGTGCGCAATTCTTATCCGATTGGAATGAAAATTTGCACGACGCGTTTTGTTATGACTTCCAACAACTGCGCTTAGTGTGGTTCAAATCGGTTACTAACCTGATATAGCTGCCATATAAACCGATCTTGAATCTTGACTTCTTGAGCCACTATAGGGCGCAATTATCTTCTGATTTGGCTGAAATTTGGCATGAAGTTGTTTGTTATTACTTCCAACAACTGTGCCGAGTATGGTTCAAATCGATTCATAACCTGATATAGCTGCTATAGAAACCGATCTTGGATCTTGACTTCTTGAGCCTCTATAGGGCGCAATTATCATCCGATTTGGCTAAAATTTTGCAAGTGTTTTGTTATGACTTTCAACAACTGCGCTTGGTATATTTTAAATCGGTTCATAACCTGCTATAACTGCCATATAAAACGATCTTAGATCTTGACTTCTTGAGCTACTAGAGGGTGTAATTCTCATCCGAATTGGCAGAAATTTTGTACAACGGCTTCTCAAATGACCTTCAACCTACATGTCCAATATGGTCTTAATCGATCTATAGTCTGATGCAGCTCCCCATTATGCTACTTGAGCCCCTACAAGGCGCAATTATTATCCGATTGGTATATAAGGCTGTTATAGGGTGAATAGTTTCTGTATTGCATTTTTTCATCCTTCTTCTTGAGTCCATTATTCATACTATCTTGTTTCGCCTTAGACGATGCAAGTCGAATTTCAACATTCAAGGGTTTGAGATTTTTATACCCACCACCGAAGGATGGGGGTATATTCATTTTGTCATTCCGTTTGCAACACATCGAAATATCCATTTCCGACCCTATAAAGTATATATATTCTTGATCAGCGTAAAAATCTAAGACGATCTAGACATGTCCGTCCGTCTGTCCGTCTGTCTGTTGAAATCACGCTACAGCCTTTAAAAATAGAGATATTGAGCTGAAATTTTGCACAGAAACTCTTTTTGTCCATAAGCAGGTTAAGTTCGAAAATGGGCTATATCGGATTATATCTTGATATAGCCCCCATATAGACCGATCCGCCGATTTAGGGTCTAGGCCCATAAAAGCCACATTTATTATCCGTTTTCGCTGAAATTTGGGGCAGTGAGTTGTGTTAGGCCCTTCGACATCCTTCGTCAATTTGGCTCAGATCGGTCCAGATTTGTATATAGCTGCCATATAGACCGATCCTCCGATTTAGGGTCTAAGGCCCATAAAAGCCACATTTACTATGCGATTTTGCTGAAATTTGGGACAGTGAGTTTTGTTAGGCCTTTAGACATCCTTCGTTAAATTGGCTCAGATCGGTTCAGATTTGGATATAGCTGCCATATAGACCGATCCTCCGGTTTAGGGTCTTAGGCCCACAAAAGCCACATTTATAATTCGATTTTGATAAAATTCGGGACAGTGAATTGTGTAAGGCCCGTCGACACCCTTCGTCAATTTGGCTCAGATCGGTCCTGATTTGGATATAGCTGCCATATAGACCGATCCTCCGATTCATGGTGTTAGGCCCATAAAAGCCACATTTATTGTCCGATTTTGGTGAAATTTGGGACAGTGAGTTGTGTTAGGCCCCTCAACAACCTTCGTCAATTTGGCTCAGATCGGTTCAGATTTGGATATAGCTGCCATATAGACCGATTTCTTGATTTATGGTTTTGGGCCAATAAAATGCTCATTTATTATTCGGTGTCGCCAAAATTTAGGGCAGTGTGTTAAGTTAAGCCCCTTGACATTCATTTGCAATATCGCACAGATCGGTCCAGATTTGGACCGTTCTGTGCCATATAGACCGATATTTAGGTTTTAGGTTTTGGGGCCATAAAAGACGCATTTATTGTCCGATGTCGCTGAAATTTGAGACAGTGAGTTTGGTTAGGCTCTTCGACATTTTTATGCAACTTGGGCCAAATCGGTCCAGATTTGGATATAGCTGGCATGTAGACCGATATCTCGATTTCCGATTTCACTGAAATTTGACACAGTGACTTATGTTAGGCTTTTCGGCATCCGTGTCGTATATAGTTCAGATCGGTTTATTTTTAGATATAGCTAGTGTACTTATTAGTATTTGGTCCAAATCGGAACATATTTTGATGAAACTGATATGGGACATAAGGTATGAAATTTTCACCGAATTTTGATGAAAGGTGGTTTATATATATACCCGAGGTGGTGGGTATCCAAAGTTCGGCCCGGCCGAACATAACGCTTTTTTACTTGTTTGACATGATATTTTCTGCTTGGGCTGACGAAAATAGTTAATATGGTCTACGAAAACTATTTTGCAAATCGAAACGACTAAATTTTAGTCCCGACAACAGAATATTGCAAATTTTCCCCTTGAACATTACATTAGGGAACTGGGCAAACTTATCCTTTAACATTGAGTGCTGTTTAAGCTCAGTGATAAGGGGCCTTCTTTTAAGCCGAGTCTGAGCGTCATGCCCCAGTGCGAGATGCTTTGTTGAGTTGTTTTTACATGTCTGTCATACCAATTGGTACAGTATCTAACAAATATCGTCAGCATTAGGAGTAGATTACCACCGCTGAAAAATTTCTTCTGATGTTCTCGCCAGGATGCGAACCCAGGGGTTCAGCGTCATAGATGGCCAATGGATTATAAGACATCTTTAGGCTGAACATAAACCCTTTATAATCCCATTTAATATATAACAGCACAAATCGTTTAAGGATTTTGTTTTATTTTCGGTCTTATGGAATCCGTAACAATAATCGAAGAAACTATGATTACAGATTTGGATGCAAAAGTCCTTAAAATAAAATTATCTTTAAATTTTTTAATTTTGCTCTAATGATTATTACATCCTGTGTTACCATTACCAGTTTTGTGTTAAAAACATTTTCACTCATAAGCAATTATTGGCATTGCTTGTGATTTGCCTTGTCATTCTCTTTAAAGTTCACCAAAGCGCCCACTGTGCGTTATACGAGATAAGAAAGAAACAAACAATCGAAATCTGCCAAATACTCGTAAATTAATTTCGCTTTCCTTGTCGCTCTGTCCCTGTCATCCTGTTGTAAATGAAACAGTATGCAATCAATTGTCGTCGAAGTGACCTTGAAAGTACGACGATTGGCATGGTAGAGTGTGGCATACACGATATTCCATACTGGGTGTATTATGCGAAAATAAAAATGAAATGCCTTTTCACTTCCAAAACCTAAAGCTTTCAAAACAAACAAAACCAAAATCCCCCTAGTACTTAGGATTTTCTGTCAAAAGGCAAATAAAATCAACCAACATGTGGTGGGGAGTCTGCTCCTTTTGCTTTCAATTTCATTTTCAATAAACAACATAAAGGCGTTATTCAGCTGGGCATCCAAGGAGTAACTTTAAAATCTTTGATTTATTGAAGCAGTTCACTTTTATGTTTAAGGCATGTAATTTTTAATACTTATGCGGAGCTTTTGTTGTTGTTTCACAAAGGCATTCAATGAAGATTTTACCAAACGATAACGCGTGCCACACCACCTCTTTGGTCGCACTTATTTCATGAAAGATTAATACAGACTCTTGTATCTTTCATTTGATATTTGCTCTTAGAGGTACATAAACAACTGCTGTATTCCGTTACAATAGCCCATTTTTGGCAATGACCTGAAAATTATGATGTTTAAATTTTTTCTTTATTTTTTGCCAACTCATTTACTTGGTGAATCAAAAGACTTAAGTAACGAACTTGAACTTGACAAGACATGCCCATTAAGGCGGATTACTATGACCCAATTCGTGGGGCTTTGTGCAAGGAACTGTATTGTAGTTTTCATTTTTTTTCTAAGAAACACTGAAACGCCCTTTAACGAAATCGGAGGCTTTTCGTAGTAAAAAGGGACATTTTCATTAAAAGACAAAATTCTCTAAAGACAAAATTTATGACATTTTCTCTAAAGACAAAATTAATGAAATTTTCTCTAAAGACAAAATTTCGAAGAAATTTTCTCTAAAGACAAAATTTCGAAGAAATTTTCTCTAAAGACAAAATTTCGAAGAAATTTTCTCTAAAGACAAAATTTCGAAGAAATTTTCTCTAAAGACAAAATTTCGAAGAAATTTTCTCTAAAGACAAAATTTCGAAGAAATTTTCTCTAAAGACAAAATTTCGAAGAAATTTTCTCTAAAGACAAAATTTGTAAGAAATTTTCTCTAAAGACAAAATTTGTAAGAAATTTTCTCTAAAGACAAAATTTGTAAGAAATTTTCTCTAAAGACAAAATTTCCATGAAATTTTCTCTAAAGACAAAATTTCTATGAAATTTTTTCTAAAGACAAAATTTTTTAAGAAATTTTCTCTAAAGACAAAATTTCGAAGAAATTTTCTCTAAAGACAAAATTTTTAAGAAATTTTCTCTAAAAAAAAAAAAAATTTCAATGAAATTGTCTCTAAAGACAAAATTTCCATGAAATTTTCACTAAAGACAAAAATTCAATGAAATGTTCTCAAAAGACAAAATTTCCATGATATTTTCTCTGAACATAAAATTTTTAATAAAATGTGCTCTCAAGACAAAATTTCAATGATGTTTTCTCTGTAAGGCCACTTCGGCGGCACTAGAGGTCCTTCTTATGGTAGAAGGATTTGACGTGTTTTTATGCAGGAACCATGGGCTTGAAGAAGAATGGTTGGTTGACTAGGTTAGGTTAGGCTGAAAAAAGGATGCAAATACTAATCTGCCACATGCCACCATAAACATACCCCTAGCCAGAAATCGGCTTGTGGTGGGCTCTTAAAACTAAAAAGTAACGCGAAAAAGAAAATCTTAGTTAGGAATTCCGTGCTACTTACAAAATCCTAAATTGTTTTCCATGCCACGCCTCTAAGCTGGTTCATATCTGTTATTGCGTCCCCACCTCAGTGTCGGTATGTGTTAAACGCGAAAGTCGGGCAATGACAAAGAAAATACTCCAAGGTCTCATGATCTTCCCCGCATGCCCTACACATGCTATCACTTGCCGCACCGATTTTACATTAGTGAGCTCGTAGTCCTATGTGTCCCGTTATGGTACCAATAGTTATACTGACCTCCTTCATTCTTGCTTTCAGTAATAGCCTCGTCCTCTCACGATCTGCATCCCCCATAGGATTCTCGCCGTACTACCGACCGTTTCGCTGTTCCACAATGTTGCATGCGCATTCGTCGCCCACTTCCTTAACTCGGACTGCGTCGACCCGAAAGACTTCGGGTTAGCCAAGTTTATTGAGGTCAGTCCTCTTGCCTTCACCGTCAAATCGTCTGCTCTTTCATTTCATAAACGTTGAGGATTTTGCCATCCTCAGAGAAGGCGTTAATCTCCTTCTTACACTGCAAGACTGTTTGTGACCTTACCATCGTGGTTTTTATTGCCCTTATGGAAACTTTACTGTCGGTAAAGATGTTCACACTCGACGTCCTCGCGTTAGCACCACACCACTTCACGCATTCAGTGATGGCCCGGATCTCCGCCTGCAGGTCCATATTATGGTCAGGCAGTCTAAAACAGATCTAAGTCCCTGGGTTCTCAATGTAAACCCCCTGGCCCACTCTGTCCTCTAGCTTTGATCCATCCGTATAACATGATCTTCCATATGGCAATACTAGGGTTCCGTCAATCCAAGACTGTGCCGATGGCAGCAGTGCCTTGCACTCGACTTCAAGGTTCATCTCAGGTATCCGATCGTAAGCCTCTTCCCTTTCTTTCAGGTTTCCTATCGTCGCCTCGGTTATACCGTGATGGTATGAGCTGCTTCCATCCTCAATCCATTCTCCCATTGCCTTAAGTCTCATAGCCGCAGTGGCTGCATCACACTTAATCTGTATGTCAATGGGTCCGATATCTTGAATAGTCTACAGTGCAATAGTGGGCGTGGTCCTCATCGCTTCGCCTATGCCAAGACAACATGTTCTCTGAACCTGTTGTATGGTCCTTATGTTGTACTTTTTCTCCATAGCAGTCCAGCAAACTACTGAGGCGTAACTAAGTATTGGTCCAATCACGCTCCTGTAGGGCCAGTGGACTATCCTCTGATTCAGGCCCCCATTTCGAGCCCGTCTATATGATGCCCAACATCTGTGATCCTTCTCAGTACGCTCCTGAATGTGACACGTCCCATTCAGTTTCCTGTCCAAGATCACACCTAAGTATTTGACCTTGTCAGATATCGAAATCGTCTTATTGAGGAAACGTGGTGCGTTAAATTCGCCCACCTTCGTCTTCGTGTTCCTCGTGAACAGGCATATTCCAGTCTTCTCTGGGTTAACATTGAGACATCTGGGTCTAGCCCAGTCATATGCCATATGCAAGACCCTTTCGACCCTTCTGCATTGCTTGTTCGGAGCCTTACCCTTAGAAGTATTATAACACCGTCGGGTTCAAATCCCTCCTCAGTTAGCATCCGTGATAGGTCATTTATGGTGGTCACCCAAAGAGTGGTGATAAAATGCCCCCCCCCCCCCCCCCTGCGGCGTGTCTTGTTCCACTTTCTCCCTTATATTTATGCCTTGGGACACTCAATTTAGCCACCTGTTCCTTATCATATGGCTTGTCCTGTCTCTAAAGACCGGGTCCCCCCGGTACTGGTCTAAGGATTGGATCAGTGTGTCAGTCCACCCTCGATGTCAATGCATACCGCCAGTGTGTACGTTTTGCCATCGAAGGATTTTTCTATTTTATGCACAACTTCGTGCAGGGCAGTCTCCACGGACCTTCCCTTGACTTAGGTATATTTGAGCAGTTCGCTGGATGTCCTACTCTTTATCATGGTGTCCGCAATACGTTCCATGGTTTTGAGTAGAAAGGGCTAACGTCCTTTCTGGCTTATGGGTCAGCAGGCCTTTGATGTCGCATAGCTTGCCTTGTCGTTCTTGGATATAAATACAATCCTTGCCTCCTGCCAGGCTTTCGGAGTATATGCAAGCACCAGGCACACTGTGAAAATATTGCCCAGCTGTGCCGCCAGATAGTCTGCCTCCTTCTGTAGTGACGCTGAAAATATTTAATCAGGTCCGGGTGACTTAAATGGTTTTAAGCTCCTCAAGGATTCTTTCACCATAAATTCTGTAATTATAAACCTTCGATCAACATCATTATTCCAAGATTCTGGTGTCTCCGTGAGTCCCGTCGCATCCTGTGGAACATGGGTTTTCATCAAAAGCCTCAACATGTCCTCCGTTGTCTCTGCTCTCACTCTAATGTCGCCTACTAATGGTTCAGTTCGAACATGGGTTTTTGAGAAAAACTTTTTTATCTTGGCGGCATCATTATCGCTATCGACCTGTTCGCAGAAAAGCTTCCAGGAGGCTCAAGAAGTAGAATCGCGAGACCGGTTTATATGGGAGCTATATCAGGTTATGAACCGATTCAGACCATATTTGACACTCATATTAAAGGTCATAGATACAGTGACTGTGCATTTCAGCAAAATCGTATAACAATTGCCCCCTATAGAGCTTCGGGAATTGAAATCCGGAAGAACGGTTTATATTGCAGTTATATTAGGTTATGAACCGATTCAGACCATATTTGGCGCTCATGTTAGAGGATAAGAATTACGCCCTCTAACGGGCCAAGAAGTAAAATTCGAAGATCGGTTTATATGGGAGCTATATCAGTTTACGGACCGACTCTGACCATATTTGACACGTATTGTAAAGGTCATAGATACAGTGACTGTGCAAAATGACATCTAAATCGGTTAAGAATTATACCCTCCAGGGGTCCAAGAAGTAGAATAGCGAAATCGGTTTATATGGGAGCTTTATCAGGTTATGAACCGATTCGGACCATATTTGCAACGTATGTTAGATCATAGGTACAGTGATTTTGAAAAATGTCAGGCACTTCGGATAAGAACTGCCCCCGCTAGAGGTTCAAGAAGTATAATCGGGAGATCGGTTTATATGACGCATCTGTTAAATGTCATAGAACACGTCACATTACAAAATTTCAGCCAAATCGGACAATAATTGCGGCCTCTAGCCGCTCAAGAAGTTCAATTGTCGAAGGACTTTTGCCACTCTGATAGAGGTATCTCCAAAACATACATTCTGAACGCTTTAACGTTGACCTCTCATTCTATTTTTTGCGTACGGGAATAAAAAGAAGTCATTCGATGCTGGGTCAGGACTATACAGCGGATGACTCATCAAATCGATGTTTTAAGTGATCAAAAATGCAGTTGTTTGAGCCGATGTGTAAGATCTCACATTGTCGTGGTGAAGAGTGGTTCGTCTTCGGCGGTTGGTTCTCCTGATTTCTTGGAAGACAACTGGCAAACAAATGATTGTGTGCCACTCAGAATTGTCTATCCTGCGTTGTTCTAGTGGTACGATTGCGACATGTCCAGTTTTTCCAAAAAAGCTGGCGATCATTTGCTTGGAAGTGCGTCGTGTGCGAGCAACCTTGAAACACCCATACGTACAAAAGAGTCATTTGTGGACTCCAACCTCACGGCAGACTTTTAAAATATGCCTTAGAACGATATATAGAACGATAAATTTGTTCTTCTACTACTAAAAAATATGAAAGCATATGCAATTCCTAACACTTTCAGTTATCACTTTAAAAACGCTCTTAAAACCAAAAAGTGATGGTATTTGGCGTATGAAGCATTTAATATAAGCACCAAATTAGTGTGAAACTGGCTCCAACAAATTGGCGCTGTTAACCCATTTTATTTTTTTCATTTTTTTCTTCATACAAATTGATTATTTGTTGATTACCATATTGGAGCGGTGGTATGACAACATGACAAACTGGTTCAATAGCTCCAGATGGAAACGCCAAGCTTGCTAGACATTTTCTTAATCCTAGAAAACTCCACAATTCAAATAAATTGTGCGTAAATCATTCAGGTGTACTTGCTTGGCACGGTGTATACATTAAGGTTAAGTAAAGTGGAAAAAATTTCATAAGCAACATCAGTTGTTAAGAAAAATCTTTTTTGAGTAAAAGAAGAACGAAAGGTATATGTTTTTAAATAAAAGTTGCACTTTGCTCTGGGGGATAAACCGTTAAGCCAAAATCGGTGGGGGTAACCGATAGTGAAAGATTTCCAAAAAAAAAAAACACATAAAATTCCGAAAAGTGCAATAAATCTTTATTGAAATCGATAGTACGGTCCATATTATTTAATGTGTGAAGATTACTTCACGCAAATGTCGGCCTTGACTGTGCCTAAAATGGTCCGACCGCTAAGTCGAATTTTGGCATACTCTTTCCAACATTTCGGCCGGTATCTCACGAATAAATGCTGCAATGTTGCCTTCTAATGCTTCAATTGAATCGGGCTTGTCTGTATAAATATGAGCTTTAACATAACACCACAACAAATACTCTTAAGGCGTTAAATCGCATGATCTAGGCGCCAATTGACCAGTCTCGAATGTGAAATAAAATGTTCACCGAACTCGCCTCTCAAAAAGTCCATTGACACCACATGTCCTACAAGTCAAGCTCTTGAATTTTGGGCAGAAAAATTGTGATATTATCTCACGATAGCGCTCACCATTCACAGTTACTTTAGGATTCGCATCATCTTTGAAGCAGTACGGTCCAATGATGCCACCAGACCATAAACCGCACCAGACTGTGAATTTTTCTTGATGCATTGGTAGCTCTTGCAATGCTTCTGGCTGATCTTCACTTCAAAATCCACAATTCCACTTATTAACATATCTTTTACCACGCTTCAGTGGGTCGATTAAACTGACCATAAAATGCAAGAAGCGCACGTTGAACTTTCTTAACAGAGCACGCATTTTGATAATAAAATTCAAAAACTTGCAGGCGTTGTTCGTTTGTACGATGATTCATGGTATATTATAGACCAAATTGAAGATGTTTGAGAGTGGAATAAAACACGAAACGTGCGTAAGCTATTTAACCCAGTATTGCCATAGCTAAAAGATCACCCTTTAATACAGCTGGTAACCCATCGGCTCCTGCTGCCTTGTTGTTCTTCAGTCGGGTTACTGCTACGTGGACCTCGTTCTGGCTAGATGGTACACATTATTTACCATCATCAGAGACTTGTTCTGTGGTATACCCATTTCCACCAACGTTGGATACCAGCAGCTGGGAAAAGCGTTCTTTCCATATCCTTAGCACACTACCAGGATCAAATTGCTAATTGCAAGTTTGACCATGAACATTCCAGGGGCAAATTTCTCACATATCAATGAGTGCTGTCTGGTTCAAGTTTAAGCTCTATGATAACGGGCCTCCCCTTTGGGAAGAAGATTTTACATGGCAGAGTACCTTACAGTACCAACATTGGGAGGGAATAACAAACGCTAACACTTTTTCTGCAGTTGGCGACATGATTTTAACCTAGGCGTACAGCGTCTTAGGCGGACATGCTAAGCTCTGCGATACGATGGCCTCTGCTCACAATTTGTATCAGTTACCAGGTTTCCTTCTTTGCCGCTGCAGGAGGATGTGCCTGTACCAAGGCCATCGGTTTGATGTTTAATTCTTTGGTAGAATTCGGGGACTTCATTCTAGCTCCTGAACATCTCGATTCACTCACACTCAAGTCTTTCCATTTCTTTCTTCTTGCGCAAGAGACGTTTTTCTTCTCCCCTTTTTCTCAGTTAACTCTCCTTCATCTGGCGCATTGCTACCGACTGTAAGGTTGCCCTGTATGCAGCATTCTAGGCCTCAGTAGCTTTTTGGCACTCCTGGTCGTACCATGGGTTCCTTGGTGGAGGCTTTTGGTGCACAAGCACGGATATTGGGGCTCTTTACATGGAGTGGGAAATGGTTTGCCATTGAGCCTAGGAGTGTTTTCTTCAAGCAATTAGGTCAGCCGAGTGGAGTATGCCAACGGCTGTAGGGAAATTAGGTTATGAAAATTAACCATTCAGTGGTGGTTATAAACATCCATGGGGGTATATTCATTTTGTCATTCCGTTTGCAACACATCGAAATATCCATTTCCGACCTTATAAAGTATATATATTCTTGATCAGCGTAAAAATCTAAGACGATATAGACATGTCCGCCCGTCTGTCCGTTTGTCTGTTTAAATCACGCTACTGTCTTTAAAAATAGAGATATTAAGCTGAAACTTTGCACAGATTATTTTTTTTGTCCATAAGCAGGTTAAGTTCGAAGATGGGCTACATCGGACTATATCTTGATATAGCCCCCATATAGACCGATCCGCCGATTTAGGGTCTTAGGCCCATAAAAGCCACATTTATTACCCGATTTTGATGACATTTGGTACAGTAAGATGTGTTAGGACCTCCGACATACTTCGTCAAGTTGGCCCAGATCGGTCCAGATTTGGACATAGCTGCCATATAGACCGATCCTCCGATTTAGGGTCTTAGGCCCATAAAAGCCACATTTATTTTCCGATTTTGCTGAAATTTGGGACAGTGAGTTGTGTTAGGCTCTTCGACATCCTTCGTTAATTTGGCCCGGATCGGTCCAGATTAGGTTATAGCTGTCATATAGACCGTTCCTCCGATTTAGGGTCTTAGGCCCATAAAAGCCACACTTATTATCCGATTTTGCCGAAATTGGGGACAGTGAGTTGTCTTAGGCCCTTCGATATCCTTCGTTAATTTGGCCCGGATCGGTCCAGATTTGGATATAGCTGCTATAAAGACCGATCCCTCGATGTAAGGTTTTGGGCCCATAAAAGGCGCATTAATTGTCCGATGTCGCCGAAATTTGGGGCAGTGAGTTAAGTTAAGCCCCTTGATATTCTTCTGCAATATGGCACAGATCGGTCCAGATTTGAATATAGCTGCCATATAGACCGATCCTCCGATTTAGGGTCTTAGGCCCATAAAAGCCACATTTATTATCCGATTTCGCTGAAAATTGGGACAGTGTGTTGTGTTAGGCCCTCCAACATACTTCGACAAGTTGGCCCAGATCGGTCCAGATTTGGTTATAGCTGCCATATAAACCGATCCTCCGATTTAGGGTCTTAAGCCCATAAAAGCCACATTTATTATCCGATTTTGCTGAAATTGGGGACAGTGAGTTGTCTTAGGCCTTTCGACATCTTTCTTCAATTTGGCCCTGATCGGTCCAGATTTGGATATAGCTGCCATATAGACTGATCCCTCGATTTAAGTTTTTTTTCCCATTAAAGTCGCATTAATTGTCCGATGTCGCCGAAATTTGGGACAGTGAGTTATGTTAAGCCCCTTGATATTCTTCTGCAATATGGCACAGATCGGTCCAGATTTGAATATAGCTGCCATATAGACGGATCCTCCGATTTAGGGTTTTGGGCCCATAAAAGCCACATTTATTATCCGATTTTGCTGAAATTGGGGAGAGTGAGTTGTGTTAGGCCCTTCGACATCTTTCTTCAATTTGGCCCTGATCGGTCCAGATTTGGATATAGCTGCTATATAGACCGATCCCTCGATTAAAGGTTTTGGGCCCATAAAAGGCTCATTAATTGTCCGATGTCGCCGAAATTTGGGACAGTGAGTTAGGTTAAGCCCCTTGATATTCTTCTGCTATATGGCACAGATTGGTCCAGATTTGAATATAGCTGCCATATAGACCGATCTCTCGGTTTAAGGTTTTTGGGTCATGAAAAGCGCATTAATGGTCCGCTGGTCGTCCTTGTCTTTCGTCGGGGCATGGGCGCAAATAAGGCTGACGTTGATGAATTTTGCATTTTTATATAGGGCGTCACCTTTTGAAGCTGTTGTGGAGCCCTTCCCGAGGCATCGAACTTCCTGTATGGCAGTAATGTCTGCCCTGTAAATGTTTCTCCAATACATCCGCCAGTGTGTATACAGCGCACTCTCTAGCAATAGTGCGGACATTGCGGGTGCAGGTACGCAAATCATGTTCCTTAAAACGTTTTCAGGGGTCGTCAACAAAGGCAACATCAAAGTAATGTCTTCAAGTTTTTCGGTTAATGGGCTAATAACCAAACGACCCAACCCATCTTTTTATCGTTCTACTGGTGAACTCGTGGCAAATTTTAGCTCACTACCTTAAACGAATGTTTCAGGTTGGTACCCAGGTAACACTGCTGGGAAGTTTGTGTCCACATTTAGATGAAGAAAGACCAAGATAAGCCTGGATTTTGCCAACATCACCATGTCCAAGTCAAAACCTTATACAGTTCCCATATAAACCGATCTCGCGATTTGACTTCTTGAGCCCCTGGAAGCTGCAATTTTTGTCCGATTTGTCTGAAATGTTAGACATTGACTTCGGCTATGCTCTTTAACATCCAAGTCAAGTATGGTCCGAATGCATACACAATCTAATATCGCTCTACTATCATGGCAATTCATTTCCAATATCCTTTGTTTTCCAGAGATACCGGGAAAAGAATTTGACTAATGCTATCCATGGTGGAGGGCTTATAAGATTCGGCCCTGCTGAACTTAGCACACTTTTGCATGCCATTTCTCAATTGTTTTATAACTAATGTGATGATTTTAAAATATTTTTATGATTTCCAGCATAGCATTGCAAATTGCTGAACATTTTTTTTATTTCATAATTAATGTTAAGGAAATTTTTTAGTATTTTCTATTTAAACTGCTAAGTAAGACAAATGCACCTGGAAAAATGTTATGGTTTATCTTTTGGTATCTTCATTATGGTGTTCATTTGTGAACATTGAACAAGTTAGCATCATTGTCTATTTTTTATAGCCTACACCATAGGATGGGGGTATACTATTTTTGCCATTACATTTGTAACATCTCGAAATATGCATCTGAGACCCCATAAAGTATACATATTCTTGATCGATATAACATTTTAAGACGATCTAGCCATGTCCGCTCGTCTGTCCGTCCGTCCGTCTGTCGAAAGCACGCTAACTTTCGAAGGAGTAAAGCTAGACAATTGAAATTTTGCACCAATCTATCTTATCAGTGTAGGTCGGTGTTATTGTAAATGGACCGAATTGGTCCATATTTTGATATAGCTGCCATATAAACCGATCTTGGGTCTTGACTTCTTTGGCCTCTAGAGGGCACAATTTTTATCCGATTTGATTGGAATTTTGCACGTGGTGTTTTGGTAGCCCTTCCAACAACTACGCTAAGTATGGTTTAAACCGGTCCATGTTTTGATAAAGCTGCCTAATAAACTTATCTTGGGTCTTGACTTCTTGAGCCTCTAGAGGGCGCAATTCTTGTCCGATTTAACTTAAATTTTGCAAGTAGTGTTTTGGTAACACTTCCAACAACTACGCTAAGTATGGTTTAAATCGGTCCATGTTTTGATATAGCTGCCACATAAACCGATCTTGGGTCTTGACTTCTTGAGCCTCTAGAGGGCGCAATTTTTATCCGATTTGACTGGAATTTTGCACGTGGTGTTTTGATATCACTTCCAACAACTACGCTAGGTATGGTTTAAATCGGTCCATGTTTTGATATAGCTGCCGTATAAACCGATCTTGGGTCTTTACTTTTTTGGCCTCTAGAGGGCGCAATTCTTATCCGATTTGGCTGAAATTGTGCACATGGTTTTTTGATATCACTTCCAACCACTGTGCTAAGTATGGTTCAAATCGGTTT
This sequence comes from Stomoxys calcitrans, assembly GCF_963082655.1. Classification (NCBI taxonomy): domain Eukaryota; kingdom Metazoa; phylum Arthropoda; class Insecta; order Diptera; family Muscidae; genus Stomoxys; species Stomoxys calcitrans. The sequence goes on along the minus strand of NC_081554.1, from coordinate 47,645,166 downwards.
ATAATCTGTTATGGCTAGCATATAAACCGAACTTGGGTCTTGACTTCGTGAGCTTGTAGAGGGCGCAATTGTGATTCGATTTGGCTGAAATTTTGCACATAACGTTTAGGAATGACTTCCAGCAACTGTGCTAAGTACGGTCCAAATCAGTTCATAACCTGATATAGCCGCGACATAAACCGATCCCCAATTAGATATCTTGAGCTTCTAGCCGCGACATAAACCGATCACCCATAGCGTATATATATTCTTGATCGTCTTGACATTCTAAGTCGATTTAGCCATGTCCGTCCGTCTGTCGAAATTACGCTGACTTTCGAAGGAATAAAGCTAGGCGTTTCAAGTTTTGCAGGAATACTTCCTATTAGGGTAGGTCAATTAGACTTCTTGAGCCTCTAGAGGTCGCAATTCTTATCCAATTAGGTTTAAATTTTGCATACATTGTTTTGGTATGACTTCCAACAACTGTACCAAGTATGGTTTAAATCTATTGATTACCTGATATAGTTGCAATGTAAACCGATCTCCCAATTTGACACTCGGAGCCACTGGAGGGCGCACTTTTTACTGCCATAACAAGTACGGTCCATATTGGTGCATAACTTGATGTATCTTATATATATTGGGTTGCCCAAAAAGTAATTGCGGATTTTTTAAAAGAAAGTAAATTCATTTTTAATGAAACTTAGAATGAACTTTAATCAAATATACTTTTTTTACACTTTTTTTTTCTAAAACAAGCTAAAAGTAACAGCTGATAACTGACTGAAGAAAGAATGCAATTACAGAGTCACAAGCTATGAAAAAATTTGTCAACGCCGACTATATGAAAAATCCGCAATTACTTTTTGGGAAACCCAATATATTGAAAAAATCATTCAAAGTACTTCACAAATGCGATCCATGGTGGAGGGTATACAAGATTCGCCCCGGGCCGAACTTAGTACACTTTTACTAGTTTGCAACTCAATTTTAACAATATTTGGACAGTGTTTAGTTTTGGTCCCTTCAACTTTGGTCCCAACAAATAAATTTTGATAAAATTCAAAGCCATTATAATGGGTATATAACCTTCGGGCAAGCAGTACTTAATGCGTTGTTACTTGTTTCGGTTTCTTGAAAATTTTTTTTTTGTCTTTCCGGTATTAATGAGACTTAAATGTGTGTACGATATATAATTGAATTAAGTAGGCATTTTAAATAATTGTGGGAATTTAATAATTAAGTTACGAGTATATGTAGTGTTTCATGTTTGTATTTGCGCGTGCGTATAATCAAACTGCCATTGTACTGCTTTTTGCCTTATATTTGGTATTGTTTGTTATGCGCATGTTTCTTAAGTCTTTTGTTATTACATATTATGATACAAAAAAATTGTTAGGACAACAACAAAGAAAACTATTTAGCTGCCAACAGTTGTTTATACATTCCACCACAGGATGGGAGGAATACTAATTTCATCATTCCTCTTGTAACACCTCGAAATATTGTTCTGCAACATTATAAGTCGATTAAGCCATGTCCGTCTGTCTGTTGAAACTACGCTGACTTTCGAAGAAATATAGCTAGGCGTTTCAAATTTTGCAGGAATACTTCCTATTAGTGTAGGTCAGTTGGGACTGTAAATGGGCTATATCGGCCCATGTTTTGATATAGCTGCCATATAAACCGATCTTAGATTTGACTTCTTGAGACTCTAAAAGGCGCAATTATTATCCGATTCGTTTAAAATTTAGCATGAGACGTTTTGTTACGATTTTCAACAACTGTCCAAAGTATTGTCAACATCGGTTCATAACCTGATATAGCTGCCATATAAGCCGATCTCTGATCTTGATTTTTTGAGTCCCTAGTGGGCGAAATTATTATCCGCTTTGGTTGAAATTTTGCATGAAGAGTCTTATTTTTTAACAACTATCGGTTGATAACCTGATATTGCTCCCTCATAAAACGATCTCCCGATTATATTTCTTAATCCCCTAGAGGGCTTAAATCTTATCCGATATGATTGAAATTTTGCATAATGACTTCATACTTTAGTCTCCAATAGTCTTGTGAAGTATGATGATTCATGGTGGAGGGTATATAAGATTCGGCCCGGCCGAATTTAGCAAGCTTTTACTTGTTTTTTGTAAATGAAAGCAAGTTTCATTCATGTTTGATTTAAACAGAAAATTAGCTGGCCAAGCGTACCTAGTTTCACCCTCAAATGACATTTTATATATCAATGTACGGTAGATGACACGAAAAGATACTGGTAGTGTTACCAAATGACATGGCGTTGTCCAAAAGATACGAAACAAGTAAGAGCGTGCTAAGTTCGACCGGGCAAAATCTTATATACCCTCCACCATGGATCGCATTTGTCGAGTTCTTTGCGCGGTATCTCCTTTTAGAAAAACAAAGAATAATGAATAAGAATTGTTATGCTATTGGAGATATATCAAGTTATAGTCCGATTCAGACCATAAGTGAATTGAATGTCGAAGACCTTAGTAGAAGTCATTGTGTAATATATCAGTCCATTCGGTTAAGAATTGCGCCTTGTAGGGGCTCAAGAAGCAGAAGATCGGAAGAGGTGTATCAGGATAAAGATCGATTAAGACCATATTGGACCCATATGTTGATGGTCATGAGATGGTAGAAGCCGTTGCACAAAAGCCTTTAGCAAAATCAGATAAGAATTGCGCGCTCTAGAGGCTTAAGAAGTCAAGATCCCATATCGGTTTAAATGGCAGCTATATCTATTGTGTACCGATTTAAACCATATTTATCGCAGTGGTTGGAAGTCATAACAAACTACGTCATGCCAAATTTCAGCCAAATCGGATAACAATTGCGCCCTCTAGTGGCTCAAGATGTCAAAAGCCAAGATTTGGACCAAGTTATATTGGTTGCCAAAAAAGTAATTGCGGATTTTTCATATAGTCGGCGTTGACAAATTTTTTCAACGGCTTGTGACTCTGTAATTGCATTCTTTCTTCTGTCAGTTATCAGCTGTTACTTTTAGCTTGCTTTAGAAAAAAAGTGCGCGAAATTTTGTTTACATTTGTTTGTTTTGCGTCAATTTTAATATGGAGCCCACAAAGGAGCATTTTCGTCATATTTTACTCTATTATTTCCGTAAAGGAAAAAACGCGGAGCAGGTTGCTAAAAAGTTACGAGATGTGTATGGTGATAAAGCTTTAAAAGGAAGACAGTGTCAAAATTGGTTTCGCAAATTCCGTTCTGGAGATTTTTCACATAAAGATGAGCCACGTTCAGGTCGGCCAAATGAAGTTGATGATGACCAAATCAAAGCATTAATCGAATTGGATCGTCATGTAACTGAGCGTGAGATATCATTTATCAAATAAAAAGTCTTGGACTGGTGAAAAAGCTTGATATTTGGGTACCACATGTATTGAAAGAAATTCATTTAACAAACCGAATCAACGCTTGTGATATGCACCTTAAACGCAATGAATTCGATCCGTTTTTAAAACGAATCATAACTGGAGATGAAAAATGGATTGTTTACAACAACGTTAATCGAAAACGATCATGGTCCAAGCATGGTGAACCAGCTCAAACCACTTCAAAGGCTGATATCCAGCAAAAGAAGGTTATGCTGTCTGTTTGGTGGGATTGGAAGGGTGTGGTATATTTTGAGCTGCTTCCAAGGAACCAAACGATTAATTCGGATGTTTACTGTCAACAATTGGACAAATTGAATACAGCCATCAAGAAGAAGCGACCAGAATTGGTCAATCGTAAAGGTGTCATATTTCACCAGGACAACGCTAGACCGCACACATCTTTGGTCACTCGCCAAAAACTGAGTGAGCTTGGCTGGGAACTTTTGATGCATCCACCATATAGCCCTGACCTTGCACCATCAGACTACTATTTATTTCGATCTTTGCAGAACTCCTTAAATGGTAAGACTTTCTGCAATGATGAGGCTATAAAATCGCACTTGATTCAGTTTTTTGCAGATAAAGGCCAGAAGTTCTATGAGCGTGGAATACTAAATTTGCCAGGAAGATGGCAAAAGGTTATCGAACAAAATGGCAATTATATATTTGATTAAAGTTCATTCTAAGTTTTAATAAAAATGCATTTACTTTCTTTTAAAAAATCCGCAATTACTTTTTGGGCAACCATAGATCGATTTGAACTATACTCAACACAGTTGTTGGAAGTCATATTAAACAACTTTATGCTAAATTTCAGTCAAATCGGATGAGAATTGCGCCCTCTATTGGCTCAAGAAGTCAAGATCCAAGATCGGTATATATGACAGTTATATCAAACCATGGACCGATTTGAACCATACATAGCACAGTTGTTGAAAGTCATAACAAAACACTTCATACACAATTTCAACCAAATTGGATAAGAATTGCGCCCTCTGGAGGCCAAAGAAATCAAGAACCAAGATCGGTTTACATGGCAGCTATATCAGATTATAGACCGATTTAAGCCATACTCAGCACAGCAGTTGGAAGTGATATCAAAACAACACGTACAAAATGTCAGCCAAATCGGATAAGAATTGCGCCCTCTAGAGGCCAAAGAAGTCAAGACCCAAGATCGGTTTATATGGCAGCTATATCAAAATATGAACCGATTTGGCCCATTTACAATCCCAACCGACCTACACTAATAAAAAGTATTTGTGCAAAATTTCAAGCAGATGGCGTTACTCCTTCGAAAGTTAGCGTGCTTTCGACACACAGGCGGACGGACATGGCTAGATCGACTTAAAATGACATGACGATCAAGAATATATATACTTTATGGGGTTTCAGACGCATATTTCAAGGTGTTACAAACAGAATGACGAAATTAGTATGTCCCCATCCTATTGTGGAGGGCATAAAAATTGGGTCTAAGTGACTGGGTGCCCGCCCCAACCCCAAATCCCCCTAAAATAATTTTTTTGGACTATCAAATGAAAGGTATTCGTGAGTAGATTATGAATGTGGTCAGATAGGAGGAATACAATTTTGTGATATCGGAAGGGAGCGGACCCTTCCCCATTATCGAATATGGTATTAAAAACTGGGTCTAGGTTCCCAGGAAGTGGTCCCAACCCCAAAATTCCTCCAAGCAGAACGTTGCTAATAATATGGGGCTCAAATGAAAGGTATTCTGGAGTAGATTACGAATCTGAAATACAAAATAAGGTCAAAGTATAGGGGGTCAACTAACCCCGCAAAAACGCCCATAATGGGCATATTAGCCAATCACGACTATATGGGACTCGTTTTTTTTTATTTGTTCCGTATAGACTCAAAAAGAGCAGAACCGTTTTTTGTCGAAATTTTCACAGATTGTGTGAGTTGGTCTGGAAGCAAACATAGGCCATAAAATTTTTCGATTTCGGAAGGGCGGTACAACCTCCCCCTTACCCCAAAAACACCACCGAAAATCAAAAGTGGACTAATCGGAACAATATGGGTATCTGATGAAAGGTATTGGAGAGTAGAGTATGAATATGGTACTAAAAATTGGGTCAGAGTATCAAAACTCTCCCAAAGAGAAGTTCATGTCAATATGGGAATCAAGTGAAAGGTATTCTGGAATAGATTTCGAATGTGTCAGAAAAAATTAGGTGCAAGTCATGGAAGGTGCCCTCCTCCCCTGCCGCAAAAACACCCCAAATGGGCATATTTGCCTATCATGCCTATATTGGACTCAAATGAAAGGTTTTTAAGAGTAGAGATCGAATTTGATAACTATTCTCTGCCCCAGAATGCCCTCCAATCCGTACCTATTTATCAACCATGGCAATTTTTCACTTTAACAAAAGGTATTTGGGAGTAGAGCACGAATTTGACATCCATATTTGGGTGGAATGTCTGAGGTTGCATCCCACCTTCAAAAAGCACTCCCCGTCAAATGGATTTATTGACCAATCACGACAATATAGGACAGAAATGATACCGGACTTTTTTATCGACTATGGTAATATGGGACTCATATAAAAAGTATTTGAGGGTTTAGCACGACGCTTATAGTTACTTTAAGGGCTAAGTTTCTGGATGGCTACCTTATTCCAAAAATACGCCCCAAACCGAACATATTTTTCAACCACTACATTATGTGAGCCCCATGAAAGGTATAAAGGAGTAGAGCAAAAATTTGCCCATAAACATTTCAGTAAAGAACAGGGACCAACTTCTCACATATCAATGAGTCCTGTCCGATTCAAGCTTAAGCTCAATGATAAAGGACCTACTTTTTAATTGACCTCTAGGCATGGCATGGTATCTCACAAATGTCGCCAAGATGAGGAGAGGATAACCACCATTTACAATTTTTCCGATGTTGTTGTCAGGATTTGAATTCACTCGTTTAGCATCATCGGCGGACTTGCTTACCTCTGCGCTTTAATGATAGGAAATCCATATCCAAATTTTGGGCGAAATGTCCCCATTTTAAAACTCTACCAAAACAGGACTTATATAACGACCATTGCAATATAGGGTACCAGTAAAATGTATAAGAGCATTAAAGAAGTGGCTGCGGAGCGGGGGACCGGTTAATATTGAAATAAAGAGGGTTTGTCGGATAGGGAGTCTTAAATCACCTCATTGTATAAAATTTCAGCGAAATCTGATAATAAATTCACTTTTTAAAGGCTTAAGACCCCATATCGCATGATCGATCTATATGGCAACCATATTCATATATAGTCCGATTTGGCCCCTTTACCTATAAAAGAAAAACGAGTCTGTGCTAATTTCAGCTTAATATCTAAGGACTGTAGAGTGATTACATCTGACGAACACACAGACGGACAGACACACGGACATTGTTCAGTCGTCTTAGAATTTTACGACGATCAGAAATATATATACTTTGTAGGGTCGGAAGTGGATATGTCGATGTGTTACAAACGAAAAGACTAAATGACTATACCCGCTATCCCATGGCGGAGGGTATACAAATTAAACATACAATGAAATTATGATTCCAAATGTCTCACATTCCCTTGCCGTATTTAAAATCCTTATCGAATGCTGTTAACACAAAAACAACTAGACAGGAATAACCATAGTACCAATATGTGTTTGCCAAGTTTTTAAAAGGTAACATATCTTGCTATATGAACAAATAATTCAATAACTTTAATGTTGTCTATTATGGAGATAAATCTGCCCGTGCGTGTGCTATCATTAATAGTAATGCAGTTGGGTGCACATCAACCCATTTTTAAGATTCAAATCACAAAAACTGAAAAAATGAGCCCACAATCAATCACATAAATAGAAAGTATTTTATTAACATAGAACAAATTTGGAAAAATCTAAACAAAGTGGGGTGCGTTTATAGACCGAACAACCGTACGGATACACGAGATTTTTTCTCTGTCCTTGAACCTCTCTCTCTCTTGCTTACTCAGACATTGTGGTTGCTGGGGACTTCAACGCTAACGTTTTACAGGACACGGGCTTGACGATGGAAATGTCTTCCTTGGGGCTTTTGCCTGTCAATTCAACAATTCCCACGCATTTTTCCGCATCCTCCAGCACGCTTCTCGATCTGTACTTTGTAAGTGACACTTCTAAAGTCCTCCTATACAACCAACTGTCAGCCTCATGTTTTTCGAACCATCACTTTTTATGTTATGAATTTGAGCTCACCAGGACTAGGGAAACTTATTCATATAGAGATTTTGCCCGTCTCGACCATGATTTTTTGCTTTCGAGTGCTGTGCTCATCGACTGGGATCAGATATTTCGTATGGAAACTGTCGATGAATAAACTGATTTTCTACAGAGGAATATCCGTGACCTACAGGAACTTACGGTTGCACTCAAGACCAGAGAAGTGTCCTCCAGATCGAACCGTAGTTCTCCCGGGATATTCGTTCGGCTATTCACGAGAGGAATATGTCACATTGCAGGTGGAGACGTTTCAGGACGCCTGAGTTACATGATGCCTTTCGCTCAGCAAGAGACCACGTCAATAAGTTGATTAAGAAAGCGAAGAAAGACCTCTATTACAAACGCTTTACTTCTGCAATAGGTTCCAATAGAACGTGGAAGGTTATTCGATACATAGGAATTGGGAAAGATACTAATAGATGTTCAACAAACTTGGACATCAATGGGCTTAGCGATGCCTTTGTTAATGTCCCACAGATCCCAGTTGATCCCAATTTGTATGGCTTCAATATCTTCCCCTCTTTTGATGACGACTCTGGTTTTGGCTTCAGCTGTATTGGTCCCGCCGATGTCCTTGAATACGTCGCGACTGTAAAGTCTAACGCTGTCGGATATAATGGCATTGATCCTAGATTTGTAAGACTCTTGCTCCCCTTTATTATTCCTCATGTAACCTATGTTTTCAATAGGATTTTGACCACGAGTTACTTTCCATTAGCGGGGGGGGGGGAACATGCCAAGGTCATCCCACTGCCTAAAAATTCCAAGGAATATAGACCGATTGCAATTCTTTGTTACTTGTCAAAAGTCTTTGAGAAATTATTGTAATGGGTTGCCCAAAAAGTAATTGCGGATTTTTCATATAGTCGGCGTTGACAAATTTTTTCACAACTTGTGACTCTGTAATTGCATTCTTTCTTCTGTCAGTTATCAGCTGTTACTTTTAGTTTGCTTTAGAAAAAAAGTGTAAAAAAAGTATATTTGATTAAAGTTCGTTTTAAATTTTAATTAAAAAGGCATTTACTTTCTTTTAAAAAATCCGCAATTACTTTTTGGGCAACCGAATATTTGCAAATGTCGTCTTTTGTCAACGAGAACTCTTTGTTATATGTGAGATAGTCCGGGTTTCGACCTAACCACAGCTGCGTAACTGCCATGGCAGAGGTCACAGAGGGGATCAGGCTCAATTTGGAGAATGACAAGATAAATTTCCTTGTTCTTCTTGACCATTCTAAGGCATTTGACACTATGGACCATTCCTTGTTATGTGATAAGATGAGACATCTTTACAATTTTTCTTTTACGTCCGTTCGTATTATTTTGTCGTACCTGTCACACCGCACTCAGTCCGTCAGTTATAAGTCTTCTGTATCGTCCCCTCTGCTTGTTTTAAAAGGTGTTCCTCAAGGTTCAATTCTGGGGACCTCTTCTCTTTTCATTGTACAGTAACGACTTGGCGAGTCAATTGTCCTATTGTAAGGTAAATATGTACGCTGGAGGCCATCGTAGGGGAGAGGTTTGCATGTCCGCCTATGACGGTGAACGCCTGGGTTCGAATCCTGGCGAGACCTTAAGAAAAATAATTAATTTTTTCAGGGGTGGTTTTCCCCTCTTAATGCTGGCAACATTTGTGAGGTACTATGCCATGTAAAACTTCTCTCCAAAGAGGTGTCGCATTGTAGCACGCCGTTCGGACTCGTCTATAAAAAGGAGGCTCCTTATCACTGAGCTTAAACTTGAATCGGACTGCTCTCATTGAGCAGTCCACAATATAAATGCCCCTGTTCCTTAGTGGAATGTTCATGGGCAAAATTTGCAATTTTACATATGTACGCTGACGATGTACAAATATATTGGGTTGCCCAAAAAGTAATTGCGGATTTTTCATATAGTCGGCGTTGACAAATTTTTTCACAGCTTGTGACTCTGTAATTGCATTCTTTCTTCTGTCAGTTATCAGCTGTTACTTTTAGCTTGCTTTAGAAAAAAAGTGTAAAAAAAGTATATTTGATTAAAGTTCATTCTAAGTTTTATTAAAAATGCATTTACTTTCTTTTAAAAAATCCGCAATTACTTTTTGGGCAACCCAATATATATTGGCAGTACGAGGGATGAGATTGCTGAAAACATACGTCTGCTTAATCATGATCTGTCAAGAGTCAGCACATGGGCGAAATCCAATAGCCTGTGTCTCAACCCCGTAAAGTCCAAGTGTGTGGTTATCAGAAACAGGTTGTCTCGTTTTTCATGTGATGTCGGTATATTCATTAACGACTCCTGATTGGAAATCGTTCCTTATGCAAAGAACTTGGGCGTGGTTATTAACAGCACTCTGACTTGGAGTAATCATATCGACTCTGTCGTTGGTCAGGGATATTCAAAATTGCGTGCTCTCTGGGCCACTCAGTCGGTTAATCCGCTGCGGGTTAGGTCTCTCTTGGCAAAGACTTATCTTGTTCCTGGCATTCTTTACGGCTGTGAGTTGTTTGCTAATTGCGACTCGGTAAGTAGACGTAAGCTGAACACCTTTTTTAATAGCGTTACTCGTTATGTATTTGGCTTGAGACGGGGCGATTCCATCTCTAAATACTCTTTATCCCTGTATGGCGTCTCCTTACAGTACTTGTTGTACCTGAGATCGCTTACTTTTCTGCATAAACTGATCTACACGCAGGCACCACAATATCTGTATGGAATTATTGATTTCGCCAGATCTATTAGAGGTAAAAAAAATCATTCCCAAAATTTATGGGAGGCTTGTTTCTGAATGGCATATGTTCATATTCGCTGTACGTCTCTGGAACTCACTTCCTAACGATCTGCAATTACTCAGTAACTCGGCAACATTTAAAACCAGACTTTGGAAACATTTTACTGCATTAAGTTGATGAATGTTAAGACTCATTTATTTATTTTTATTCTTATATACTTACCGTAATTTCTTTTTTTTTCGGATCAACTAAGTCTATTAATACCTTTTTAATTGATAAATTCATTTTTGTTTTTTCTTTTAAATTCAAATCTACAAAGGCGCAAATGTTAGTTTTTTTCCGTTAGTAAGTTATTTATTCAAAATTTGTGATGTATATTACAGCTATAGATTCTTAGTTTTAAGTGTTTACTATGTACAATTGTTGGAGATATTACCCACACTTTAATTACAAGATTTTTATATTCTTGTTGTGCGGCTGTAAATAAATAAATTACAAATTAAGAATGTGATTAGGATATATTGTAATTTATGGCAAAAAAAGAAACTTTAAATCTGAACGAACCTTGGTACGAGTTGACCGTACTGAGGAAATTTCCGAAATTTCGACAAACAACTATGATTGTCAAGTGCAAATTAAATGGCCAAAAAAAAGTCATCGCTATACTCCACTGTATCCATTGAATACCATTCACTTGACCTTAGCTGCCATTACGCATGATTAAACATTTTTGCGTCCACATAGCACATAACAAGCATCCACTTTTCGTCGATTATTCTTCGCCTTTATAGAAAAAAAAAACGCCAAGCCATGTTAGAGAACAATAAGAAAAAAAAATCGACAATCGTATATCAAATGACACATGGAAAGGGTGTTATTGTACTTCAATTATCTGAGCTGAACATTTAAATTGATCAGGCGATTATTGTGACCCATTTGATTGTCGCAGGTCTTTGATGGAGTGTGAGTTTGACATATCTGATTGTTTGCTTTGTTGTATTTATTGAAGAAAGAAAAAATCCCAAACAATATGTCCTTCAACCCATGATTGGATATTTAATCTCACAATGCTATTATTGAGCGAATAATACTAAAATATTTCGATGGTAATTCAGTGTAATTTGACAGAGTCATCCTGCTTAAATTTGGAAAAAAATTTAAACTTTATTTTGCATATTTGGAATAGTGGTTAACAGTTTTGTGTATATTTTTTTAAACCTATAAACTTAACTTTATATGAATTGTATTGGTTTGTTATTCAATATAATATTAAATTTGGTTATAAACTCAACTAAAGAAACTCAAAGTCTGAAACACATAAAAATTTATGAAGAATTTAACTATAAGATTAAAATATTCTGAAAAAGTTTAACTTTAGATTAGGATACGATAGAAATGTTTTCCAGTGACGTCCTTAAACTACACCGAACGAAAAATGCATACCAACAGTGTTCATATTGTAGCATTGTGTAGTGGTCTATCTTTTGCCTGCTTGATTCTGTTGAGTGTCGAAATCCAGAAACTCTGCGACTAAGATGGGGTGTGTCCAGAGCGATCTAGGTCTGAGACGAGTGTGTTCGGCTAGACAGTTTAACAGGTCACGTGTGTCGTGTGGTCCATGGTCACAATCTGGACATACAACCTGCACGTTGTCATCAATCCTAGCTCTGTAGGAATTGAGGCGGCTGCATCTGACGGATCGTAATTGAGCCATAACTACTCTGGTTTGCCGGGGAAGGTCGATTTCATCAGGTACAATGGGAGGCGGTCGTTCTTTAAGGACCATATTCACTCGGTATCTATTCACTGCATCTGCTGCCATGTCTGCATGAATGTTGTTTAGACCTGCTTGATATGCCGCTTGATCTAGAGGTTCGTTCTTGTAGCGTTGGAACTCACGCTCTAGATCATAGTCGGTGAATATCTATCCACAAGATGATGATTTGGATGATCTCTGCGATAACAACCCAGAAGGTATTGTTTAGACAGCATGTAGTTATGTCTTCGGACGGGTAGGATCTTTGTCTCCTGATGAAGGTGGTCCACGTATTTTGGGGCTCTTGACGGCCGGCATTGTCACTCCGTCGACCATCACTTTCAGCTCCCTACGCACCTCATGCGTCTATGTAGTGAACAATGTGGCTGAAGATTTGGTGGCAGATATCTTGCAGCGTATTTCGCAAGTTTGTTGAGGCAGATGTTTAACCTATTGCAGATGTCATCAATGCGTGGGGGGCCTGATGCCACGATCGTACAATCGTCCGCATATAATACGATCTCTATGCCCTCTGGAGGGAGTGGAATGGAGGATAGGTAGAGGTTAAACAGTGCCGGAGATATCCCCCTGCCTTGGGGAACTCCCTGTTTCACTCTTCGGTGTTTCGGGGGTGCCTGATGCCATGATCGTACAATCGTCCGCATATAATACGATCTCTATGCCGTCTGGAGGGAGTGGAATGGAGGATAGGTAGAGGTTAAACAGAGCCGGAGATATCACCCCACCTTAGGGAACTCCCTGTTTCACTCTACGGTGTTTCGATTTCTTATCCCTAAATTCCACAAATGACTGGCGACCAAACAGATAATTCGCGAAACAGCGTTTCAGGCCTGGCTGGAGAGACGTATTGGCGATGTCCTTAAATAGTTTGGCATGGCTGACCGTGTCGAATGCCTCCGATAGGTCCAGTGTCACGAAGACTGTCCTATCACATGGCCTGAGCTGATTGAAGCCATTGCAAATGTGTGCGGTGATGGCATGCAGAGCAGTTGTTGTGCTATGCAGTCTTCGAAACCCATGCTGATGCTTGGCGAATGGAAATTCTCCAACAATTATCGGTAGGAGTAGTACCTCAAGCGTCTTGGCTACTGATGAGAGTAGGAAGATCGGTCTGTACAAATCCCCCAAACTCGGGTCCTGTCATATGACCTGGGCATATTGAAGCCACAGCAAATATGTGTGATGATGGCATGTAAAGTTGGTTCGAAATCGATGCTGATGCTCGACGAATGGAAATTCTCCTACGAGGCTCGGGAGGCTCGTCTTGGCTACTCGTGAGAGAAGGGAGATCGGTCTATACGACTTCCCCATACTTGGATCTATTCCAGGCTTCAGCCGCGGGATCACTCTGTCCATCTTCCTGACATCGGGAAATCGGGTAAGGTACTCGACTCCGGGTTGATCCAGATTCTTCAGCATCAGTGTAGAGTTTTCGTCGGGGCCCAACGCCTTGGATGACTTGGCGCCACGGATGACATTTGTTACTTCGTCCACGGTAAATTGTGATGGCTGCCACGGCGGAACATTTGGAGCAATGTAACTTAGGTACCGGTATAGGAAAGCTGTGGTCTAAGTCACTCTCGAACCCCGGTGGTCTGGACGACAGGACCTCAGTCACTTTTGGCGACTGATCCGAAGAGGTGCGCCAGGTAGTTCAACCGTCAATTTATTGTGCATCCCGAGAGTGACAGCCGATGCACAGGCATCACAATTTACAGTAGACAAAGTTACGGATGTCATCCGTGGCTCCAAGTCATGCAAGGCCCTAAGTCCCCAAGGAATCTCTACACTGAAGCTGAAAAATGTGGATCAAACTGGAGGCGAGTACCTTACTTTCGGCGACGTAACCGTGACTGATGCAAAGAGGTGGGCCAGGTTGTTCAACCTTCAATTTATTGTGCATACCAAGAGTGACAGGGCTACGGGGAGAGCCATTCGTGGTTTCCGTGGTCTACGAGCCGATGGACAGGCATCACAATTTACAATAGACGAAGTTACGGATGTCATCCGTGGCGCCAAGTCATGTGTTTGGCCCCGACGGAATCTCTACACTGAAGATAAAAAATCTGGATCAACCTGGAGTTGAATTCCTTACGACTGTACTCAACCTGTCTTTCAACACTCTTATAGCACCCGATGTCTGGAAGATGGGCAGAGTGATCCCGCTACTGAAACCTGGACAGGATCCGAGTAGAGGGGAGTCGTACCGACCGATCTCCCTACTCTCACCAGTAGCCAAGACGAGCCTACCAAATGTTCCAGCCACAAATTCCGCTTATGTTCGTTGACTACCCTGTTAATTTTCAGATTCAGCTCGCTGATTCTGGCGTTAGTGGGTTCCGTGCAACGAATCCCATCGCGCACGTCTGCGAATATCATTGTCTGCGCCGGGAAATTGGGTCGCACTTGGGATATTCGACCGGTCGATGGTGAGAATTATGGGGTGATGGTCTGATTCCAAAGAAATGACGGCTTACCAGGTTACGGCACTCAGGAGAGTAGGGAATAAAATGGAAATGTCTTGCAAGCTGCTACACCTCCTCGTAATCCTAGTGGGGGTATCTTCATTCACCGTGCAAAACGTGGAGTCTTTAATCTGCTCTGCCAAGCTATGCCCCGCTGGTCGTTACCTAGGGGAGAATGCTATAAAACGTGATGCGCATTAAAGCCTTCTAGAACCAGACGGTTATGGCTAGACAGTCGCCCACTTATGTTGGGCAAGTAAGCTTGGCCATTTACTGGTTCACAGCTATCAACCGGCGGTATGTACACGTTGTATATCTCCATCTCGGCAGTACCGTACTTAACTGCTATCCCTATGCACTTTATGTTGAGGTCACTAGCACCAGACGAGATGGGTTTATACTGTACGGAATGGCATATAACGAAGGCCAATCCCCCACCTCCATTCCTTTAGCGATCCTCACGTAGCACATTGTATCCGTGACAACTGTGCAAGCTGCAGGTAGTGGTCAGCTTTGTCTCCTAGATCGCTGCAACCAATATGTTCTTCCGACTCATAAAATCCACTATCTCGTCGATCTTGCCTCTCAAACAGGAGTATAAAGGTAGTTTAATTATAGGGATATTAGGAGTAACACCAACTTCTTATACTTCTTATCACAGTCAATATTAACGCTCAGTACACCGAAGGGTATTGATAGTGAAGCAATACCGTAAAGTAGTACCAAAACAATACCGTATGGTATGGATGCTGTAAAACGTTTTAAATACCATATGGTATTGTTTTGGTATTAATTCCCCAGAAAAAAAACATACCATTATGCTTCTTGCATATATATATGCTCCAAATAAACCGATATCCAGGTTTTCGTTCACATGAGCCCCCAAGGTTTAACACAAGTGGCATAGAATTGGGTATCTAACATTGTTATAGTGTGCAGTATTTAATAATTTCTGTAGCTTTCCAGAAACACTTGCACTTTTAATATTAAAACCGTGGGAGTATAGCTGTACAAAATTGTGCCCTGTGTGTTTGATAACGAAATAATTTGTTATGCAAATGTATATCAGGTTGGTGGAGGAATTTGCTGATTATATTTAATTGGTGTTACTACAAGGTTAATATGAAGACTAGTTCTTTTTTTAAGCAGCATACAGTGGTGACGTTCGTTCAAACAAATAAAATTTGCAAAACGAACACTCACTAAAGGAACATGGAGGAGTCTTCTCTCTTATTAATGAGTGCCATCCGATTGAAGTTTAAACTCAATGATAGAGCGCTTAATTTTATAGCTGAGTTTGAATGGTGTATCGCTAATCGTCATCCTTGAGAAAAAAAATTACATGGCTAAACACCTCACCAATATAGTCAAAATTAGTTGGGCGAAAACCAACGCTGAAAAATTCTTCTGAGTTTCTCTAGAAGAGGCGTATAACACACTGTGGAACAAAATTCCCCCTTTTCGAAAAAGGGGAACCGATTACGAAAGAAGAGGCAAATAAAGAAGACACTTGTATCGTTGTTTTGAAAGTTTACATCGCGAAGTAACCTAACAAGAGGGGAGAAAGAGAATGTTCGCCATCAGGACATTTTTGTAAATATTTCATTAAAAATATCCATCACAAAGCTTTAGTATTTTTATAACCACCACCATAGGATGCGGGTATACTAATCTAAACACTCCGTTTGTAGCACCTCGAAATATTCGTCTAAGACCCCATAAAGTATATATATTCTTGATCGTCTCGACGCTCTAAGTCGATCTAACCATGTCCGTCCGTCCGTCCAACTGTCGAAATCACGATAGTGGTTGAACGCGTAAAGCTGGCCGCTTGAAATTTTGCACAGATTCTTAATATTGATGTAGGTCGTTGGGGATTGCAAATGAGCCTTATCGGCTCAGACTTAGATATAGCTCCTATATAAACCGATCTCCAAATTTGACTTCTTGAGCCCTGTGGGCGACAATTTTTGTCCGATTTGGCTGAAATTTTGCATATAGTGTTCTGTTTTGACTTCCAACAACCGTGCCAAGTACGGTCCAAATCAGCCTTTAACCTGATGTAGCTCCCATATAAACCGATCTCCCGATTTGACTTCTTGACCCCTTACAAGCCGAAATTTTCGTCGGGTTTGGTTGAAATTTTGCGTATAGTGTTCGGTTATGACTTCCATGTGGTTATGTTACTCTTACCAGCCGCAATTTTTATCCGATTTGGCTGAATTGTGCATGTGTTGTTCTGTTATGACTTGCAACAACCGTGCCAAGTACGGTTCAAATCGGTCTATAACCCGATATAGCTCCCATATAAACCGATCTACAGATTTGACTTCTTGAGCCCATGGAAGCCGGAATTTTTGTCCGATTTGGTGATTTGTTCTGTTACGACTTCCAACAACTTTGCCAAATATGGTCCAAATCAGTCTATAACCTGATATAGCTCCCATATAAAGCGGTCTCTCGATCATCCTTGTTCGGTTCCTAGAAGCTTTAATTTTTGCTGGTTTGGCAGAAGATTGGTATGTAGTGTAAAATTATGCCTTTCAACAAAATTTATTCTGTATAAATTGTTTGCCGGTTGAACTTATCATTTGTTTCTTATTTCTTACCACTGCACTGTGGTCGCACTTGTATGGAAAATGCGGTCAAAAATACATAAAAGCCGCATTTTTTACCCTAGGTAGGTCAGGTTAGGTTGAGTGGTTGGCCCACTAAAGGGAAGTTCACTCTCGGAGGCAGTCTGGCCCATTGCGGTACCCCAGAAAGAAAATGAAGAGAAAGAAGTTGTGAGACCTCAGACTAGAGGTTATACACGAATTAAAGTAAAAGAAAAACTGGAGAAATGGAGAAACCGAGCGGGGGGTTGAAAAAACGTCTATCTCCATGCAAGCACGGATGAACCAGCGCCGGAGCTTATGGCACCCCCCGTCCTTCAACAAATCTCAGGGGAGCTACCAGAAGTATGTTCCCAAGTTCACCCAGATTACAGAAGAAACGGCTCCCCAGAAAGTAGCAGCCTACGTCCCTGCAGTGCCGGTCATGAACACAGCAAGTGCTCAGTAGTCTCCTCTTCATCCTCATCAAGGCAACTCCTACAGAAGTCATTGTGCGGTATAGCATAGTGCTCGGTTATGACCGCTGTTAAGATACTCATGTACTTCTTATCGAACGTCAGCAACTCCCTCATCCTTCTCTGGTCGACGATAGGCTAAAGCGCCTTTGCTGTACAGCAACCATCCAACTAGACCCATCTCTCCACCGACGCCGCCCTGGCCATCCCCTCTACTGTGTGCAGTAGCTCGACAAATAGCACGTAGGCAAGGCCGGTGACTGATCCACCCGGCGCAGTCAAGCCCCTCCTGACGCACTTGTACGCTCTCTCACTTTCCGGAATCCCCTCATGCCCAGGAACCCATTACTGCGTGGGCCCGGAGCCCATCCAAGAACTCCAAGCAATTTGCCACTCTTCTCGATCTCACCATCCTCGGCCCCAAGGCCTTGAGCGCCGCTATAGTGTCCACATAAATTTTGAGTTTTGAGGACGGTAAATCCCCTACCAGAATTTTCCGCTGCAATTGCACAGACCTTGGCCTGAAAGACCGTACACTCGTCCGGCAGTCTTAGAGACATACCGATATTGAGTGCGTCAGAGTAGACCCCCAATCCAGTCCCTTGGATCCAATCTTAAAGCCATCGGTGTAGATCGAGGTCTCATCCTCCTCAAGTACAACATTCTCCCTCCATTCATTCCTCTCAGGAAAACGAATCGCGAATGCGACTGGCATCAGTCACCACTGGTGCCAGGTAACCGGAGATCCTCCTCAACACCGCACCCATAACACCCAGAATCGAACTGTAGCCACATCCATCCTCCTTTGGCATGTCTAGCTTCCTCAGCCTAAGCGCGATCTGGGGGGCGAAATTCCTAATATAAACCTCAATGGGCTGCATATCCCACATCGCCTCCAGATCTGTCTGCGGTGCTCCTGTGACCCTGATGCAGGCTAGTCTCTAGACCTTCTCGAACTTTCTCGCACGCGTCCTCTTCTCTACGGCCTTCTACCATACCAGTCTCACGATGGCCGTATACATCCAATAAACCATCTTGGGGATTACCTCAACCCTTCCTACCGAACATCCTCCTGCAGGAATAAAAAGCTCACAGTTATTTAATGCTTTTCCTCGGTGTACCTATGCCAGGACAGTTTCGATTCGAGGACTATGCCTAGTTACTTCGCCTTCTACGACAGCTGCAGAGTTACCCCGTCCAAGGACGAGAGTTTGAACTCCGGTATCTTATATCTACGGGTAAAGAGCACCCTATTTCGTTGAAAATTTAAACGAACTCTTTTACTATGTCCGATCCGATGTACTAACCAAATATGGTAAAAATATGACTTTTTGAAGACCACCGTAGTGCAGAGGTTAGCATGTCCGCCTATGACGCTGGACGCCTGGGTTCAAATCCTGGCGACACCATCATAAAATTTTCAGTGGTGGTTGTCCGCTCCTAATGCCAGCGATATATGTGAGGTACTATGTCATGTAAAAACTTCTCCCCAAAAGAGGTGTCGCACTGCGGCATGCCGTTAGAACTCGGTCCCTTATCATTGAGCTTAAACTTGAATCGGACTGTATTCAGTGAGGAGTACTATGTGAGAAGTTTGTCCCTTTTCCTTACTGGAATGTTCATGGGCAAATTTGCAATATTTCGATAAAGATGCTATACAGACAGATCGGCCTATTTTGAGTCTTAAGCTATAGATCTTACTTAACTCAAGCCTGAAACTAAGTTTGGGTTGCCCAATAAGTAATTGCGGATTTTTTCATATAGTCGGCGTTGACAATTTTTTTCACAGCTTGTGACTCTGTAATTGCATTCTTTCTTCTGTCAGTTATCAGCTGTTACTTTTAGCTTGCTTTAGAAAAAAAGTGTAAAAAAGTATATTTGATTAGAGTTTATTCTAAGTTTTATTAAAAATGCCTTTACTTTCTTTTAAAAAATCCGCAATTATTTTTTGGGCAACCCAATAATTACATATCATCACTTTTAGTGCTATTCTTCAAGAGTACCATTGCTTAACCTCTTAAGAGTTAATGTATACATATTGGGTACTAAACATTCGATTTTAATTTTTTCGAATTTTGGCCAATGGCAGCGACCACTGTGCACTGTTGTCCACTTCATAAGTTCATATTTACATTAATCCACCTTGCCTTCTTAGATTTACTTAATTTCTTATTCAGTCTAACTTTCCACTTCATAAATAATATATGGAAATTAAATTGTCAAAATTCATATGCAAGTGTGTTTCTACTGCAAGTGATCAATATCAAGTTAGTCATTTGATTGCCTAGCAATGTGACACTAACAATTTTAGTTATTATACTAAAAATGAATAGATATGAACAGGTACTGAATAGACAGGTTCTGTGTAAATAACAGTAAAACATTTTGTAATAAGCTACTTAAGGTCTATATGTGTGGGTATTAATACAAAGAATATCATATTAAGATTAGGTTGTTTAAATTCCAACAAATTGAGTTTCTTTTAGAAAACAGCCTTTAGGCCATGCAAGAAAGAAATAAGCATCTGGATGAAAAAATGATTTCAAACAGTAATGAATTGCCCACGTAGAACAATGATAAGACACAAGTTAAAGGTAAACTAGCCCACCCATGCACGCTCCGCTGAGCCCACTTTCACAATAGACAAAACAAAAATTTCCTTAAATTTGTAAACTAAACTTCTAGGGTTCATGGTTGCATCTTGGCTTCAAAGGTTTGTGTACAATATTGCAAAAAAGTTGCAAATTTGTTAGTAAAATCAAAAAAAAAAAAAAAAAATTGGAGTTTCAAGAGAAAGTCTGCTGGAAATGGGAAAGCAAAATTTTTTTTGCAAAAATGGCAAACATTTTCTGCTATTTTCATATATTAAATGTCATTATATATGTATTCGGTTGCCCAAAAAATAATTGCGGATTTTTTAAAAGAAAGTAAATGCATTTTTAAAAAAATTTAGAATGAACTTTAATCAAATATACCTTTTTACACTTTTTTCTAAAGCAAGCTAAAAGTAACAGCTGATAACTGACAGAAGAAAGAATGCAATTACAGAGTCACAAGCTGTGAAAAATTTTGTCAACGCCGACTATATGAAAAATCCGCAATTACTTTTTGGGCAACCCAATATATATCAACTTATCTTTTAGTTTTTTTGATGTTCAAAAGTCAAACTTTCTAAAACAAAATATCTAGTAAAATTATATATGAGCTTTTGAATCCAAAATGTACGTCTAAAATGGTCACAAATGTACATAAATATGTAGGGAATGCGAAATGCGACCAAAGGTCCGTTTATTAGTATTTTAAGAAGTTAACTTTACTTTGTATGGCCAATGCCATTTCGTATTCTACTCTTAAAACCCTTTTATTTGATATCAATATTGACGACCCTTAGATACTTGAACCAAAAAATTGAACATCAAATTAGTACACTGCTCTCAAATATATTGAATTTGAATCCCACATTATCATAATCAAGTAATATGTCCGTTAATTTCTTAAGTGATCACGAATTAACGTTAGTTTTGCTCTACGAGGCTTAGTTAACGAGATATGGCCATTTAAAGTTTTGCAAGTGAAAATGTCATATTTAGGCCGATTTTCATTAAAATTCCGAAATTTTGGAAGTGATCACGAATTAACGATAGTTTTTCTCTACGAGGCTTAGTTAAGGAGATATGGCCATTTAAAGTTATGCAAGTGAAAATTTCATATTTTTGCCGATTTCGCTCTACGAGGCTTCGTTAAGGGGATATGGCCATTTAAAGTTTTGCAAGTGAAAATTTCATATTTTGGCCGATTTTCATCAAAATTCTGAAAATTTGGAAGTGATCACGAATTAACGTTAGTTTTGCTCTACGAGGCTTAGTTAAGGAGATATGGCTATTTAAAGTTTTGATAGGCAAACTTTAAATAGCCATATCTATAGGTGCCATATAGAGTGATATGCCGATTTGGGATCTTGGTCCTATAGCAGGCGTATTTATAACCGGTTTTCGCTGAAATTCGAAACAGTGAGTTTTAATAGACCCGTCAATATCCGAACCTAAAATGGCCCGGATCGGAATATATGCAGACCGATCTGCCGATTTTGGGTTTTAGGTCTAAAACAGGAGTATTTATTACACGATTCCGCTTAAATTTGAAATATTGAGTTGTATCAAGATTCCCAAAATCTTTTCCGAACATGGTCCAAATCGGGCTATATTTAAATATATTGGGTTGCCCAAAAAGTAATTGCGGATTTTTTAAAAGAAAGTAAATGCATTTTTAATAAAACTTAGAATGAGCTTTAATCAAATATACTTTTTTTACACTTTTTTTCTAAAGCAAGCTAAAAGTAACAGCTGATAACCGACAGAAGAAAGAATGCAATTACAGAGTCACAAGCTGTGAAAAATTTTGTCAACTCCGACAATATGAAAAATCCGCAATTACTTTTTGGGCAACCCAATAGTTGCCATAGAGACCGACTTTCAGCTTTTGGGTATAGAGACCATAAAAGGCGCATTTATTTTTCGATTTTGCTGAAATTTTAAGCAGTGTTGCCCAGTTGCCTAGGATCCTCAATATCCGATCCGAATATGGTGTAAATCGGACCATATTTACATATAGCTGGCATATAGACCGATATGCCGATTTGGGGTCTTAAGCCTATAAAAAGTGCATTTGTTACCCGATTTTGCTAAAATTCAGAACAGTGAGTTTTATTAGCCCTGTCGATATCCGAACCAAAAATGGTCCCGATCGGAAAATATTTGGATATAGCTGTCATATATACCGAACTGCCGATTTTGGATCTTAGGCTTATAACAGTCGCATTTATTACCCGACTTGGCTGAAATTTTGAACAGTGATTTGTATTAAAACTTCCAACATCTGTTCCGAAATTGGTCCAGATCGGGCCTTATTTAATTATAGCCGCCATTGAGACCAATCTTCAGCTTTCGGGCCTAAACACCATAAAATGCGAATTATTTCGCCGATGTTGCTGAAGTTTGAAACAGAGAGCTTCTTTAAGACTCCCTACGTCCGAACCAAATATTGCCCAGATCGGATCATATTCAGATATAGCTGTCATATACATCGATCATCCGAATTAGCGCTTAATCACATGAAGGGGGCACTTATTACCCGATTTCGATTTGAAATTTCGAAGTGTTACTATTGGGTTGCCCAAAAAGTAATTGCGGATTTTTTAAAAGAAAGTAAATGCATTTTTTATAAAACTTAGAATGAACTTTAATCAAATATACTTTTTTTACACTTTTTTTCTAAAGCAAGCTAAAAGTAACAGCTGATAACTGGCAGAAGAAAGAATGCAATTACAGAGTCACAACCTGTGAAAATTTGTCAACGCCGACTATATGAAAAATCCGCAACTAATTTTTGGGCAACCCAATACATCTAATATATAAAAATCAATTTGATTTTGTTTGTAGGATTGTTTGTTTGTATGTTCGAGTGTTCCTTATAGACTCAGAAATGGCTGAAGCGATTTTCTTGAAATTTTCACAGATGGTGCATAATGACCCCGTGGTGAAAATAGGGTACTACATTTTTAGATATCGGACCCTCCCCCTTATCCTAATTTTCAGAAACGCCAGATCTCGGAGATGGTTAGTGCGATTTAAGCGAAATTTTGTGTGCTCTCATATAGTACCCTAAAAATAAAAATTTGGTATCCAAAATTCGGATGGGGTACCTAGGGGGGCTGCCCCACCCTAAAACCTACCAATCATATATTTAGACCAATCACGACAATATGGGACTCAAATGAAAGGTATTTAGGATAAGAAAACGTATCTGATATCCAAGTGTCGGACAAAGTGCTAGGGGGAGCACCCCAAGCCCCAAAACACCCCTAAATCGGACATATTTACCGGCCATGGTAATATGGGACTCAAAAGAAAGGTATTTGCGAGTAGAATACGAATCTGATATCCAAGTATGGGACCACATTTCTGGAGGTCCACCCCTTTCCCAAAACACCCCCCAAACAGGACTTATTTATTGACCATGGGTATATGGAGCTTAAATAAAAGGTATTTGAATGTAGAATACGAATCTGATATCCAAATATGAGACCAAGTATTTGGAGGGGCCGCCTCTCACCAAAAACACCCCCAAAAGGAAAAAATTTACGACCATAGCAATCATGGGGCTCATATGAAAGGTCTTTGGGAGGAAAGCACGAATTTGATATCAATATTCGGGAAAATTGTCTATGGGGCCACCCCACCCCCACAACTCCACCCAAATAGTAAGTATTTTCTGACTATTGCAATATGAGGCTTAAATAAGAGGGTTTTTAAAGTGGAATACGAACCCGATATATATTTTCAAGGCCAACTCACTGAGTGGCCGCTCATCCCCCAAAACACCCCCCAAGCCGGTCATATTTGTCGACTATGGAAATATGGGGCTCAAATTAAAGGTATGTGGTAGTAGACCACGTATCTGATATCAACATTAGGCGCCAACTGTCTAGCGGACGTCCCACCACCATGACAACCCCCAAATAGGACGTATTAGCTCACCAAGACTATTTGGGTCTTAAAGAGAGTGGAACTAAATATTCATAGTTTTTAGGGCCCATACCCTAAACCGGACATATTTGCTGACTTTTGCAATAAGGAGTTTAAATGAGATGAGAAAACGAATTTGATATCCAATTTTGAGGGCAATGGTAATATGGGGTTCAAATAAATGATATATAGATATATGAGAATACAGCACGTTGCTGATATTTTTTCCGGGCTTATTGTTTGGGGGACCACTCCAATCCCCAAAACACCCCTAAGTCGGGCATATTTACCGACCATGTCAATGTGGAGCTTAAATGAAAGCTATTGGGGGGTAGAGCAAGAATTGATACCCATTTTCGGGACCAATTTTCTGGGGGTCTACCACTTTCCCAAAATACCCCACAAAGAGCAATTTTTTAGTGACCATCACAATATGGGGCTCAAGTAAAGGTATTTGGGAGTAGAATACGAATTCGATATCCAAATGTAGGACCATGTATTTAGGGCATCACCCCTTTCCCAAAACACCCCCAAAGGAACAAAATTTTTCGACCATGTCAATATGTGGCTCAAATGAAAGGTATTTGAGATTAGAAAACGAATTTGGCAACCTATTTTGGAGCCATGTGTTTGGAGGAAGCCTCATCATGCAAACTCCTCTTAAGCCAATGGCAATATAGGGTTTAAATAAATGGTATTTGAAAGAGGAGCACGATGCTGATATTTTGCACGGCCAAGTATCTGGGGGACCACCTCTCCCCCGAAGACACCACTAAATCAGACATCATGAGAATATTGGGCTGAAATGAAGTATTTTAAGAATGGAGTACATCTTACATCCAAACTTAAACTCGCAGACCAATAAAGATCATGTGGGATTCAGATAAAGGCACTTATATTGTTAAACTGTTAGTCAAGTTTGCATGGTATTTCACTAAAGCATCTTTAATTGTCGAAAATAAATATTCCAAGGAAACTTTTGTTCCATATAAAGTAAAAGAAGGCGCAGCGGATCGGGCTCGGGTCAGCTAGCTAAAGATAAAGGTTAAATTTGTTTCAAAAAATTCTTTTTCCTTTACAGCTCCAACGACATTTTTGTGGTCATTATAAATTTACTTAATATTTATCGTTTTTGCTTAAGTTATCTGGGATTTTTCTGATGGTGGTCTCATTGGATCTCTTGTTGTGGTATTTCGTTCTTTCAAATATTTTCAAAGGTGTTACTTAAGGTCTTTAGCAAAAACGATAATTAACAACAAAATGACCAATACCAAAATATTGTGTTTTGTCTGAGATAGGTATGTTGTTGGCAAAAGTGATTGTCATAAGATTTTTCTATTGGACCAAAAGGGGAAATACCAAGTTGGGGTGATTGATTATTAGGTCGGTTGTTACTCATGGGCTAGTACTGCGGTTAATTGTGGTGCCTGGTTCAAATTTGAAATTGAAATCCTGTTTTGTTTCTTTATTTTTTTCCCAATTGTTTACCAAAGGCCAATTCCAAGTGCGGTTATAACAATCTTTTAAAAAATGGTTATTTTGTTTTCTGCCAAAGAATGAAGTGATAACAACAAGTTATTGGGAAAATAAATCAAAAAAAAAAAAAAAAATACTGAACGTTTTCAAATTTTGCCACCTCATGGTAATTTTGTTTCGATTGGTTGATTTTAAGTGGCAATTTGCTGAATCAAAGGGTGATCAATCTTTATAATTTGTCATGAACTTTCATTTTCATCTGAGGTTGCTGGTGGTGGTGGTGGTCGACTTTATTTTGCTTATTTGTAAAAACAAAAATGATACATGACTGATTGAATCAATTGTGAACGTGTTCATGTTGATTAATGAATTTAATGAGAAAATGAATTGATGTAATTATGGACAGATCCCCCAACTGATATGAAATCTCATAAATCAGCAAAATTATATAACGCAACATTTAGTCGCTTAGTTGAGATAACAAACAAAGGTGTAATGATTCTTGGAATTTACTTTGTTCGTGTGGGTAAGTAGAGGATCTAGCAAGGGCGGTGGGCCAGAAAGGGATAGGCGTTCAAGATATCACAATACACGTGGGAGATGTATCTATGGAAGACTTTATAGGTGACATAGTCGTCGACCAGATGATAGTTTGGGCGATTCGCAATTTCTAGGCATTTAAATTGGACGGATCGAAAGAAAGCATCTCGGCGCAACTGCTATAGTGCCTTGGAGTAACTCCGCCATGGCTGAAACGTAAATTTAGTCAAGCCTAGCATTATTCTACATGCCAAGGGTATGTTGAGGGGTCAGAGGGATCTTTATCCCCAGGGTGGTAAAGGATCTAGCAAGGGCGGTGGGCCAGAAAGAGGTAGGCATTCAAGATATCACAATACACGTAGGAGATGTATCTATGGAAGACTTTATAGGTGACATAGTCGTCGACCAGATGATAGTTTGGGCGATTCGCATTTTCTAGGCATTTAAATTGAACGGATCGAAAGAAAGCATCCCGGCGCAACTGCTATAGTGCCTTGGAGTAACTCTGCCATGGCTGAAACGTAAATTTAGTCAAGCCTAGCATTATTCTACATGCCAAGGGTATGTTGAGGGGTCAGAGTGATCTTTATCGCCAGGGTGGTAAAGGATCTAGCAAGGGCGGTTGGCCAGAAAGGGGTAGGCTCTCAAGATATCACAGTACACGTAGGAGATGTGTCTATGAAAGACTTTATAGGTGACATTGTCGTCGACCAGATGATAGTTTGGGCGATTCGCATTTTTCAGCCATTTCAATTAGACGGAACGAACGAAATCATCTCAGCGCAACTGCTGTAGTGCCTTTGAGTTACTCCGCCATGGTTAGAACGTAAATTTAGTCGAGCCTAGTATTATTCTACATGCCAAGTGTATGTTGAGGGGTCGGAGTGATCTTTATCGCCAGGGTGGTAAATGATCTAGCAAGGGCGGTTGGCCAGAAAGGGGTAGGCTCTCAAGATATCACAGTACACGCAGGAGATGTATCTATGGAAGACTTTATAGGTGACATTGTCGTCGACGAGATGATAGTTTGGGCGATTCGCATTTTTCAGCCATTTCAATTAGACGGAACGAACGAAATCATCTCGTCGCCACTACTGCATTGCCTTGGAGTAACTCCGCCTTATTATTCGTCATACCAAGGGTATGTAGAGGGGTCAGAATGATCTTTATCCCCAGGGTGGGAAAAATAAACCCCAGCAAGACGAAGATTTACATATCAATCAGTCTGGACAGGTCGCCTTGAAGGCAAGAGAGGAAATGGCAATGAACAAGTAAAATCGTGCAAAGTTCTGCTGGGCCGAATCTTGGGAATCCACAACCATGGATTTTGCTAAAATGTGGGAGCTATATCTGGTTATAAAGCGATTTGGACTGCACGTGACAAAGTTGTTGAGTTCTGTTGAGAGTCGTAACAGAACGCCATGTGCAAAATTTCAGCCAAATCAAGCAAAAATTGCGGCTTCCAGGGGCTCAAGAAGTCAAATCGGGAGATCGGTATATTTGGGAGCTATATCAGGTTCTTGATCGATTTGGACGGTACTTGGCAGCGTTGTTAGAAGTCACAACGTTACACTATATGCGAAATTTCAGCTAAATCGGACAAAAATTGCGGTTTCCAGGGGCTCAAGAAGTCAAATCGGGAGATGGGTTTATATGGGAGCTATATTAGGTTCTTGACCGATTTTGACTGTACCAAGCACAATTTTTGGAAGTCATAACGAAACACCGCATGCAAAATGCAGCCAAATCCAATGAAAAATGGCTCAAGAAGTTAAATCGGGAGATCAGTGTATATGGAAGCTATACCAGGTTATAGACCGATTTGGACCGTATTTGGCACAGTTGTTGGTTTCCAGGGACTCAAAAGTTAAATCGGGCAATCGGCTTATACGGTAGCTAAATCAGGTTATAGACCGATTTAGACTGTACTTTGCACAGTTGTTGGAAGTCGTAACAGAAAACCAAGTGCAAAGTTTCAGCCACATCGGACAAAAATTGCGGCTTTCAGGACTCAAGAAGTAAAATCGGGAGATCGGTTTATATGCGAGCTATAGCAGATTATAGATCGATTCAGACCGTACTTGGCATAGTTCTTGGGTTCCAGGGGCTCAAAAGTTAAATCAGGCTATAGACCGATTTAGACCTTACTTTGCACAGTTGTTGGAAGTCATAACATAACATTATGTGCCAAATTTCAGTCAAATCGGGCAAAAATTGCGGCTTCCAGGGCTCAAGAAGTCAAATCGGGAGATCGGTTTATATTAGAGCTATATCGGGTTCTTCACCGATTTGAACCATTCTTGGCACAGTTGTTGGATATGATAACAAAATACTTCGTGCAAAATTCATTCAAATCGGATAAGAATTGCGCCCTCTAGAGGTTCAAGAAGTCAAAACCCAAGATCGCTTTATATGACAGCTATATCAAGACATGGACCGATTTAAACCATAATTAGCGCCTTAGTTGTTGAAGGTGATACCAAAACACCACGTGTACAATTTCAGTCATATTGGACGAGAATTGCGCCCTCTAGAGACTCAAGAAGCCAAGACCCAAGATCGGTTTATATGGCAGCTATATCAAAACATGGACCGATATGGCCCATTTACAATCCCAACCGACCTACACTAATAAAAATTAGCGTGCACTTTCTTTAGAGTCCTAAATCATTGGTTATGTGGATCCAAAGTTATAGTCGCTTAAAAGTTGGGGAAGTTGAAAGTTGTCTATTTTGATATCCTGTATCTTACACTGTATTAAAGATACAGACCTGAATGTCTATGTCCTGTCCTACAAATGTCTAGAACTTTTTATACCGCCAGATCAGCAGGTAAAAAGTTGTGGGCTTATTTCCAATTTTTTCGCCGTTTGACCCACTGTGCGATAACAGGGTGTAGTCCTTATATTCGATAAACCTTTCACGGCGATGTACTACATGATGCAATGCCGAAAAAACAGAGTAACATAGGCGTTGATGTTCATTGTGTTACAAGAATTTGGCCTAAAATTGAAAATTGTCTTTTTTTTGCCTAATTGTATGCAAAACTTGATTTTATCCAATACAAAAAACTAACTAAAAATAAATGCCTTAATCTTCTGAAAGGAAATGCCATTACAAAAGTTTTAAAGTCTATTCTAGCAAACTTCTTAATAATGCCTTAATTCTGAGCTGAATTTTCTGAAGTTCGTTTCTTAAGTCTTTTGTTTTTCTTTCTTTATACTAGAAATAAAAAAAAAATCGCCATGACTTTAATTAGGTCTTAATCTTTAGCGGTAACACAGCAACGGAAATGTCTGGAAACTTGTCGTTGGCATGTTGGTGTTCTTACTTTTTTGTGTGGCTTACAAATAGAACAACTGGTGCGGATATTCTGCCAATTTGAGTTAAATTTTTTGTTGAGCCGCAGTCTCAAAAACTGTAACAAACCTTTGGAAATTAATTAATTAAACATAGCATTCATATGGTCATTAGATGAAAACGCAAGAAATCGAAAGCGAAATCAAATTTGAAATCTCTGAAGTAATCGAATTTAAACAAGCCCCAACAAACTCAAATCAAAAATCATTCAATGGTTCAACGAAAATTGCAAATTCATGCCACTTGTGGCCTTTACCACAATTGTGTGTTGTTGTTGTTGTTTTTGATATTTTCGTCACATTTTTCGCAAAGGAAAAGCAATCAATTCAGTTTAGAATAAATTTCAAATTGACTACATTCACAAAAGATATAAAATGAAAAAAAATCCAACTATAAGTTGCCATGCCATAGAAAATATAAACAAACAAATCCACTCCAAACAAGAGCAACAATTGCTAAAATGCATAGGAAAAAAAATTAAACGAAATACAAGAAAAAAAATCTCAGAAAATAGTAACTGAGTCAATTTAAGGTGGAGCACAGTTTGTTGCTTGCTGACCATAATGGAATCAACATCAATTCTCCTACAATGGATCATTGCAGTTGGACATATGATTGAAACGGCACCGGCAGCAACACCAACACTCTCCGCTCATGTGACTAACGAAGGGGTTCTGGAGATTTTGGTTAAAAAATAATAAGAAAAGTAAAAGGGAGGTATTATTGGGTTGCCCAAAAAGTAATTGCGGATTTTTTAAAAGAAAGTAAATGGATTTTTTAAAAAAACTTAGAATGAACTTTAGTCAAATATACTTTTTTAGACTTTTTTCTAAAGCAAGATAAAAGTAACAGCTGATAACTGACAGAAGAAAGATTGCAATTACAGAGTCACAAGCTGTGAAATAATTTGTCAACGCCGACTATATGAAAAATCCGCAGTTACTTTTTGGGCAACCCAATATAAATAATTGTGTGGAAACTTAATTATTCTTGTTTATGCCCATTTCTGTTTGCTAGCCAGAACATCAGGAAAAAAAAATCTTTTCAGCGGTGGTTATTTCCTCCTTGGCAGGAACTGTGCCATGTAAAAGCTTCTCCCCAAAAAGGTGTCGGCAAGCCGTTCGGACTCGGTTATAAAAAGAAGGTCGCTTATTGAGCTTAAACTTGAAGGCAGGCTTGGCCTACCCACCCAAAACTTGGCCCTAAACTACTACGTACTCTACTCCTAAAGACATTTTTTAATGGCCACCTACATAGGAGGGGGGTATACTAATTTAGTCATTCCGTTGTAACACCTAGAAATATTGATCTGATCTGAGACCTTATGAAGGTCTGAAATTCTGAATCGATCTAGCCATATCCGTCAGTCTGTCGAAATCACGAAAGCATTCGAACGAACAGAGATATCGGCTTGAAATTTTGCCCATATACTTCTTATCGATGTCGCTCTTGGCGTTGCAAATGGGCCGAGATATAGCCCCCATATGAACCGATCCCAAGTTTTGACTTCTTAAGCTTTAAAAACCTCAACTTTCATCTGATTCGGCTGAAGTTAAGCATAAAATTGGGTTTTGACTTCCAATATTAGTGCGGAGTATGATACGAATCGATTTATAAACTGATATTGCCCCCATACAAACCGAAGCCCGGATTTGACTTCTTGAGTCCTTAGAAGCCTCAGTTTTCATCCGATTTGTATGAAACGTGACACAAAGATTTCTATTGTGACTTCTATCATCATTGACGATTATGATCCGAATCGGTCAATAGACTAGTATATAAACCGATTCCCGAATTTGACTTCCTAAGTCCCCAGAAACCTCAATTTTCATCTATTGGGTTGCCCAAAAAGTAATTGCGGATTTTTCATATAGTCGGCGTTGACAATTTTTTTCAACGGCTTGTGATTCTGTAATTGCATTCTTTCTTCTGTCAGTTATCAGCTGTTACTTTTAGCTTGTTTTAGAAAAAAAGTGTAAAAAAAGTATATTTGATTAAAGTTCATTCTAAGTTTTATTAAAAATGCATTTACATTCTTTTAAAAAATCCGCAATTACTTTTTGTGCAACCCAATAATTTGGCACAATGACTTCTGGTATGTCTTTCAACATCCATGCCAAGTATGATCCGAATCGGTCTATATACTGATACTAGCTGACCCGGGCTCCGCTGCGCCTTCTTTTACTTTATATGGAACAAAAGTTTCCTTGAAATATTTATTTTCGACAATTAAAGAGCTTTTAGTGAAATACCATACAAACTTAACTAACAGTTTAAAAATGCCTTTAAAAGTGCCTTTATCTGAACCCCACATGATTTTTATTGGTCTACGAATTTAAATTTGGATGTAAGGTGTACTCCATTCTTAAAATACTTCATTTCAGCCCGATATTCTCATGATGTCTGATTTAGTGGTGTTTTCGGGGGAGAGGTGGTCCCCCTGATACATGGCCCTGACAAAATATCAGCATCGTGCTCTTCTCTCAAATATCATTTATTTAAATCCCATATTGCCATTGGCTTAAGAGGAGTTCGCAGGATGAGGCGTCCCCCAAACACATGGCCCCAAAATAGGTTATCAAATTCGTTTTCTTATCTCAAATACCTTTTATTTCAGCCACATATTGGCATGGTCGAAAATTTTTTTCCCTTTGGGAGTGTTTTGGGAAAGGGGTGATGCCCTTAATACATGGTCCTACATTTGGATATCAAATTCGTATTCTACTCCCAAATACCTTTACTTGAGCCCCATATTGCGATGGTCACTAAAATATTGCTGTTTGTGGGGTATTTTGGGAAAGGGATAGACCACAGAAAATTGGTCCCGAAAGTGGGTATCAATTATTGCTCTACCCCCAATTCCTTTCATTAAAGCTCCACATTGACATGACCGGTAAATATGCCCGATTTAGGGGTGTGTTGGGGATTGGGGTAGTCCCCCAAACACTAAGCCCGGAAAATATATCATCAACGTGCTCTATTCTCATATATCTAAAGGGTGATTTTTTTGAGATTAGGATTTTCATGCATTAGTATTTGACAGATCACGTGGGATTTCAGACATGGTGTCAAAGAGAAAGATGCTCAGTATGCTTTGACATTTCATCATGAATAGACTTACTAACGAGCAACGCTTGCAAATCATTGAATTTTATTACCAAAATCAGTGTTCGGTTCGAAATGTGTTCATTCACCGTAACGTTGCGTCCAACAGCATCTTTGAAAAAATACGGTCCAATGATTCCACCAGCGTACAAACCACACCAAACAGTGCATTTTTCGGGATGCATGGGCAGTTCTTGAACGGCTTCTGGTTGCTCTTCACTCCAAATGCGGCAATTTTGCTTATTTACGTAGCCATTCAACCAGAAATGAGCCTCATCGCTGAACGGTGAATGAACACATTTCGAACCGAACACTGATTTTGGTAATAAAATTCAATGATTTGCAAGCGTTGCTCGTTAGTAAGTCTATTCATGATGAAATGTCAAAGCATACTGAGCATCTTTCTCTTTGACACCATGTCTGAAATTCCACGTGATCTGTCAAATACTAATGCATGAAAATCCTAACCTCAAAAAAATCACCCTGTATATATGATTTATTTGAACCCCATATTGCCATTGGCCTCAAAATTGGATACGAAATTCGTTTTCTAATCTCATTTAAACTCTTTATTGCAAAAGTCAGCAAATATGTCCGGATTGGGGTATTGGACCTAAAAACTATGAATGTTTAGTTCCCCTCTCTTTAGGACCCAAATTGTCTTGGTGAGCAAATATGTCCTATTTGGGGGTTGTTATGGTGGTGGGACGTCCGCTAGACAGTTGGCCCCTAATGTTGATATCAGATACGTGGTCTACTCCCACATACCTTTAATTTGAGCCCCATATTTCTATAGTCGACAAACATGGCCGGCCTGGGGGGTGTTTTGGGGGATGGGCGGCCACTCAGTGAGTTGGCCTTGAAATTATTTATCGGATTCGTGTTCCACTTTAAAAACCCTCTTATTTGAGCCTCATATTGCAATAGTCAGAACATACTTACTATTTGGGTGGTGTTGTGGGGGTAGCGTGGCCCCGTAGACACTTTTCCCAAATATTGATATCAGATTCGTGCTTTACTTCCAAAGACCTTTCATTTGAGTCCCATATTGCTACGGTCGTAAATTTGTCCCCTTTGTGGAATGCTTTTGGTGAGAGGCGGCCTCCCAAATACTTGGTCCCATGTTTGGATATCAGATTCGTATTTTACATTCAAATACCTTTTATTTAAGCCCCATATTCCCATGGTCAGTAAAAAAGTCCTGTTTGGGGTGTGTTTTGGGAAAGGGGTGGACCCCTAGAAGGGTGGACCCACATTTGGATATCAGATTCGTATTCTACTCGCAAATACCTTTCATTTGAGTCCCATATTGCCATGGTCGGTAAATATATCCGATTTAGGGGTGTTTTGGGGCTTGGGTGGTCCCCCTAGCATTTGGTCCGACAATTGGATATCAGATACGTTTTCTTATCCTAAATACCCTTCATTTGAGTCCCATATTGTCGTGATTGGTCTAAGAATATGTTTGGTAGGTTTTAGGGTAGGGCAGCCCCCCTAGGTACCCCATCCGAAATTTAGATACCAAATTTTTATTTATAGGATACTATAAAACAAAATTTCGCTTAAATCGCACCACCCATCTATGAGATCTGGCGTTTCTGAAAATTAGGGCAAGGGGGAGGGTCCGCCCCCCCTTCAGAAATCAAAAAATGTAGTACCCTATTTTCACCACGGGGTCATTATGCACCATCTGTGAAAATTTCAAGAAAATCGGTTCAGCCGTTTCTGAGTCTATAAGGAACACACAAACATACAAACAAACAAAGGGGTGGACCCCCAGAAACGTGGTCCCACATTTGGATATCAGATTCGTATTCTACTCGCAAATACCTTTCATTTGAGTCCCATATTGACATGGTCGGTAAATATATCCGATTTAGGTGTGTTTTGGGGCTTGGGGTGGTCCCCCTAGCACTTGGTCCGACAATACGTTTTCTTATCCTAAATACCTTTCATTTGATTCCCATATTGTCGTGATTGGTGTAAATATATGTTTGGCAGGTTTTAGGGTAGGACAGCCCCCCTAGATACCCCATCCGAAATTTGGATACCAAATTTTTATTTATAGGGTACTATATGAGAGCACACAAAATTTCGCTTAAATCGCATCACCCATCTCCGAGATATGGAGTTTCTGAAAATTAGGGTACGGGGTATGCCGAGTATGATTTGAATCGGTCTATAAACCGATATAGCCCTCATATGAACCGATCCTCGGATTAGACTTCTTAAGTCCCTAGAATCCTCAATTTTCATCCAATTTGGCTGAACTTTAGAACAAAGACTTGTGTTATGATTTCCAGCATCCATGCCAAGTATAATCCGAATCCTCGATACTCTGTTTTGATTTTTTAAGCCCCTAGAAGAAAATTATCCTCTTCGGGAAAGGAAATCAGCACAAGAAAAGTCCTGGTTGACCAGGGAGATTCCTAACTTTGAGAAAGAGGTCCGCAGACATTTTAACAAAGCACGTCGTAAAAAAGCAGAAGAATATTGGGATGTGTATTACACACGGCTCAAGGAATACAATAGGAATACCAGAGCGGCAAAACTTGCCTCCTGGAAGCCTTTCTGTGACCAGGTCCATAGTGTTAATGACAAAGTTTCTCTCAAAAATCCATTTCAAAAACTGAAACATTAGTAGACGACATGGGGGTGAGAGAAGAGAAAACGGAGGACAGGTTGACGCTTTGAATGAAAGCGCATTTTCCACAGGATACGTCGGTACTCACAAAGACACCAGAATCATGGAATAATGAGGTTGATCGAAGGTTTTTCATAACGGAGTTTATGATCAAGGAAGTTTTGAGGAGCTTCAAACCATTTAAGTCACGGCGTTACTACAAAAGGAGTCCGACTATTTGGCGCCTCATCTGGCCACTGTTTTCACAGCGTGCCTAGCACTTGCATATACTCTGAAAGACTGGCAGAGGGCAAGGGTGGTGTTTATACCCAAGCCCGGCAAAGTGAGTTATGCGACACAAAAGGCCTATAGGCCTATGAGCCTTACGTCCTTTCCACTCAAAACCATGGGACGCAAAGCGAACTGCTTAAATACAAACAGCATTCCTATGTCAAGGGCAGGTCAGTGGAGACTGCCCTGCACGAGATTGTGCATATAATAAAAGAACCCTTCGATGCCAAGACGAACACGCTGGCGGTTTGCATTGACATCGAGGGGGCGTTTAACAATGTGGGGACCGACACATTGATCCGATTCTTAGACCAGTACTGGGTGGACCGGGTCCTTAGAGACTAGATAAATCATATGCTAAGAAACAGGTGGATAAATGGCGGGTCCCATGACATAAACATAAGGGTGAAAAAGGCACAGGGCATGCCACAGGGGGGCATTTTATCGCCACTCCTTCGGGTGACCACCATAAATAACACATTACGGATGCTGACTGATTAGGGATTTGAACCCGTCTGCTATGCAGACGATTTTATAATACTTCTTAGGGGTAAGGATACGAAGAAGCTATGCAGAAGGGCTGAAAAGGTTTTGCATATGGCATATGACTGGTCTAGACCCAGGGGTCTCAATGTTAACCCAGAGAAGACTGCCTGTTCACGAGGAAGACGAAGTTGGGCCAATTTAACGCACCACATTTCCTCAATCAAACGATTTCGATATCTGACAAGGTCAAATAGTTTGGAGTGATGTTGGATAGGAAACATATGTTGGACACTATGCAGACCGGCCGTTGGCTCGAAATCGGGCCTGCATTCCAGGATAGTCCACTGGCTGTACAGAAGCTTGATTAGATCAATACTTACTTACGCCTCAGTAGTTTGGTGGACTGCTATGGAGAATAGTGCAACATAAGGACTATACAACAGATTCAGGGAACATTTTGTCTTGGCATAGGCAGAGCGATGAGGACCACGACCACTAGGGCACTAGAAACTATTCTAGATATCCGACCCATTGACATTTAGATAAAATGTGTGACAACCATTGCGGCTATGAGACTTAAGGCGATGAGAGAATGGATTGATGATGGGAGCTGCTCATACCATCGCGGTATAACCAAGGTGACGATATGAAACCTGGAAGGAATGAAGGAGGTTTCCGATGGGATATATGAGACGACACTAGAGGTCGAGTGCGAGGCACTGCTGCCAGCGGCACAGTCTTGAACTAACGGGACCCTAGTAAGAAGTAGGTTAGTATAGCTTTTGGTGTCATAACGGGACACTAAGGACTACGTGCTCACTTACGCAATATTGGTGTGGCAAGTGATAGCATTTGTAAGTCATGTGGGGAATATGGTAAGACGTTGGAGCGTAACAGGGGGGAACACGATACCAGACATGAACTAACTTAGGGGAGTGGTATGGAAAACAATTAAGGATTTTGTAAGTAGCACGGAGTTCCAAAGTTCTTTTTTGAGGTTACTTTTTAGTTTTAAGAGCCCACAACAAGTCCATAGTGGCATGCCACTATGGTGGATTAATATCTGCACCCTATTTTCAACCTAACCTATGTGTATACTTCAATATAATGAGACATAATAATTTGTAATATCTTCTCAACTGTTTTAATAAGGCCCCTCTATGTTTGTTTCATTTCAGGTAAGTGTTGTGATTTACTCATAAAATTCTTGACGTATCGTAAGTGAAACCAAAAGTACGACAGGCTTGCATAAGTGGGTAATCCAACATCAAAGGTGAGTTCTTTTAAAGGCCAGTCTGGCCGCGGTATGAAAAAAGAAATGCATGTGAACAAGATAAAGAAATTGTGTTGAAACATAAGAAAAATGTAAAAAGGCATAAAGTTCGGCTGTTGGGCGATCCCAAATCAAATTTGACATTGAGAGTCAAAATAGAACACTACCTTCCATTTTTGCTCCCTCCTGATGCTCATGAAATAAGTCGGCAAATCGGTTTTTGTATAAAGTTAGTTCTCACCTCTTGGAATCTGGTATTAGGGAAGGCGCTCGAGGGAGGCGCTAAATGCCATGCAAAATCTAATGCCTTTCCACTTTTATGCTGGGAGTGCAGCAATGAAGATTGAGAACCTCAAAGCGATACTCGAAGTATGAGCGTTATTTTGATCTGTTGGGGCCTGGTCATGCGTTTTGGCGGCAGCCTATGTGTGATGTGACGAATTATGTACCTGGGGAGTTATTCCTTGTAAACGTTATGGGGCTGATGGGCTGGAGACCCTCCTTTCCCAGGACCAAAATGGATGTTGTGTAAGGGCAATGGGCGGCGAAAAAGATTGCCCTTAGACTGAAAATATAAGGCGTTCCTTAAGCAATGGATATTTTAAAAATCTGCTGGGGCCTGGTGATTCTGCGGCTGTGTGGGGCTATGTGCTTTGTGACAGATTATATAACATGGGGAGTTCTTCCTTGTTAACGGGTTGGTATTTACGGGCTGGGTAAAGGGTAGTTCTTCATCTATCCCAAATCTTGTTAAGGATGATCAATCGTTCACTGCGTAAGTTGATAAGGCTAACCTGTTAGTTGATATATTTATTGGTAAATTTTCCGGATAGCAATCAACCACTCCCCTTAATCGAAAATGTATTTGGCGTCATGCCCCAAATATTTTTTTGAACTCGTGGCGTTAAAAGGGCTCTTGAGAATCTCGACGTAAACAAATCCCCGGGCCCGGATGGCATATGAACACTACTCTTGCGCAAGTGTTCTTCGACGCTTGCTCGTTTATTACACAACCTTTTCAACCGTATGGGAGTCTTCCCGGCGCGTGGGAAGATTGCGAACATCCAGCCAACACCCAAGAAGGGTGAGGCGAACAACCCTGCGAATTACCGGCCAATATATTTTTTCGAACTCGTGGCGTTAAAAGGGCTCTTGAGAATCTCGACGTAAACAAATCCCCGGGCCCGGATGGCATATCAACACTTGTCTTGCGCAAGTGTTCTTCGACGCTTGCTCGTCTATTACACAACCTTTTCAACCGTGTGGGAGTCTTCCCGGCGCCTGGGAAGATTGCGAACATTCAGCCAACACCCAAGAAGGGTGAGGCGAACAACCCTGCGAATTACCGACCAATTGCGATAATTGCGATATGCTCCGCTCTCTCCAAGGCTATGGAGAGCATGGTTAATCACCCTCTTGTGAGGTATTTAGAGTGTAATGGCCTTCTTAGCGACCAACAGTATGGGTTCCGCAGAAATCGCTCTAAGGGCGACCTCATGACATTTCTGACGTTGGATTCGCTCAATCCATCAGTTCGATGAGAGTAATATTGTGGCTCTGGATATCTCCAAGGCAATGTGATGGAGTCTGGGACTGTGCGCTACTATCAAAACTTGTCGCATTTGGTTTCGCTAATGCCTTCGTTCGATTTATTTCGAGCTTTCTCAGAGATCGCACTATTCTATCGTTATAGATGGGTTCTCACCCAATGAGCATAAATTGACCGCAGGTGTACCCCAGGGCTCTTTTTTTTTCTTATTTTCATTTTATTCTTCTCTTTTTTTTTACTTTCATCAACGATCTGTTGAGTCAGACATCGTATCCGATCTACTCATTTGAGGATGCTTTTAATCTCTGTCAATCGTACTCGAGTACGAGATTCTTCTCTCGAGCTTTCTCAGAGATCGCACTATTCGAGTCATTATAGGTGGGTTCTCATCCAATGAGCATAAATTGGCCGCAGATGTACCCCTGGGCTCTGTCCTTTCTCCTTCTTTTTTTCTTATTTTCATCAACGATCTGTTGAGTCAGACATCGAATCCGA
Organism: Stomoxys calcitrans; assembly: GCF_963082655.1. NCBI lineage: Eukaryota > Metazoa > Arthropoda > Insecta > Diptera > Muscidae > Stomoxys > Stomoxys calcitrans. The sequence continues at coordinate 47,605,764 of NC_081554.1, read as the reverse complement.
TCTACTCATTTGCGGATGATAGTAATCTCTGTCAATCGTACAAGAGGCGGGCTATGGACGGACAAGAGGCGGGCTATGGACGATACACTCTGCCGGGATTTGCTGGCCATTTCTGAGTAGGGTCGAATGAATCGAGTGGATTTTAATGCACGGAAGACTCAGTGTTGTTTTTTTGCCACACAAACGATTTGCTGACCCATTACGATCATCTTTGTCTATCAATGGTATAGATGTTGAGCAATCAGAAACTCTTGATGTTTTGGGCATGAAAATACAAAGTGATGTCCGTTGGACTAAACGTGTATTTGAAGTGTCGAAAGAAGCATTCAAGTGCTTAGACTTTCCTAAACGGAAAAAGAATTACTTCACACCTTCTGATCTTCTTAACATCTATACCACATTCATAAGGCCGAAAATGGAATACAACTCATGTGTATGGGCTGGAGCTTTAAAATCATCCCTGGAGCTACTGGACCGTGTACAGAGGAGAGCAATGGCGTTTATTTGGGGTAAGTGGGGTATCCAACTCTATTGCCTCCTTTGAACATCGTCGTGGGTTGTTTGGTGCTGTTCAATCGTTACTTTAATGGTGTGTGTTCGTCTGATATTCGTCTTCTTATTCCTGATGTAAGGGTGTTTGTCAGAAATACTAAATTGATTGATTGGCGGACCGGACAATCCATTACAGAGAAAATTCTTATTTCGCCAGAACTGTTCGTATGTGGAATCGACTTCCGGCTCATATTTTTCTTACCCACTATCACATCCAGAGATTTAAGACAAATGTCAATAAACATTACATCCTTAACATCGTAACAGAACACAATGTGCAATATTTCAGCCAAATCGGATAAAAATTGCGGCTTCTTGGAGCTCAAGAAGTCGAATCGGGAGATAGGTTTATATGGGAGCTGTATCCAAATCTGAACCGATATGGCCCATTTGCAATTCCCAACGATCTACATCAAAACTAAGTATCTGTGCAAAATTTCAAGCGGCTTGCTGTTCGCGTTCGACTGCTATCGAGATTTCGACAGACATTGCTAAAACGAATCAGAATGTCGAGACGTTCCCGGACATATAAACTCGATGGGTCGCAGACAAATATTACAAACGGAATGACTAGATTAGGGGTGGGGTTATCCCCATCCATAGGATGGGGTTATCCCCATCCTATGGTGGTGGGTATAAAAAGAGATCGTTAAGAGATCTGCGACAGTCGACCACTTCCTTAATTGCAAGGATCCTCTCTTGGTCTGGTTACCTCTATCAGGAATAGTGGTACAGTACTTTTTATCAAAAAGCGGTTCGGGTAGGGTGTAATCCACACTGCCTGGAACATGGGGCATTGTCCGTAGCCGCCACACGAACAAAGAGAAAGCTCCCATAGGCTTACGACAGTGGTCGCTGAAATTTGCCTAGCCACAATTGCCAGAGGCATTAAATTCAGTGGATGGTGTTGTTCTCAGTGCGGCTGTGATGAACAAACAAGCCATCCTCCGGATCCGGTTGACTATTGAACAGTAGGTGGACTTTTGAAGCTCCGTTATCCAGACCACAACACCATATAGCATTATAGGTCACCATATAGCATTGTAGGTCATCATATAGCATTATATTGGGTTGCCAAAAAAGTAATTGCGGATTTTTTAAAAAAAAGTAAATGCATTTTTAATAAAACTTAGAATGAACTTTAATCAAATATACTTTTTTACACTTTTTTTCTAAAGCAAGCTTAAAGTTACAGTTGATAACTGACAGAAGAAAGGATGCAATTACAGAGTCACAAGCTGTGAAAAAATTTGTCAACGCCGACTATATGAAAAATTCGCAATTACTTTTTGGGCAACCCAATAGATGTCGCTTTGCGACACACCGTTTGGACTCGGCTATGAAAAGGCGGTCCCTTATCATTGAGCTTAAAATTGAATCGGACAGTACTCATTGATTAGTGAGAAGTTTGCCCCAGTTCCTGCAGTAATGTTCATGGGCAAATTTTCATAGGCATGCTGCTGCCGCGACAGGTGTACTCCAGGGATCTCTCCCCTAAGATATGTTTCTATCAACCTCTCAAGGGTCTTTAGCAAAAAGGATGACAGACTAACAAGATGAAAATCTTTGTGTCCTTCCATCCCACAGGTATATACGACACGCTGATAGAAGCGGAGTATATCTCCCCAAGCCAAGGATTCAGTCTGTCGGAAACTGCTTGTAATTCAACCGGTGATACATCATCAGGGCCTGGAGACTTAAAGGGGTCGAAACTTCTTAAACCTAAAGAATTTTCGGCTCAGACACAATACCTTCGACAACCTCCCGGGAAATGTGTATCAACGAGTAGTTCTAGTGTTTCCTTAATAGTCATTGACTATACATGCTCTGAGTTCATTATATACCCCACCGTAATAGGTCTCGAGAACAGAATCTTCCTTAGCCTAGATGCCTCAGATGTATACTCCACGGAGCTACAGAATTCCACCCAGGATTTGTTCTGAGCCTTTCTCAGCTCGCCCTTATATTTTCTTAGCTCAGCCTTATAGATGTCCCAATTGTGTGGTGCTCTTGGGGCTTTCGCTATGTTGCAGAGTTTTCTGCAGTCCTTCCTTAGACCAGCCAGTTCTGGGCTGCACCAAGGCGGTCGTTGTTTGCCCCTTGGCTGGGCACTAGGACATGCAGACGTAAGCGAGTCATTCAGGGCGTTCTTGCTTCGCTTGACTATTATGTCTATATCCTCCGCAGTTACCACATTTTTTTCTGGTTTAGAAGGGATAGACGTGCAGAATTTGTGCTGAAATTTTTCCCACTCCGCCTTTCTTCTGTTTAGCCGAGGGAATTTCTCCAATTTCTGTAGTATTTTCTCCAAGGCTGAAACTATTTTAGCGATGATCAGAGAAGCCGTGGTCATCCAACACTTCCCAGTCGCATATTATTGGGCTTATATCTCCCGATACAAAGATAATGTCTTGTACCACCAGCCTGTTGCTGGTAATAAAGGTCAGCTTTTCCCCTTTCTTACAAATTGTCAGATTGCAAATTATCAGACCCTTGTTACGTGTGCTGTGTGGCATGTGGCACCGTCTTGTTGAAACCACATGGACATTTTGGGCAAAAAAAAAGTTGGTTATCATCTTACGATAGTGCTCACCATTCACAGTTACGTTACGTTTAGCATCATCTTTGAAGAAGTACGGTCCAATGATGCCACCAGCCCATAAACCGCACCCAACTATGACTTTTTCTGAATGCATTGGTAGCTCTTGCAATGCTTGTGGCTGATCTTCACTCCAAAATCGACAATTCTGTATATTTATGTACTCAGTGAGCCAAAAATAAGCTTCGTCGTAAAATGAAAGAAGCGCGCTATGAACTTTCTTGGCAGAGCACGCATTTTGATAATAAAATGCAAGGAAATTAACCAAATTGTCATACCAACCCCCTAATACACATCTAAATCTGAGTTTTTCTTCTAAGAAACAATAAAATTTTAAACAATGCTTGTCTTGCTATTACTGCCATTATACTTTTTTTATTTTCTGTTTTTAAAATGCATTCATTTTCAGAATCTTAATTGCGCAATGGATTGAACGTATTGGGAAACTAAAGTAAAAGTTTAAATTACTGTTGTTTAATTTTTTTTTGTTTGGAGCCATTTGTCCATTTTGAAGGTGTGGTGTGATTGGTACAAGTAGGGCGAAGTAGTGGGTTGATAGTTCATGTTGTTCTGACTAAACGTGGAAATGGTTGAGCTAGTAGAGTTTAGTGCCAATTTTGTCTATGGTTATGTAAAAGCTTTGTTTGTTTGCTTCACTTGCAAACACACAACATGTTATTATTAATGATAATAATAATATTCCTTAATATCGTCATAAATGGCGTTAAGCCATTGATTGGTGTTATTAAGAACTTTTGATTTGATTGGCAAACGGATCTGGTTTTTCAAATGGCTGTGGTTTATTTGAAATTTTTTGACGACGTGGTAGGCAAGGACGAATATGATGTGCTTTTGTGGATCTAACATTTTAACAGACAAGAAAATGTGTGCTCAGTTCGGCCAGGCCGAATCTTATATACCCTCCACCATGGATCGAAATTATCAGGTTCTTTGCCCAGTTGCTCCTTATAGGCAAACAAGTAAAAACGTGTTATGTTTGGCAGTGCCGAACTTTGGATATCCACCACAATGGATAAATTAACCATCCTCTTTTACAAGAACTCTATGCAAATCACAGTTTCAGCGAAATCAAGACCCTTAATCGGCAGATCGGTCTATAAGGTAGCTATATCTGAATATACACCCATCTAAACCATATTTGAGTCGCATATTGGGAGGCTTTAATCAGGAGGGCGGATCCTCCCCCATACCCCAATTTTCCAAAACACCAGATCTCGGAGATGGGTGCACCGATTTAAGCGAAATTTTACATAACCCCTAATGGTACCCCAAAAACACGAAATTGGTATACAATTTTGGGGTCAAATAACCTGTGGGTACGCCCCATCCCAAAAACGAACTTTGGATACTCACCACCATGGATAAATTAACCATCCTCTTTTAAAAGAACTCCATGCAAATCACAGTTTCAGCGAAATCAAGACCCTCAATCGGCAGATCGGTCTATATGGTAGCTATATCTGAATATACACCGATCTAAACCATATTTGAGTCGCATATTGGGAGGTTTTAATCAGGAGGGCGGACCCTCCCCCTTACCCCAATTTTCCAAAACGCCAGATCTTGGAGATGGGTGCACCGATTTAAGCGAAATTTTGCATAATACCTAATGGTACCCTAAAAACACGAAATTGGTATAAAATTTTGGGGTCAAATAACCTGTGGGTACGCCCCATCCGAAAAACCCACCCGGACGGACATGTTTATTGATTGTGACAATATGGGTATCAAATGAAAGGTATTTAAGAGTAGAGTACGAACTTGGTATACACATTTTGCCCAAAGTGTTCGAGGGGGTCCCCCACCCCCAAAAAACCCCCCAACAGGGCTCTTTACCGTTTTTGGGAAATAGGGGTATAAAATGAAAGGCATTTAAAAGTAGAGTAAAAATGTGACATAAAAATTTATTCCACCCCCAAAACTCCCCAGCAGGACATATTTATCGATTGGGACAATATGAGACTAAAATGGAAGATATTTGGGAGTTAAATACTAATATGGTATTAAAAATTGGATCCAAGTACCTAGGGGACCGCCCCAGGCCCAATACCACCCCACAGTCATGCCCAAAACCAAAAGCGGACCGATCGGGCAAATATGGGACTCAAATGAATGGTATTTGGGAGAAGAATATGAATATGATATTTAAAATTGGGCTCAAGTACCTAGCGAGCCCTCCCAAGTCCAAAAACCAACTTAAGAGTACCACCAAAAATCAAAGTGGACCAATCGGGACAATATGGGACTCAAATGAAAGACTTCTTTCGTGAGTAGAATACTAGCAAATACAAATGCAAATGCAAATTTTGCCCATGAACATTCCACTAAGGAACAGGGGCAAACTTCTCACCTATCAATGAGTGCAGTCCGAATCAAGTTAAGCTCAATGACAAGGGGCCTCCTTTTTATAGCCGAGTCCGAACGGTATGCCGCAGTGCGACACCTCTTTGGAGAGAAGTTTTACATGGCATAGTACCTCACAAATGTTGCCAGCATCACGAGGGGAAAACCACCGCTGAAAATTTTTTCTGATGGTCTCGCCAGGATTCGAACCCAGGCGTTCAGCGTCATAGGCGGACATGCTAACCTCTGCGCTACGGTGGCCTCCTGCCCTAGAATACGAGCATGGTGTCAAAAATTGGATTCAAATACCTAGGGCGTCCCTCAAGAGTACCGCCCAAAATAAACAGTGGACCGATCGGCACAAATATAGGACCCCAATGATAGGTATTCAAGAGTAGAGTATGAAAATGATATACAAAAATTGGATCCAAGTATCTAGGGAGCCTTCTCAAGCCCAAAAACTACCAAAATCAAAGTGGACCGATTGGGACATTATGTGACTATAGTGGAAGGTTTTCAGGAGTATAATACGAATATGATGTCAAGAATCCAAACGCCTAGGGCGCCACCGCAAGCCCAAAACCGCATCAAAAATACCGATCAAAATCAAAAGTAGACCGACCTGGTCCAAATGGGACTCCAATGAAAGGTATTCGAGAGTAGAGTACGAATATGATTATCGAATATTAAAAATTGGATGTCCAAAGGGGGCATAAAAGACCATCATGAAAGGTCTATGTCAGTAGAGTTCGAATCTAATATTGATATATGGAAACTTGGTGTTAGAGATTTTAGAATGAGCGCAGAAGATCGATGCGCTTGGAAAGCTACTCTACGTTCGCCTATTGGAACAAGTATACTGTCATAGCCAATTAAAGTAAAGTAAAGTATTCAAGTATTTCGGTCACGTCCTGCAGTTCGGCAAGGCATGTAGATCGCGGCAATAAAGGACTCGAATAAATTGTCTTTTGGGTCTTAGCGTCATATTTGTGAATTATGGCAAAAAGGGACTCAAATTTGATATCTCGTTTAAGGTCAAGTGGTTTAGGGACGCCGCACCTCATAAATTCCCCCTAAACCACACTTATATACCGACTATAACAGTATGAAGCTTAAATGTGGTTTTTGGGAGGGAGGGCAAAGGGTTTGGCTACTCCAATTCACCACCAAAACCAAAAGAATGAAGTAGATCTAACATCCAAACTTTATTGGGCAGTCCCTCCCCTTACCCTATATTCAAAAACGCCAGATCTCGGAGATGTGTGGGCGATTTAAGCGAAATTTAATTTGTCTATAACTCAAAAGCAGAAATTTTGTATCTTTATTAAGGGTGGGATATCCAGGGGGCTGCTCCACCTCCATAGCCCGCCATATGGAAATATAAACCAATAATGACAATATGGGGTTCACATGAAAGGTATTTGAGACTCGAGCACGAATCTGATATATGGGGGTCCACCTTACTCTCAAAAATACCACCATACCGGCCGTATGTCTCAAATGAAAGGTATTAGGGAGTAGAGCACCAATATGATATCCACATTGGGGCGACATATCTGAAAGGCCGTACCAACACCCCCAAACAGGACTTATTTCCTGACCGTGCCAGTAAAGGGCTCAGATAAAATAAGAGAGTGAAAGAAAGCGCAGCGGGGCGGGCTCAGGTTTCGAACCAATTTAGGTCATACTTGGCATAGTTGTTGGAAGTTGTAACAAAACATCCCATGCTAAATTTTAGCCAAATAAGATAATAATTGAGCTCTCTAGAGGCTCAAGAAGTATGATCCGAGATCGGTTTATATGACAGCTATATCAATTCATGAACCGATTTTGACCATACTTGGCGTAGTTGTTGAAAGTCAGAACAAAACCCCTCATACAGCCACATCGAATAAGAATTACGCCTTCTAGAAGCTTAAGAAGTTAAGATCCAAAATCGGTTTATATGGCAGCTATATCAAAACATGGACCGATATAGTCCTTGTACCATCCTAACCGACCTACACTCAAAGGAAGTTGTAACGTGGTTTTGTCGAAGGTTGAGGAAAGTTCATTCGTCTCTAGGGTCAACTCACTGACCCATAATCCTTAAATGATAACACAAGTTAATTAGAATCGAGGGTTGACAAAAAGGTAGTTTAATTGGTTGGAGGGGTGACTAGGTTATCGTCTTCGGCTCTTGCTTAGGTTAGATTTAAATGGTAGTCTGCCATCAGACTCACTTAGAGGTTTTCGTCCATTGTGATACAGCAGGAACAGAAAAAAGGAAGATGCCTTCTAGTTCCTACCGTTGAACCTTCCAGATCTCTTTAAAAAGCCCAATAACTTGAGAATGTTCACATCTGCTAAATCAGACAGGTTCTCAAAGAAGTGAGAACCTCAAGTGGAACTCCTTCTGACTGCCAGTGCGGCACACACACACACAAATGATATTCTATAGTCTCTTCTTCTTCGATGCCCTCACAGCTTTGCAGAAGTCGTTGCTGGCATCGTTCAGTCTGTCAGCATGTTTTCCGATTATACAGTGACCTGTCTGCAATGACAGAAAAGCGGTAGACCTCTTCAAGTCTAGATTAGGCCACATAGTTTTGGAAATCTCACAGCTCCCTCTATCATTCGTTATCCTTCCGGTCTGGTACTGTAAACTTAGCTTACATGTCGCCAGAGGCATACCAACAGATTCCAGTATCCCTGTAATGTCTAAGGTAGTTCCTAGTCTCGCAAGCTCGTTCGCTTTACAACTCCCTGGGATATCTCTGTGGCCCGGCACCCAGAATAGGTTAATTTTGAACTGTTCAGCCATCTCGGTTTTTGTGTGCAGAAATAAGTTCTCCATAGATTTAATGGCTGCCTGGCTGTCTCAGAAGATATTTATACCAATCTTAGCCATTCCACCACTTCCTTAATTGCAAAAATCTCTGCTTGATACACACTGCAGCAGTATGACCAGTTCTAGATCATTAGAGTACACCCCAAAGCCCACGGTGGTCGTTTAGTTTGGAACCATCCGTATAGAAGTCTATGCAATTTCTGTTACTATGGATATCGTAGTTCCAATCGGTTCTATCAGGAATAGTGGTACCACCACATGTCCAATGCAACACATGTCCAGCAACAATGCCACAGACATAGGATGTAGCATTAAATTCAGTGCATCAAATGGTGTCGTCCTCAGTGCGGCTGTGATGCATTAACAAGCCATCCTTTGGATCCGGTTAAGTATTGAGCAGTAGGTGGACTTTTGAAGCGCCATCCACCAGACCACAACACCATATAGCATTATAGGTTTGACAACTACGGTATTATTGGTCTGACAACTGCTCTTGCTTACGAGCGTTTGGTTGTAAAGAGTGATTTTTTTGAGGTTAGGATTTTCATGCATTAGTATTTGACAGATCACGTGGGATTTCAGACATGGTGTCAAAGAGAAAGATCCTCAGTATGCTTTGACATTTCATCATGAATAGACTTACTAACGAGCAACGCTTGCAAATCATTGAATTTTATTACCAAAATCAGTGTTCGGTTCGAAATGTGTTCATTCACCGTAACGTTGCGTCCAACAGCATCTTTGAAAAAATACGGTCCAATGATTCCACCAGCGTACAAACCACACCAAACAGTGCATTTTTCGGGATGCATGGGCAGTTCTTGAACGGCTTCAGGTTGCTCTTCACTCCAAATGCGGCAATTTTGCTTATTTACGTAGCCATTCAACCAGAAATGAGCCTCATCGCTGAACGGTGAATGAACACATTTCGAACCGAACACTGATTTTGGTAATAAAATTCAATGATTTGCAAGCGTTGCTCGTTAGTAAGTCTATTCATGATGAAATGTCAAAGCATACTGAGCATCTTTCTCTTTGACACCATGTCTAAAATCCCACGTGATCTGTCAAATACTAATGCATGAAAATCCTAACCTCAAAAAAATCACCCTTTATATCTCTCTCTTAATTTTTTGGTAGGTTTTAAAAAGATTCTCTATGGCATCTACTATGAATGTTTCTTTATAGTTTACTTATATATAGTCACATTTTGAGAAAGTTTTCAATTCTAGCAATCTTAAAGTGCAGCTATTAACAACTCATGCCACCAATTAAGCGCACTTCAACAACTTTGTCCATATGCAATGCCGTTGATTGCTCAGTGGCTCTAACACTAGTAGTAGTACATCTGTCCACTTTCCATTCAATGTACTCCTCGAGAAGGTCAACCAGTCGACTGGGCTGGCTAGGTGAGCTGACTAATCGAATAAGTTGCTCTTAGAATTTGATTTGCTTTCAACTAATCTCAGCTGAGATATCCAGTCTTTTGTTGACGCAAAACTGCTACGATATCGAGTGTGACCAATTTCAATTTGTACTGGTTTCACAGGCCACTGGAGCGATTGCATAAAGTACGAGTACATACATACATTGTACTTGTGGAATATCAAATCTTGGGTTTGGCCGATTTTGTACTCTGCCACCGTGAGCGAGACAGGCAGTTTGCTGCAAAGCGTACCATAAATAGCCACCAATCAGTTACTAAACTAGATTCTTAGTAATTTTAGAAATAAAAAAAATTTTAGTTTAAGATTTTGTTTACAAAGGCTTTATTCGTATTAGTGCAGTAGTTCCGAGGTTACTTAAGGCGTACACTGGCTTTGCCATTGTTAACAAGGTGTGTCCCCTTTTTTAGATTATTTTGTTTACCAGGAACTTGAAGTTTTGTTAACTTCCATTTATTAATAAATTGTTAATGTTTTGTAGAAATAATATCGTATTCCTAGCATTCAAACAAAATAATTGCAGCAATGTAGAATTCAATAAAAATATTGCAATATTTTTTTCATTAGGATCGATTAGCTTTGTTCGTACGTAAAAATGGTTTGGTAAATTGCTTATGAGTATTAATTAAATATCAACTTTTGAAGTTTTAATAAGGGTATATGACGGAACTACCAGAAGGTCGCTCTTGTCGTCAATAGTTTACTGATTGGCTTCGAAATTTAAAGGTTAGGGCAATCTTGTCAACAGAGAAACCTATCACTAGTTAAACTAACTTTTTTATCTCCGCCATAGGAGAAGTGCATACCTACTTTGTCATTCTGTTGTTTATCATCGAATTTTTGATATGGGACCCCGTAAAGCATATGTTTTCTAGATAGTCTTGATATAAGACGATTAAGAAATGACCTACAGTGGCACATGTCTTCTTAGGAGGAGAGAATGTTCTCCATTTACTGACAACGCAAAATATCTGGGCAGGAAAATTAACGTCAAATCAAAAATTTGGATATATGCAAGAAATGCAAATCTTACCCTATACACCTGCTATAGTGCCATTGCAAAAATTTGGGGGTTTAAAGCGCGTGTCATGCACTGAGTATACACGGCAGTTGTCAGACCTATAATGCTGTATGTTGTTGTGGTCTGGTGGACCGTGCTTCGAAAGTCCAACTAATGTTTAAAACTCAGCCGAATACAAAGTATGGTTTGTTTGTGCATTTCAGCCGCAGTGACGACGACACTGTAGGAAAAATTCACTTAACTGGGTGCACACCCGTTTTTTTTCCAAACTGACGCTATTTATGGGATGAAGACACCCTTAATCGGCAGATCCGTTTATATAACAGCTATATCTGAATAAAGTCCGATCTGAACCATATTTGAGCCGGATATTGGGATTCTTTAAGAAAGTCACTATTTCAAATTTCAGTACAATTGGAAAATAATTGCGGCTTTTATGGGCTTAAGGCCCTAAATTGCCAGATCGATCTCTAAATGGCAGCTATACCCAAATATACTCTGATTTGGCCCATTTAAGAACTTTACCTGCGTATAAATGAAATGCGAGTCTGTGCAAAATTATAATAATTGCGGCTTTTATGGTCTTAATACCCTAAATTGCCAGATCGATCTCTATATAGCAGCTATACCCAAATATACTCTGATTTGACCCATTCAAAAACTTTACCTGCGTATAAAAGAGATGAGAGTCTGTGCAAAATTTCAACTCAAGATCTCAATTTTTAATGACTGTAGCGTGATTACAACTGACCGTCACACGAAAAGGACAGACGCACGGGCATCGTTAAATCGACGATAAGAAAAGTATACACTTTGTAGGGTCGGAAAGGGATATTTCGATGTGTTGCAATCGTATTAATATCGCGGCTTGTAAGGGCCGGAATATATGGGAGCTATAACAGACTATAGATCGATTTGAACCATACTTAGCACAGTTATTGGAGTCTCCTGTTTGGAAATCAAAATGGACGAATATGTCTAAAAATTCAGACTGCAGACCACCACTTAAACCTAACCTTAACCTAGCCTAAATCTAACCTAAACGTAACCTAAGCCTTGCCTAAACCTTAACCTAAACCTAACTTAAACTGAACCTAAACATAACCTTAATCTAAACCTAACCTAAACATAATGTAAACCTAATCTAATCCTAACCTAAACCTGACTTTAAATGAATATAAACCTAACCTAAACCTGACTTTAAATGAATATAAACCTAACCTAAACCTAACCTAACCTAACCCTAACCAATACCTAACTCAAACATAAGTTAAACTATACCTAACGAAAACGTAACCTAAATCCCTAATTGTTTTAGTTTGTACCAGACATAAACGAACTAAGGCACGTGGTATGGAAAACAATTAGAAATGGTGTAAGCAGCACGGATTTCCTGACTTTAATTTTCTTTTTCGAGGTTACTTTTTAGTATTTAGAGCGCACAACAAACCGATTACAGGTTTAGGTATACGTCCATAGCATGGAGCGGATTAATATCCGCATCCTGTTTCAACCTGACCTAAGCTAATAAACTAAAATTAACCTCAAATAAACCTAACCTAAGCTAAAGCAGGTCTAAACCTAATCTAACCCAAGCGTAAACTTAACCTTAACTTTAATAATAACCATAATCCTAACAGTAACGTTACCCTCACTTTTATATCCGCATTCTCTTTTCAACCTAATCTAACCATATTTTAAACCTAACCTAACCTAATCCAACCTTTAGTTTAACCTTAACTTTAATAATCACCTTAATCATAACCGTAACGTTAACCTTACTTTTATATCCGCATCCTCTTTTCAATCTAATCTAACCTTATTTTAAGCCTAACCTAACCCAACCGCAAACCTAACTTATCCTAACCTAATCCTAACCTAATTTAACCTAACTTAACCTTAACTTTAACCTTAACTTTAACTTAAACCTTAACCTTAACTTTAACCTTAACCCTAACTTTAACCTTTACTTTAATCTTAACCTTAACTTTAACCTTGACTTTAACCTTAACCTTAACTTTAACCTTAACCCTAACTTTAACCTTTACTTTAATCTTAACCTTAACTTTAACCTTGACTTTAACCTTAACCTTAACCTTAACTTTAACCTTAACTTTAACCTTAACTTTAATCTTAACCTTAACTTTAACCTTACCTTTACCTTTACCTTTACCTTTACCTTTACCTTTACCTTTACCTTTACCTTTACCTTTACCTTTACCTTTACCTTTACCTTTACCTTTACCTTTACCTTTACCTTTACCTTTACCTTTACCTTTACCTTTACCTTTACCTTTACCTTTACCTTTACCTTTACCTTTACCTTTACCTTTACCTTCACTTTTACCTTTACCTTTACCTTTACCTTTACCTTTACCTTTACCTTTACCTTTACCTTTACCTTTACCTTTACCTTTACCTTTACCTTTACCTTTACCTTTACCTTTACCTTTACCTTTACCTTTACTTTTACCTTTACCTTTACCTTTACCTTTACCTTTACCTTTACCTTTACCTTTACCTTTACCTTTACCTTTACCTTTACCTTTACCTTTACCTTTACCTTTACCTTTACCTTTACCTTTACCTTTACCTTTACCTTTACCTTTACCTTTACCTTTACCTTTACCTTTACCTTTACCTTTACCTTTACCTTTACCTTTACCTTTACCTTTACCTTTACCTTTACCTTTACCTTTACCTTTACCTTTACCTTTACCTTTACCTTTACCTTTACCTTTACCTTTACCTTTACCTTTACCTTTACCTTTACCTTTACCTTTACCTTTACCTTTACCTTTACCTTTACCTTTACCTTTACCTTTACCTTTACCTTTACCTTTACCTTTACCTTTACCTTTACCTTTACCTTTACCTTTACCTTTACCTTTACCTTTACCTTTACCTTTACCTTTACCTTTACCTTTACCTTTACCTTTACCTTTACCTTTACCTTTACCTTTACCTTTCCCTTTACCTTAACCTTTACATTTACCTTTACCTTTACCTTTACCTTTACCTTTACCTTTACCTTTACCTTTACCTTTACCTTTACCTTTACCTTTACCTTTACCATTACCTTATCTTTACCTTTACCTTTACCTTTGCATCTACCTTTACCTTAACCCATATATAACCTTAACCTAAACCTAACCCAACTTTAACCTAAACCTTACCTAAATCTAAACCTTACGTAAACCTAATCTCAATCTAAACCTAACTTAATCTAAGCCTACCCTACACCTAACCTAAATCTAAACCGAACCTAAAACTAATCTATACCTAACCTAGACCTAATATTAACCTAAACCTAACCCAAACCAAACCTAACCTAATTCTAATCCTAACCTAACCTTAACATTAACTTAAATCTTAACTTAACCTCTGTCTTCAAAAGAGGTCAATTTTTGGTCTTTGTATAAAATTTTGAAACTTGCGTTATTTTGGTTGCCACCGTAGCGCAGAGGTTTGTATGTACACCTATGACGCTGAACACCTAGGTTCGAATCCTGTCGAAAACATCACAATAAAAATGTTCAGCGGTGGTTATCCCCACCTAATGCTGGCGACATTTGTAAGGTTCTTTGCCAAGTAAAAACTTCCTGCCAAAGAAGTGCAGCACGCCGTTCGAACTCGGCTATAAGAGGAAGGTCCCTTATCATTTAGTTAAAACTTGAATCGGGAGAGGTTTGACCCTGTTCCTAAACGGATTGTTCATGGCAAATTTGTTTTTGCGTAATTTTATAAGGACTTTAGATTTTGTGACCACTGTAGAGATCGTACAAAAGGCCAATGGTACAATCACGCCCACGGGGCCTTATTTCCAATTATTCAGTTAGTAGCGCTACCAGTTACACCGCAACTTTGTTGTTTAGATGTCTAGTCGTGACCAAGTACATATAGGTATGGGAATATCACAGTTTAATACCACCTGCCCTGTGTCTTATTTTTCTATAGCTTGGAGATATGCATTTTAACAAAAATCATTTGGGCGTTAAGACAAACACCATCAGTAATTCATCTTCACAAGTCCCCTATTGATCGACTTTTTAACCTGGCAAGTTCCTTCTTTGAAACCTTGTAGGGTTTTAGACATAGGTGTGTCGAACCAATGCCGACAAGATGATGGAAAACATGGTTCTCTGAAAAACCCTGCAATAAGCAGGAAGTTTGAGTGGGTATTGGAATATCCATTTCTCCATTATTTTGATACCTCAAACCCTTAAAAGCCAATCATTAATTATACTTGATTTGAATGGAAGAATACATGTTTTTTTTTGTTTTCGTTAAACACAGTGTACCCCCTAAGGTGCTTTTATGAATGAACTTTCATGACATCAATAATTGGACATGCATAGGCCATGTTGGCTGATTGCCCATTAAAGAGAATTGTGTTTGGAGTACATCCTAACACCTTGTTCGCTTAGGCAGTCAAGGCATGAACGATTTTAGCTCAGTGTTAAGTGTTAGTATCAAATTTAAAGTTCAAAATAGCTCTTACGCAGCTCCTCCAAATGAAGCATGGACAAGGTTAAATGGTGTTTGAAAAACGCATTTTTTGAAGTTTTCTGTTGTTTGGGCCGTCAGTCAGTGCTCTCAATATGCTGTGCCACCGTTTGTCTTGTTTCTATTTTCATTTATTGATTTTGGTGTTACGGTTTGACACTTTGAGCGTAACAATTGTGGCTTATTAAAAATCAATTGGCTTAGCGAGTTGACTATTTGGCCATGGTTGTGGTGTTGGTGTTGGAGGTGGAGGTGGCGGTAAAGGTAATGCTACCGATACCTCTAATAAGAGCATACTGTTGTTGTCGATGAATGAATGCTTACGAGTAAGGGAAATGGCAAGTGATAATACGCCAGTTGATGGTTTCGTATTAAAACTAATTTTTTTTTGTATCACCGGGGAGTTTGAAAAGTTGGAAAACTAATTTCTTAGATCCAAGTAAAATCAAAAAATCAGAGTTTAGGTTTACAATGTGACCCAAAGAATTTTATCAAATTGATGCCGCTAGTGAATAGTTGAAGAAAATATTCACAAAGCCATATGGCTGTCACCCGATCAAAACGCGAGAAACAAAACTGATTACGTTGTGATAGATGGGAGGCATTCATCCAGCGTGTTAGATGTACGATCGATCCGTGGAGCGAATATAGATTTGGATCATTACCTCGTTGCAGCAAAGGTTCGCACCCGTTTGAACATGGCGAGGAAAGTACGACCTGACACTGCACGGAAGCTGGACATTGGAAAGCTACAAACACAACAAATGGCAGCGGCATACTCCACTCGACTGACCCAACTGCTTCATGAAAGCACTCCTTGTTCCGATGATACAATGAAGCAGTGGCAAACTATTGCCCACTCCATGGAAAATGCCGCGAAATTCTTACTTGGGTACCGGAAGCCTCCTCCAAGAAACCCATGATACGATCAAGGGTGTCGAGATGCTACTGAAGCCAAGAATGCGGCATATAGAGCAACCCTGCAATCAGTAGCAACGCGCCAGATGAAGGAGAAATATCGGGAGAAAAGGAGAGAGGAAAAACATCTATTCCGTAGAAAGAAAAAGAACAAGGAAAGAATTGAACAATTGAGCGAATTGAGATGTACAGGAGTCAGAATTAAGTCCGGAAATTCTACCAAAGAATTAAACATCAAACCGATGGCTTTGGTGCAGGTACATTCTCCTGCAGAGACAAAAAAGGAAATCAGGTAACTGACACAGATAGCAAGGATATGGAAAAAACATTTTACCCAACTGCTAGTGTCCGATGTTGGCGGCGAAGAGGGTACCGCATAACCAATCCCTGATGATGGTATAGAATGTTTACCTCCTAGTCAGAATGAGGTTCAAGTAGCAATGACCCGACTAAAGAACAACAAGGCAGCAGGAGCCGACGGGTTACCCGCTGAACTATTTACGACCGGAGGCGACACGCTGATAAGGCGTATGCATCAGATTATCTGCAGTAATCGGATACCCGATGATTGGGACCTCAGCATACTATGTCCCGTACACAAGCAAGGAGACAAGACGGAATGTGCCAACTACAGAGAAATAAGTCTCCTCCCCATCGCATACAAGATACTCTCGAGCGTACTGTGTGAAAGATTGAAACCTAAAATCAGCGAGATAATTGGGCCCTATCAATGCGGCTTTAGACCAGGTAAATCCACCCTAGACCAGATATTCACACTGCGCCCATCCTGGAAAAGACCCGAGAAGGACAAATCAACACCTACCATCTCTTCGTTGACTACAAAGCCGCCTTCGATACTCCTTTACGTTCATAGGTATTTCAAGCCATGTCTGAGTTTGGTATCCCTGCAAATTTAATAAGACTCCGCAGGATGACACTTGCTGATACGCGTTCCTCAGTAAGAATAGGAAAGAATCTCTCCGAACCATTTAATACCTGACGAAGTTTCAGACAAGGAGACAGCCTATCGAGTGATCTCTTTAACATCCTGCTGGAGAAGATTATACGAGATGCAGAAGTGAATAGATATGGCACAATAATCACAAGAGAGCACATGCTACTCGCCTATGCCGACGATATCGATATCATAGGTCGGTCACCGGAAGTAGTAACTGCAGCCTTTGATAGAATCGAAAGAGAGTCAGTGAAAATGGGTCTGGCAGTAAATGGAGATAAGACGAAATGGATGGTTTCAGCTCCTAAAAAGCCTTGCACAACCGAGCAGATAAAGAAAATGGAGAAAATTGGGAACCACAACTTTGAGACAGTCAGTAACTTTATCTACCTCGGCGCCGCCGTAACCGAAACGAATGACACCAGTTTTGAGATAAAGCGAAGAATAATACTGGCAAACAGATGCTACTTTGGACTAAGTAAGCAGCTTAGAAACAAGGCCACCTCTCGACAAACGAAGTTTACACTATACAAGACACTGATACTACCCGTGCTGTTTTATGGTTCTGAAGCATGGGTACTTGTGAAAGCAGTTGAGGCAGTACTTGGAGTATTTGAAAGAAAAATTCTTCGTAAAATATATGGACCAGTTTGCGGTAACGGAGAATATAGACCACGTATGAACCACGAGCTGTATGACGACTATAGCATAGTTACACGCATCAAAATACAAAGGCTGCGTTGGCTAGGTCATGTTGTCAGAGTGGATGAAGAAGCTTCAGCAAAGAAGTCTTTTGAAGGCAAACACGGTGGTACATGCAAACCGGGAAGACCAAAAGCCCGATGGAAAGATCAAGTTGTGGGAGACACCTCGAAACTTGGTGTCAGAGATTTTAGAATGAGCGCAGAAGATCGAGGCGCTTGGAACGCTATTCTACGTTCGGCTAGTGGAACAAATATTCTGTCGTAGCCAATTAAAGTAAAGTAAAGTAAAGTGAATAGTTGAAGAAGGAGATGAATGGAGTTTGTATTGGGTTGCGGATTTTTCATATAGTCGGAGTTGACAAATTTTTTCACAGCTTGTGACTCTGTAATCACATTCTTTCTTCTGTCAGTTATCAGCTGCTACTTTTAGCTTGCTTTAGAAAAAAATTGTAAAAAAAGTATATTTGATTAAAGTTCATTCTAAGTTTTATTAAAAATGCATTCACTTTCTTTTAAAAAATCCGCAATTACTTTTTGGGCAACCCAATATAATGATATTTTGTAGGAAAAATTCTTTTTAAAGGTTTATACCATTGGTAGAAATATTTTACAATCTAAAATTTTCCGTCTAAAGCACTTTAATGACCTAGGGAATTTGTTTAACCATCCAAAGTCTTCTATATAAAGAATTTTAATAACCAGGGGAGTCATATCGACAGCGTAAATAGATTATGCCTTAATATACCTTCATGGTGAGAAAATCAAAATAATTTCTGTAAAATCTGTTCCTTAATGGAATGGAAAAATATGTTCGATATAAGGCTCTAATAATCATATCAAAGGGTCTGCTTATATGTAAATATTTCGGGTTTCGTATTCTTTCTGCATGTTGTAAGCACCACGTGAAACTTTTTAGCTCACCCTAACTTTGCCTAACCCCCCTCGTTATGTCATCACTTATACTCTGTACTATCTGATGGTTGTTACACTTTTTTTGTGGTGATATTGACTTGCATTGCTTCTTGTATGACCTTAAAGTGTTAAACAATGGAATTTTAAGCATTTTATTTTTAATTATTCGACAACTCCCTTTGCTCAATCTTTATCGAAATCCCGTAACACATTGGCAAGACAATCGGATTTCTTGTTTCAAATTGAATTTCATGCAATCATAATTGTCCATCATCAGCGTGGAAATGAAAAATTAAAACTTCCCGATGTGTGAAATGAAATAAAGACTTCCATTGTGACATTAATTAAAAGTTTGACATGGTGGCAACTGAAACAAACAAATCTTGCGTCGCAACGAAAATCAATTATGTTGCACTTTGAATTTTGATGCAATAATGACGATTTGTTCAAGCATATGTTGGTTACAAAATAATAATAACATCATCATTAGAGTGGCAAGTGAATCATAAACAATTGTGGCGACAACAGACCATAGGGTGGTATAAAGACGAAATATTATAATTTTGTTTGTTTTTCTTTCGAGACAAGCTCATTGATCGGAGATTTTCTTTGCAAATGGAAAAGGAAAACCCGAGGTCGCAACACCCACCAACTACTATGGGACGCGTTTTTCCTTTGGTTAGAAGACTTGTCAAACATATTAGGTGTGATGGCTTCAATGGCCGTACGTTGGTATGTTGTATTTGAATCGTATTTATTGCGAAAACGCCTCTACGATACAAATACCACATTAAACACGCTCGACAACCCTGTCTATTGGCTGTACTTTTCCCAATTCATGTGTTTTCGTGTAATGACAGATTTTTTATCTGCGACAATTGCACTACTTCCATGGTGCACATGATTCTGTGCATGTGTTGGAAGTTGTATTGACGAAAGAGAAACAAACAAGGCAACAGGCAAAAACCTTGAGAACGAAAAAAAATCGTCCGGGATTCGAACCTAGGCACACGGAGCTACAGCGATAGCCGTTACCGTTGGCTAGCGTTGAAAGCCATCAATACAATTTCCAACAGATGCACAGAATCATGTGCACCATGGAAGTAGTGTACTTGTCGCAGAAAAAAAATCTGTCATTACACGAAAACACATGCATTGGGAAAGGTACAGCTAATAGACAGGGTTGTCGAGCGTGGTTAATGTGGTATTTGTACCGTAGAGGCGTTTTCGCAATAAAAACGATTCAAATACAATATACCAACCTACGGCCCTTGAAGCCATTATACCTAATATGTTTGACAAGTATTCTTACCAAAGATGAAACGGTTTTCCTTTTCCATTTGCAAAGAAAATCAACGATCATTGAGCTTGTCTCTCTCTATCTGTCGATCGATATATCTTATGATGTCCTAAACCACGGACAGTGGCTCGGCACTATGCTCTGTATCAGAGGGACATCGATGTCATCCGGGTATATCAAACCACAGATCCGAGCAGCCACGAAAGTGCAGTAGGTTGAGCGTTTCAGAGCTAGACTCTGTCATGGCAACCACTGCGGCCATTAGATTTCGGTCGATGGAGGATTAGAGCAGGTGATACCATAGCGGCATAATAGACACGATGATAGGAAACCTTATTGGATTGGAAGGGCTTGCGAATCGGATATCTGAGACAGATGTTGAGGTCGAGTTGGTGGCGCTGGTGAATATAGACAAATGAGAATTATCTAAGAATATGTCGCAAGCTGGATTCTGCTCTCAATGGCATGCAGTTTGCGTCGTTTGCATTTTCTAAATATTCAATATTTCATTTTCCGTGAAGGATGCTCATGTATACAGTTTCGACAATCTTAGCTTCCAATATGTGTATCTGTTTTTCTTTTATTTTATCTCTTTTTGCTGTAAATTTGATTTTTTAATATTTTCGGCAAAGCTAATTGCCTTGAAGAAAAATAAAATGATTACCGACACCTATAAGCTTGAAATTTGCTGTAAAATTTTGAGAGAACAAATATTTTTCCGTTATTCTCCTCTTATTTGGTCGAGTGCGAGACACTGTTGCCAGTGGCGCAATCTTGTGGTGATGAATCTCTGGGAGGGGTAGAACAAATTTGGACGTTTATATAGAGGAGTAGAAAACCTAGGTCTGCCTCCGGCTGTCTGACCATAACATGATCCTGTGGAAAGAGTGAGATGGTAAATCTGTGATAGGATGTCGAGTGCGAACATCAAACAGCGAGGATGCCTTAAAGGCACCAGAAACCAGGACGGTTGTGACAAAACGAGGCTCATACTGGGGAAAGCGACTTGGGAAAGCAACGAGACATTGGAGCATTTAAGGTAGTACCGAATGGAAAAAGTTTAAGGTTTTCCTGAATTCCCTGAAATAGATTTTTTGAAGGTCCTTAGAGACTTGATAAAGCATATGCTAAGGAACAGGTGCATAAATTATGGGTCCCATGACATTAATACAAGGGAGAGAGTGGCTCGGAGCACGCCATAGGGGGGTAATTTATTGCCAGTCCTATGGGTGACTGAGTATGAACTTGAAGGCGTCTGCTGCGCAGACGATTTTATAACATTTCTCAGGGGTAAGGATACGATTCCGCTATGCAAAGGGCCTAAAGTGACTTGGAGGGGTCTCTAAGGGTCTCAGTGTTAACCCAGAGAAAACTGAAATCTGCCTGTTCACAAGGAAGACGATGGTGGGCCTATTAGACATACTACGTTTCCTCAACAGAACGATCTCGATATATGGCAAGATCAAAAACTTAGGAGTGATGTTGGACAGGAAACTGAATAAGAAGTGTCACATTCAGGAACGTACCGAGAAGGCTCACAGATGTTGTGCACTATGTAGACGGGCCATTGGCACGCAATAGGGCATAAATCCGAGAATAGTCCACTGGCTCTACTGGAGCGTTTTTAGACCAATACATACTTACACGTCAGTAGTTTGGTGGACTGCGTTGGAGAAAAAGTGCCAAGACAACGTGATCTCTGAACCTGTTGTATTATCAACAGGTTCAGAGATCACATTGTCTTAGCTTAGGCGGAGCAGACTACGCCCATTAGGGCACTGAATACTATTCTAAATATCCGACCCATAGACACACCGATTCAGTGTGAGGCAGCTATTGCGGCTATGAGACTTAGGGCGACGGGAGAATGGATAGGAGCTGGTAATACCATCGCAGTATAATCGAGGCGACAATATGATACCTGAAAGGAATGGAAGAGGTTTCGAAATGGATAGCTCAGATGACACTTGGGGTCGAGTGCGGGGTATTGCTTCCAGCAGCTCGGTCTTAGATTGACGGAACTCTGGGATTGCCATCTGGAAGGCTACGTCCATTAGGGCACTGAAGACTATTCTAGATATCCGACCCATAGACACACCGATTCAGTGTGAGGCAGCTATTGCGGCTATGAGACTTAGGGCGACGGGAGAATGGATACAGGATAGGAGCTGGTAATACCATTGCAGTATAATCGAGGCGACAATATGAAACCTGAAAGAAATGGAAGAGGTTTCGAAATGGATAGCTCAGATGACACTTGGGGTCGAGTGCGGGGTATTGCTTCCAGCGGTCGGTCTTGGATTGACGGAACTCTGGGATTGCCATCTGGAAGATCATGTTACACGCATGGATCAAAGCTAGGCCTGAAAGTCTACATTGAGAATCCAGTAACTGAGATCTATGTTAGGTCCTGCAGGCGAAGATCTGGGCGATCACGGAATGCGTGAGGTGGTGTGGTGCTAACGCGAGGATGGGGAGTGTGAACATCTTTAAGGACAGTAAACTGGCCACCAGGGCAATCACAAACAAGGCAGGGCAATCACGAACAATCCTGAACAGCCTTCTCGTAGGATTGCATTGTTTGTGTGTCATGCCAAAGCGGAGTAAGTGGTAATAAAGGAGCAGAAGATTTGGCAGTGAAGACCAGAGGACTGCCCTCAATAAACTTGGTTAACTCGAAGCCTTTCGGGTCGACGTAGTCCGAGTTAAGAGCGTGAGTGACGATAGCGCATCTTTCCCTCTGGAAATGCGAAACGGTCGGTAGGACAACAAAAATTCGATGGGGAAATTCGGATCGTGAGAAGACGAGGCTATTACTGAATGGAAGTAAGAAGGAGGTCAGTATAGCTTTCGGTATTATAAGTGTACACGGAGGCCACCGTGGTGCAGGATTTTGCATGTCCGCCTACGGCGCCGAACGCCTGGGTTCAAATCCCAGCGTGAACATTAGCCGCGGTTCTACTCTTACTAATGCTGGCTACATTTGTGTGAGGATTCCACCAACTTCTCTACCAAGTGGTGTCGCTATGCATCAAACCCTTCAGACCCGGCGCATTTATTATCCGATGTCGCCGAAATTTGGGACAGTGAGTTGTTTTAGGCTTTTCGACATCCTTCTGCAATTTGGCCCAGATTTGGATATAGTCGCCATATAGACCGATCTCTCGATTTAAGATCTTGGGCCTTTTACGGCGCATTTATTATCCGATTTCGCTGAAATTTTGGACAGTGAAATGTGTTATGCCCATCAATATCCTTCTTCAATTTGGCTCAGATCGATTCATATTTAGATATTGCTGCCAAATAGACTCAACTCTCGATTTAAGATTTTGGGTCCATCAAAGGCGAATTTATTGTCCTATTTCGCCGAAATTTGGTACAGTGAGTGATGTTTAGCTCTCAGACATCTTTCTGCAATTTGGCCCAGATCGGTTTAGGTTTGGATATAGCTGCCATATAAACCGATCTCTCGATTTAAGGTTTTGGGCCCATTAAAGGCGCATTTATTATGCGATGTCGCCGAAATTTGGGACAATGAGTTGTGTTAGGCCTCTCGACATCTTTCTGCAATTTTACACAGATCGCTCCAGATTTGGATATAGCTGCCACATAGAGGTTTTGGACCCATAAAAGGCGCTTTTATTATCCGATTTCGCCGAAATTTGAGACAGTGAGTTGTTTTAGGCTTTTCGACATCCATCTGCAATTTGGCCCAGATCGGTCCTGATTTGGATATAACTGCCATATAGACCCATCTCTCGATTAAAGGTTTTGGTCCCATTAAAGGCTCATTTATTGTCCGACTTCGCCGAAATTTGAGACAGTGAGTTGTATTAGGCTCTTCGACATCTTTCTGCAATTTGGCCCAAATGAGTCGAAACTCTCGATTTAAAGTTTTGGACCGATAAAAGGCGCATTTATTATCCGATGTCGCCGAAATTTGGGACAGGGTGTGGGCCCTTCGATATCCTTCTTTAATTTGCCCCAGATCGGTCCAGATTTGAAAATAGCTGCCATATAGACCGGTCTCTCGATTTAAGGTCTTGGATCCGATTTCGCTGAAATTTGGTACAGGGAGTTATGTTAGGCCCCTCGACATCTTTCTGCAATTTCTGCAAAGTTTGGTTCGTCGGAACTTAATGCCTTTGTACTTCTTTTGAACTAACCTAACCTTCTTTTTATTAGTTGGAGTATTTGGTTTTCAACTATTCTATCTGGGGAGACCCATAACCCTGTGGCATTTTTTGTATGCGTTTTGTCAACGTTCCACCTTATGGTTCAAGTCCATATGTTTAATTGCTAATTTCCTTCCCTCCCCTGTCATAACCGTGAAAGATAACAACAGAAATTAAAAAATCATCATCATCATCACCATCACCGTTGCCATTATCAATTCGTAACATAATAAATCAATCGATCGATCCAATAATCGTCGTCGTCGTCAGTGCGATACAAGCGTTTCTTAGTCAATTGTTTTCAAATTTAACGGTCATTATCATGCATATGTTTATCAATATTTACGTTAATTTAAGTTTTTTGTTTTTTTTTTTTATTATTTTAATCTTTGGCCACACACATGTGTTGGGGTGGGTATCCGCTTGTGGTGTGGCGTGGCGTGGCATATCAACCGCTGCAGTTCACCTGGCGACTGCGTTGTTGTGGGGCGGTCTATATGCCATTGTATGGCGGACCATCCGTCCTTCCATTCATCGATGAAATGAAAAGTGTAAAGTCATTTTGGCAAATCATTTGTGTAATGTTTTAATTAAATTGTTGTACTTGTGCGAGTCTTTGCCAATGATTGTCTGGTTTCTGTTTTTTGCTTTTTTGTAACAAGTCCATGCCGTATCATATGCCTTAACACCGGCTAAGCATGGTCCGGTTCGGTCGATCGGTCAGTGGTCAAAGAAGTCCACACCCATTGCATGTGCGCATGTGTGCGCCTTTGTTCAACATGTTACACTTTTCATTTATTGGCTCGTTAGCAAAAGTGAAGGACGATTTGTAGTATTATGTTTTGTTTCTCTTTAAACATTTGGCTTGATTGTTAAAGCTTTAAAAGTCAAAGTCAAAAACGTATGAAACTTGTTCGAACAATTTGAAATTTTAATACTGAAATTTCGATTTTAGATTGATTTGAATTTTTTGATGAAGTTGCGAGTGCAGACCCATTTCCCCATAGTAGGCCTAGTTTAGGAGATACCGACAATTTATAGTTTTCACATTGATATATGGGATTTGGATGAATTTTCAATGAAATTTTGATTACCTTAAATATGTAACGAATTGAGCCCCATTTCCCTCTAGGACGTTTAGTTTAGGAGATACAGCCAATTTAAAGTTTTCATACTGAAATTTCGATTTTATGTAGATTTTCCATAGTTTTTTATACCCACCACCTTGGGTATAGTCAAATACTCTTTCCGTTTGCAACACATAGAAATATCAATTTCCGACCCTACAGAGTATATATTGGGTTGCCCAAAAAGTAATTGCGGATTTTTTAAAAGAAAGTAAATGCATTTTTAATAAAACTTAGAATGAACTTTAATCAAATATACTTTTTTTACACTTTTTTCTAAAGGAAGCTAAAAGTAACAGCTGATAACTGACAGAAGAAAGAATGCAATTACAGGGTCACAAGCTGTGAAAAAATTTGTCAACGCCGACTATATGAAAAATCCGCAATTACTTTTTGGGTAACCCAATAAAACCATTTAACAATGTCCGTGTGTCTGTCCGTTTGTCTGTTGTAATCACTCTAAAGCCTTCAAAAATTAAGATATTGAGCTGAAATTTGGCACAGTTACGTCTTTTTGATGCACGCTAGATAAGTTCTTGAATGGGCCAAATCGGACCATATGTAGATATAGCTGACATATAGACCGATCTCCCGATAAGGGGTCTAATACCCATAAATGCTTTATTTTTTAACCGATTTCGCTGAAATTTGAAACTGTGAGTTATTTTAAGCTTCCCGACATCTGACCTAAAAATGTTTCAGATCGGATTATATTTCGATATAGCTGTCATATAGACCGATCTGCCGATATAGGGTCTGAAGCCCATAAAAGCTTTATGTATTACCCGATTTGGCTGAAATTTGAAACAGTGAGTAGTTTTTGGCCTCTTAACATCTGACCCAAATATGTTTCTGATCGAACTATATTTAGATATAGCTGGCATATAGACCGATCTACCGATAAAGGGTCTGGAGCCCATAAAAGCTTTATTTTTTAACCGATTTCGTTGAAATTTGAAACAGTGAGTAATTTTTGGCCCCCCAACATCTGACCCAAATAAGGTTCTGATCGGACTATATTGAGATATAGATTCCATATAGACCGATCTGCCGATAAGGGGCCTGAAGCCCATAAAGGCTTTATGTATTACCCGATTTCGCTGAGATTTGAAAAAGTGAGTTTTTTTGAGCCTCCCATTATCCGACTTTAATATGTTTCAGATCGGACTTTTTTTAGATATAGCTCCCATATAGACCGATCTGCCAATAAGGGGTCTAAAGCCCATAAAAGCTTTATATATTAACCGATTTCGCTGAAATTTGAAACAGTGAGTTTTTTTGAGCCTTCCAACATCTGACCCAAATATGGTTCTGATAGGACTATATTTAGATATAGCTGGGATATAGACCGATCTGCCGATAAGGGGTCTGAAGCCCATAAAAGCTTTTTTTTTAACCGATTTCGCTGAAATTTGAAACAGTGAATTGTTTTGAGCCTCCCATTATCCGATTTTAGTATGGTTCAGATCGGACCATAATTAGATATAGCTGCCATATAGACCGATCTACCGATAAAGGGTCTGAAGCCCATAAAAGCTTTATTTTTTTAACCGATTTCGCTGAAATTTAAAACAGAGGGTTCTTTTAAGCATCCCCACATCTGACCCCAATATGGATTACATCGGACGATATTTAGATATAGCTGCCATATAGACCGATCCCCCGATAAAGGTTCTGAAGCCCATAAAAACTTTATTTTTTAACCGATTTCGTTGAAATTTGAAAAAGTGAGTAGTTGTAGACCTCCCGACGTCTGAACCAAATATGGTTCAGATCGGCTAATATTTCGATATAGCTGCCATGTACACCGATCTTCCGATAAAGGGTCTGGAGCCCATAAAGGCTTTATTTTTTAACCGATTTCGCTGAAGTTTAAAACAGTGGGTTATTTTAAGCCTCCCGACATCCGCCACAAAAATGTTTCAGATCGAAGTATATTAAGATATAGCTGTCATATAGACCGATCTGCTGATTAGGGGTCTGAAGCCCATAAAAGCTTTATGTATTACCCGATTTCGCTGAAATTTGTAACAGTGAGTCTTTTTGAGCTTCCCGACATCTGACCTAAATATGAATTACATCGGACTATATTGAGATATACCTGCCATATAGACCGATCTGCCAATAAAGGGTCTGAAGTCCATAAAAGCTTTCTTTATTACCCGATTTCCCTGAAATTTGAAACTATGAGTAGTTTTAGGCCTCCCACATCCCATTCTGACCAGACTATATATAGGACATAGCTGATCGGCCCAAATTTGATTATAGGTACCATATAGAACGATCTCTCGATTTAAAATCTTGGCCCTATAAAAAACGCATTTATTATCTGATTTTGTTGAAATGTGACCCAGTGACTTATGTTAGGCTTTTCGACATTCGTGTCCTAAATGGTTCAGATCGTTTTCTATTTGGGTATAACTGCCAACAAGACCAATATTTTGTTCTACAAAATTGAACAGTGGCTTTTATTTATTAGACCACTCAATGTCCGTACCTAATTTGGGAACTCAAGTTATACAAGTTTTACCGGATTGTGACGAAAGGGGGTTTACATATATACCCGAGGTGGTGGTGATCCAAAGTCCGGTCCGGACGAACTTAATGCCTTTTTTACTTGTTTTTATCTTTTATGGAGTCATGAATTATCTTTTATTTATCTCTCGCTTAGTTGAGGAGATACAGGCACTTTAAAGATTTCAAACTGAAATTTCAATTTCAAATAAATTTTCGATGAAATTTCATTCCGCTTTTGCTAACGAATACCAGCTGCGAAAAAAAGTTCCTTTCACGGCCTTAACACCTTTTTTGTATGTTAGCAGATTTCTTTTTTTTTTGTCCCAACAGTGTGATGTGCATTTACCAAAATCATCGATTTGATGTTCAATTGGTCAAATTGGGTTCTGAGAATATTGAGTTTTTTATTATATAAGCATACCATTGATGAACGCATACGTATTTGTTTATTAATGTACTACTTTTCCATAAGAGGTATTTCTCTGTTATTCAAACAACTTGCCTATTACTAAAGTAAGTTTTTTTGCGCACTACTTGTAGTCCCCCATATCCCTTGGGGATATTGGTAGAAAGTAAGCTTGAATGTTAAAAATTTTTTCCTGTATATTCATTATTTAAGGAATGTAACACACCAACCTCTGACCACATTCAACACCTTATTCAAATCATTCGGTTCACCATTTGGGATTAGGTGTGAAACGGTTGTGTCATTATGTGCCCTTCACCATGAAAAGAGGGGCAATGCATTGGATAACTCAAAAGGTGCATATCATTCACCCAAGCCTTTCTCTTGCAATAGCAGTACTTACTTTGAAATGCACTTTGGCGCTTTGTCTGGGCTCTCTGACCAGAAATTTATCATTAATTACCCAAATTAAAGAGCTCACACATTCGTCTACAATGGGAAAAATGGAAAAAGAAAAAAAAAAACTGAACTAATTACTATGCTTACACTAAGGCATGTGGAAATTTATTAATAACATCAATTATGTAGAGACTGTGCTCTACAGCAAAACCCCTACAATGTAATGAGTAATAACCTAAAATTGTAAATTCCCCAACCAGCACCACATATGATGTAAAAATGTGGCAGTGAAAGTCATTTCCACAGAAACAGAAAAAAAAACGACAAAAACCTATTTTGGTTTTGGTCAATGTTGTATTAATCAAAAGCACTTTAAAATATTAAAAAGGTAAAATAAGGTGATGTAATGTCGAGAGAAGAGAATAATATGTGGAGCAATGGCAAGAAGTGCATGTGTCTTAAGTCTTTTGTTTTGTAAGAAATTAACATTTCTCATACAAAACAAAAGACTTAAGACACATGCACTTCTTGCCATTGCTTCACATATTATTCTCTTCTCTCGACATTACATCACCTAATTTTACGTTTTTAATATTTTAAAGTGGAGGCCACCGTAGCGCAGAGGTTAGCCTATGACACTGAACACCTGGGTTCGAATCCTGAATCCCGAAAATTTTTAGCGGTGGTTTAGGGGAAAACCACCGCTGAAAATTTTTTCTGATGGTCTCGCCAGGATTCGAACCCAGGCGTTCAGCGTCATAGGTGGACATGCTTACCTCTGCGCTACTGTGGCCTCCGGAACTACAATATCCCTGGTTATAAAAGTTACATCGAGTTCCATACGGATGGTTCTAAACTAAACGACCGGGTGGGCTTTGGGGGGTACTCTAGAGATCAAGAATTGGTCATAGAGAACTGGTATAGAGTATTGAGCCCATAAAATGAGCATTTTTTATCCGATTTTGATGAAATTTCAAACAGTGAGTTTTGATAAACCTCTACACCTTTTTGTTGAATATCGTCCATATAGACCAATCTCCCGATATAGAGTATTGAACCTATTAAATGAGCATTTTTCATCCGATTTTGATGAAATTTGGAAATAATTAACCGAGGTGGTGCATGTTTTTTAAGTCTTCTGTATTTCATCAATGCTGTAAAAATTTCTCCAAAACCGCAAACTTAAAATCCAATGCTACTATCTTTCATCCAAAGACTGTGATATGGGGCCTTAAACTGTTATCTATCAATGAAACAAATCAATCATTTCCAAAAAATATCTTTTCAGCCCTTCCTATCCATATTGGCGGACATTGACTTTTTTTTGAAATGATTTTCTAGCCGTGAAAAATTCAAAATAAAGAACCATATTTCAATTGTGTGAAAGTGGATAATCAGTATTATTATTTCAATGCAAGGGCAGCACAAAGAATTTGGCTTATTATCAAAGAAAATCTAAAATGCATTATAAGCCTTGAATAATGGCCGTAAGTCAACAGCTTTTACGCATTAATAATTTGGGAGGGAACAATTGAAATATTGGACAATGGTTTGGTGGATTTTAACCATTATAACAAAGGAAATAATTTCAACATTGATTTACCGATAACAGGACAATAATTTTGTACCGTATGAACCGAAATTAGTTGCACTTTCGAATCTGAAGACAAAGGTGCCAAAATGGGGTACTGTGGCATGTTATTGATATCATAAACGTGATCCAAATTAAACAATGACCATATCGAATAGTATATGAAATCTAAAGTAAATGCAAAGTAGTTGAACATTGTGACATGTTATTTAGTGTCTAATGTGAGTATTGCATACTTGTTACATTAGGTTAATTAGCACGACCAACGCCGAATCCAATAAGCTTCCGTATTAAGTTAAAACCAGCTGTCCGAATTCGGAAGACTAGAAACCAGAGGAAATCAAGCCGATTACTGGCTTAGGTGTATGTCCATAGTGGCATGGGGCGGATTAATATATGCACCCTTTTTCCAACCTAAACTAACCTACTTTCCGTTTACGGTCAACAGACTTTCGGTAATCATTTGCATGTGTTTTCATACAGCAAAATAGAACAGTTGGTACGTTTTTCTACATTTACGTTATGTTTACGAAAGCATAGCCAGGACTTAAAGCTTACCGCTTCAAACTTTGCACAAATGTAGGTCATTGGGGATTGCAAATGGGCCATATACCGATTTAACTTCTTGAGCCCCTAAAAGTCGCAAAACTCCGGTAGAGCCGAAGTTTTGCAAGGAGTGTTCTGTTAGGACTTTCAACAATCGTGCTGAGTATGGTGAGAATCGGTCTTAAATATGATATGGCTCCCATATAAACCCATATCCCAATTTGACATCCTGCGCCCCCAGAAGCCGTAATTATTATTCGTTTTGGCTGAAAGTTTGCATGAATACTTCGTTAGAACTTTCGATAATGGTGCCAAATATGGTTCAAATCAGTTTCGAATTTCAATTGTAGCCTTATATTGTAGAAATATGGTATTTAAAAATTTTTAACACCATCAATGATGGTGGGTTCGCAAGATTCGGCGCGGCCGAATTTAGCATTATTTTGAATTAGTGATAATTTATGCAAAAAGTCGGAAGGAAAAATGATGTAGGTAATGGGAAGAAACATGTTTTGAAAAACATTACATTACTAAAACTTTTGGCATTGAAATTCTTCCCATTTGTTTTTGGCATTTTGTTGTAATTTTGCTTCTATACCTAAATTTTGGTTTCCAACCACCACTTAACTCACCCCATAGTCTGCCTACTACTTATGAACATTACTTTCTGTTCCGCAGTACATTTGAAAATGAAATGACAGCTTATCCACAAAGAATTTAAAATGCAATTAATTTGTCATTTAATGATTGATAGAGAACGAAGAAAACCTAACCAAATAAAGTAAAATAATATTTCAAAATACGAAAGGCGTCAAAAACAATGCCAACGATAAGAGCGACTGTTTTGCCAGATAATGTGGGATTGAAAAAAAAAAAAAAAAAAAAACAACAAAATCTAAATATCATACACTCGTATCGCTCAAAACAACACCGCAACGAAATATTTCAGTTTAATTGAGCAATTGCTGCATTAACTTAAATTCCGGTATTATGACGCAAAGTGAATGGCCCAGTCGAAGGAAAAGTGAAGTGAGACAGAAACCAAACATTAAAGTATTCGTAAAAATGTTGTTACCAATTTGTCACATTTGTTAAGGTTAATTAGATTTAAGCCAACGACAAGTACACCAAGGTACTTTTGTTTTCTTCTGTTTCTGTTTCAGTTTTTTTTTTTTTTTTTGGTTGGGTTATGCACAAAATTACTTAATAATCATTAAAAATAAAACCATGGCAAGAAATTCAATCGTAAACATGGTCCCAATTGCAAGTCCAACAAGTTTATTTTGGATTTTGGAAAATTTTAATGTAGAAAAAAGAAAAGTGTGTACTTATCTTAAAAAAAAAGTCATATTTTTTTATGGAATAATAATTTTGGAGGGTTAAG
Source organism: Stomoxys calcitrans (assembly GCF_963082655.1). Classification (NCBI taxonomy): domain Eukaryota; kingdom Metazoa; phylum Arthropoda; class Insecta; order Diptera; family Muscidae; genus Stomoxys; species Stomoxys calcitrans. Next base: position 47,573,513 of record NC_081554.1, on the reverse strand, counting down.
CTTGTTTTTAATGAAAAAAAAAAATAGCTTAATTTGTTACAAGATATAGATGCATAATAAAAAAAATTTCTCATTTTTAAAGACATTAAAGAAAGGTTTACCATAAGGCGATAATACCTTAATTCAAGTGTGCAGTAATGCGTTTAAGACATTTTTCCGAAAGCGGCAGCCGGGCTGCGACATCGTCCATTCGTCTGTCGACATCACGATGGCGGATGAACGCATAAAGGTAGCAACTCGAAATTTTGCAAAGATACTTCTTTTTTATGTATGTAAGTCGTTGGGGATTGCAAATGGGTCATACCGCTTCAGATTTGTATATAGTATCCATATAAAGTGGTCCTTATACTTGACTTCTTGCGCTTAGTAGCCGCAATTTTGCACATTGTGTTCTGTCATGACTTTTAACGACCATGTCAAGTATGTCTCATATCGGTGTATAGTCGATATAACTCTCATATAAACTAATCTGCGGTTAGCCTTCTACCGTCACTAGGAGCTTAAATGTTGGTGCCATGAAAGTGGGCCCGATACATCCTCAATTATTGGTTGCCCAAAAAGTAATTGCGGATTTTTCATATAGTCGGCGTTGACAAATTTTTTCAACGGCTTATGACTCTGTAATTGCATTCTATCTTCTGTCAGTTATCAGCTATTACTTTTGGCTTGCTTTAGAAAAAAAGTGTAAAAAAGGCATATTTGATTAAAGTTCATTCTAAGTTTTATTAAAAATGCATTTACTTTCTTTTAAAAAATCCGCAATTACTTTTTGGGCAATCCAATAAAAAGGACAAGTAAGAGCGTGCTAAGTTCGGCCGGGCCGAATCTTTTATACCCTCCACCATGGATCGCATATATCGAGATCTTTGCGCGGTATCTTCTTTTATGCAAACAAAGAATAATGAATAAGAACTGTTAAGCTATTGGAGCTATATCTATTGGGTTGCCCAAAAAGTAATTGCGGATTTTTCATATAGTCGGCGTTGACAAATTTTTTCAACGGCTTATGACTCTGTAATTGCATTCTATCTTCTGTCAGTTATCAGCTGTCACTTTTGGCTTGCTTAAGAAAAAAAGTGTAAAAAAGTATATTTGATTAAAGTTCATTGTAAGTTTTATTAAAAATGCATTTACTTTCTTTTAACAAATCCGCAATTACTTTTTGGGCAACCCAATAATTATAGTCTGATTCGGACTATAAATGAAGTGAATGCTGAACATTGTAGAAGTCATTGTGTAATATATCAGTCCATTCGGATAAGAATTTCGCCTTGTTGGCGCACAAAAAGCAAAATCGGGAGATCGGTCGGTATCAGGCTATAGATCGATTCCGACCATATTGGACACGTAATTTGAAGGTCATGAGAGAAGCCATTCTATAAAAATTCTGCCACATCGGATAAGAATTGCGCCCTCTAGAGGCTCAAGAAGTCAATATCCCAGATCGGTGTATATTCCAGCTATATAAGGTTATGAACCGATTTGAACCATACTTAGCACAGTTGTTATCACAGCCAAATCGGATAAGAATTGCGCCCTCTAGAGGCTCAAGAAGTCATATATGCCAGCTATATAAGGTTATGAACCGATTTGAACCATAATTGGCATAAATGTTGGAAGTGATACTGAAACACCACGTGCAAAATTACACCCAAATCGGATAAGAATTGAGCCCTCTAAAAGCTGAAAAATTCAAGACCCAAGATCGGTTTATATGGCAGCTATTTCAGGTTATGAATTGATTTCAACCATACTTAGCACAGTTGTTGAAAGTGATACCAAAACACCACGTGCAAAATTTCGGTCAAATCGGACAAGAATTGCGCCCTCTAGAGTGTCAAGAAGTTTAATCGGGAGGTGGGTTTATATGGCCGCTATATCAGGTTATGAAACGATTTCAACCATACTTGGCACAGTTGTTGGAAGTGATACCAAAACACCGCGTGCAAAATTACAGTCAAATCGGACGAGAATAGCGCCCTCAAGAGGGTCAAGAAGTCAAGATCCAAGATCGGTTTATAAGGCAGCTGTACGATTTCAACCATACTTAGCACAGTTGTTGAAAGTGATACCAAAAAACCACGTGCAAAATTACAGCCAAATCGGACGAGAATAGCGCCCTCTAGAGGGTCAAGAAGTCAAGACCCAAGATCGGTTTATATGGCAGCTATATCAAAATATGAACTGATTTGGCCCATTTACAATCCCAAATGACCTACACTAATAATAAGTATTTGTGCGAAATTTCAAGCGCCTAGCTCTACTCCTTCGAAAGTTAGCCTGCTTTCGACAGCCAGACGGACGGACGGACAGACGGACAGACGGACGGACGGACATGGCTAGCCCAAATTAAAATGTCATGACGATCATGAATATATTTTCTTTATGGGGTCTTAAACGCATATTTCGAGGAGTTACAAAGAGAATGATGAAATTAGTATACCCCCATCCTATGGTGGAGGTTATAAAAATATATAATTTGGGTTGAATGAAAAATCACTCAAAAAAAAAAATTAACCCCAAAGTATGCAAATGCACCCCAAAATTAAATGCGAATTGTGCCCCAATATTAAGTTGGAGAAAATTTCGTTATGGATCTTTTCTTTTTGTTTTGAGACTCAAAAACAAAAAGAAAAACTTAAATGGTGATATTTTCATTCTTTTGGGCTTATTTCATTTGGCTACAAATTCAAGTTTTATCGACTTATCGAAAAATCTTTTTACTAGCAGAACCAGTTCAATTTGTATTCGAGTCAAGTAAAAGGCAATGGATTAATAATTCAGCCCATTATTATCAATTCAACGTTAAACCAGAAGCGAAGAACATGACTATGGAATTTGAAATCATTGCCCGTTGACGCAGAAACAGCAAATTGTATTGGGTTGCCCAAAAAGTAATTGCGGATTTTTCATATAGTCGGCGTTGACAAATTTTTTCACAGCTTGTGACTCTGTGATTGCATTCTTTCTTCTGTCAGTTATCAGCTGTTACTTTTAGCTTGCTTTAGAAAAAAGTGTAAAAAAGTATATTTGATTAAAGTTTATTCTAAGCTTTATTAAAAATGCATTTACTTTCTTTTAAAAAATCCGCAATTACTTTTTGGGCAACCCAATATATGCTACAAAATTTTAATATTAAGAAAAAAATTAGTTTTTTCTAAATGAGTTACGAAAATTCAATACTAAATGGGTAACTAAATCGTAAATGTAGTACTTAAATGTAAGGAAAACAAGTAAACAGGCATTAAGTTCGGCCGGCGGAACTTTGGATATCCACCACCTCGGGTGTATATGTAAACGACCTTTCTTATAGTCCGGTAAAAAATGCATTGATGCATACCCATGGCAGCTATATCCAAATATTGTCCGACTTGGATGCCATTGGCATTAAGTGGCCTAACAAATACAAGTCACTGTTCAATTTTGTTTCAATACTAGTCTTTTTGGCCCAAATATAGATCGATCTGAACCATATAGGACACGGATGTCGAAAAACCTAACATAAGTCACTGTGTCAAATTTCAGCAAAATCGGATATTAAATGCGCCCTTTTATGAGCCCAAGACCTTAAATCGAGAGATCAGTTTATATGGCAGCTATATCCAAATCTGAACCGATCTGGGTTATCTTCAAGAAGGATATCGATGTCGAAAAGCGTAATACAAGTCACTGTGCCAAATTTCAGCGAAATCAACAAAAAATGAGCCTTTTATGCGCTCAAGACCTTAGGTAAATTATTTTGAAAACGGGCTGCAGATATTAATCCGCCCCATGCCACTATGACCATACACCTAAGCCAGTAATCGGATTGTTGTGCGCTCTAAATATCGGGTTGCCCAAAAAGTAATTGCGGATTTTTCATATAGTCGGCGTTGACAAATTTTTTCCCAGCTTGTGACTCTGTAATTGCATTCTTTCTTCTGTCAGTTATCAGCTATTACTTTTAGCTTGCTTTAGAAAAAAAGTTAGTTTTATTAAAAATGCATTTACTTTCTTTTAAAAAATCCGCAATTACTTTTTGGGCAACCCAATACTAACAAGTAGCATCGAGAAACAAAATTTAAGCCAGGAATTGAGTGCTGCTTACAAAATCCTTAATTGTTTTCCACACCACGCCCCTTAGTTTGTTAATGTCTGGTGTCTGTTAGCCGCGAAAGCCAGGCAATGATATTGGAAATGCTCCAACGTCTCATAATCTTCTCCACAAATGAGTTGGTAGCCCCATGAGTGCTTATATGATACCGAAAGCTTTACTGACCCTCTGCTTGCTTCCTTTCAGTAATAGTCTCGTCCTCTCACAATCCGGATCCCCCATAGGATTTTCGCCGTCCTACCGACCGTTTCGTAGTTCTACAGCGTTCCTTGCGTTCGCAGCCTACGTTCTTAGCTCGGACTTCGTCAACTCGTAAGGCTTTGGGTTAATCAAGTTTGTTGACGGCAGTCCTCTAGCCTTCACTGCCAAATCGTCCGCTTTTGCATTCCCCCTTACTCCACTATGGTCTGACTCCCAAACGATGCGGATCGTGCCATTCTCAGAGAAGACGTTAACCTTATTCTTTCACTCCCAGACTGTTTGTGACCCTACCGCCCTGGTTATTATTGCCCTGCTAGCCAGTTTACTGTCCCTAAAGATGTTCACACTCGATGTCCTCGCGTTAACTCCACATCACTTTACGCATTACGTGATCGGCCGGATCTCCGCCAGCACGACCGTAGGGTCAGGCAGTCTTAAACAGATTTCAATCCCCAGATGTTGATTTCCAGGCCAATTCTGTTCCCTAGCTTTGAACCATCCGTGTTACATGATATTCCAGATGCCAATGTTAGGATTCCGTCAATCCAAGACTGTGACATTGGCAGCAGTGCCTCGCATTCGACCTCAAGTGTCGTCTCTGGTATCCGTTTCCTTCCAGGTTCCGTATAGTCTTCTCGAGTATACCGCGATGGTATGACCTGCTCCTATCCTCTATCCATTCTCCCATTGCCTTAAGTCTCATGGCTAAGGTGTATGTCTGTAGTGGCTTGTGGCGGATTAATATCCGCCCCCTCTTTTCTACCTAACCTAAGTCTCATAGCTGCAATGGCTGCCTCACACTTAATCTGTATGTCAATGGGTCGGATATCTAGAATAGTTTCCAGTGCCCTAGTGGGGGTATTCCTCATCGCTCTCCATCGGAGTCCACCAAAATACTGAGGCGTATCTAAGTATTGATCTAATCACGCTCCTGTGGAGCCAGTGGACATCCTCGGATTCAGGCCCCATTTCGAGCCTACGGCCCGTCAACATAGTGCCCAACGTTTGTGGACCTTCCCGATACGCTCCTGAAGGTGACACTTCCAATTTAACTTCCTGTCCAAGAGCACTCCTAAATATTTGACCTGGAATGTAGCATAGCTTAGGTTGGGTTGAATGGGTTGCCCACCAAAAGGTGAGTTCACTCGGAGGCCAGTTTGGCCCATTGTGATACCCTAGAGAGAAGGGAAAGAGAAAGAAGATGTGAGACCGTCAACATAGTGCCCAACGTTTGTGGACCTTCTCGATACGCTCCTGAAGGTGACACTTCCAATTTAACTTTCTGTTTAAGATCACTCCTAAGTATTTGACCTGGAATGTAGCTTAGCTTAGGTTAGGTTGAATGGGTTGCCCACCAAAAGGTGAGTTCACTCGGAGGCCAGTTTGGCCCATTGTGATACCCTAGAGAGAAGGGAAAGAGAAAGAAGATGTGAGACCTCGGACTAGAGGTTATACACAAATAAAATAAAGGCAGGAGGAATGGAGAAACCAAGCAGGGGGTGAGAAAACGCCCGCCACCACGCAAGCATGGTACGTTCGCAATTTCAGCCAGATCACCGAAGAAACGGCTCCCTAGAAAGGAGAGCCTACGTCCCTGCAGACCCGGACAAGAACCCAGCAAAAGCTCAATAGTCTCCTTCTCATCCTCATCGAAGCAACTCCTACAAAAGTCATTGTGCGGTATCCGCATGCACGCGGACATGCGGCCTCTGGCAGTGTCCGGTTATTACCCCTTGTCAAGGGACCCATTAACCTCCTACCGAACGCCAGAAACTCCCTCGTCCTCCTCCGGTCTATGATCGGCTATAGCCTTTTGCAGTCCGGCAACCTTCCACCGGGTCCCACCTCGCCACCGACGCCACCCTGCCAAATTGCACGTAGGCAGGACCGATCACTGGTCCGCTCGACGCAGACAAACCCCTCCTGGCTCATTCGTCCGCCCTCTCATTCTCTGGAATCTCCTCAAGCCTAATAGCCCATGTCAGTGTCACATCGTGGGTCCGGAGCCTTCACAGAGACTCCAAACAATCCGCCACGCATTTAAACGTCACCATCCTCGACCCTAAGGCATTGAGCGCCGCCATACTCTTCACATAAATTCTATGTTTCGAGAGCGGTAAGTCCCTTACCAGAATTTCTCTTGCGGCCACTGCAATGGCACAGACCTCTGCCTAAAGACCGTACACTCGTCCGGAAGTCTCAGAGACATACTGATATTGAGTGCATCAGAGTAGACCCCCAACCCAGTCCCTGACTCCATCTTGGAGCCATTTGTGTAGATTGAGGTCTCATCCTCGTCAAGTACAGCATTCGCTCTCCATTCGTCCCTCACAGGAAATTGAATCGCGAATGCTCTCACTCCAGTCGGCATTTGTGCAAGGTAGTCGGAGATTCTCCTCAGTCTACCCTCCGCATCCATAACACCCAGAATCGAACTGTGGCCTCAACCATCCCCCTTGTATTGGGTGTAGCCTTTGGTCAAATAGTTTTCATTTATGGTTTCTTAAAGTCATTACTATTGAACTACATAGCTCCCCTCTTGCTGTGTATAATGCAAACTGTGTTCGATGTCTAAAAGAGAGCAATTTGAGTTAGTTTGGCTTGGCGTGGTTCATTCCATCGCACAATTTGCCAAACTACGCCAACAGAAACCCCGCTTTGTAAATAAAGTAAAACATTTATTCGACCAAAAGACATTCACTTTATGTAGTTTTGGGTTGAGTTCAGATCTTTTTTTTTTGTATATAAAACTGCTTTAGTTTTTTGTGTTTATCAAAACTTTACAATCTTTTTGCGTTTTTTTTTACTTCTTTACTCTCGAATTATTGAAAATATCAAAGTGTTATACAATACTCCGACTAAATGCAGTTTTATGTTATTTGTGCGACAAATAGGACTTGTTTTTCGTTTTAGTTTATTTGGGTGCAGTGTCCCATTTTAGATTGGGGATAGAGAACAATTAATTGCTGTGTTAATTTTTTTAGGCGGTCAGTGGTAATTAAATTCAAGTTTTGTGGGAAAATTTAAAAATTGGGTGGAGTTTAATACAATACAGAATAAGAATTTATGTGAAATATAACCTTGTAAACTCGTCTATCTATACTCTTCACCACTACTGGGGCACAGTATATTATAATTAAGTAATAGACCCAGTGACAAGTATACCGATCGACTCGCGATTTAAGTTAAGGAGATACGGCCATTTAAAGTTTTGCAAGTGAAAATTTCATATTTTGGCCGATTTTCATTAAAATTCCTAAATTTTGGAAGTGATCACGAATTAACGTTAGTTTTGCTCTACGAGGCTTAGTTAAGGAGATATGGCCATTTAAAAATTTGCAAGTGAAAATTTGATATTTTGGCCGATTTTCATCAAAATTCCGAAATTTTGGAAGTGATCACGAATTAACGTTAGTTTTGCTCTACGCTTCTTAGTTTAGGAGATATGGCCATTTAAAGTTTTGCAAGTGAAAATTTCATATTGTGGCCGATTTTCATAAAAATTCCGAAATTTTGGAAGTAATTACGAATTAACGTTAGTTTTGCTCTACGAGGCTTAGTTAAGGAGATATGGCCATTTAAAGTTTTGCAAGTGAAAATTTGATATTTTGGCCGATTTTCATCAAAATTCTGAAATTTTGGAAGTGATCACGAATTAACGTTAGTTTTGCTCTACGAGGCTTAGTTAAGGAGATATGGCCATTTAAAGTTTTGCAAGTGAAAATTTCATATTTTGGCCGATTTTCATCAAAATTCCGAAATTTTGGAAGTGATCACGAATTAACGTTAGTTTTGCTCTACGAGGCTTAGTTAAGGAGATATGGCCATTTAAAGTTTTGCAAGTGAAAATTTGATATTTTGGCGGATTTTCATCAAAATTCGGAAATTTTGAAAGTGATCACGAATTAACGTCTGTTTTGCTCTACGAGGCTTAGTTAAGGAGATATGGCCATTTAAAGTTTTGCATGTGAAAATTTGATATTTTGGCCGATTTTCATCAAAATTCGGAAATTTTGGAAGTGATCACGAATTAACGTTAGTTTTGCTCTACGAGGCTTAGTTAAGGAGATATGGCCATTTAAAGTTTTGCAAGTGAAAATTTCATATTTTGGCCGATTTTCATCAAAATTCCGAATTTTTGGAAGTGATCACGAATTAACGTTAGTTTTGCTCTACGAGGCTTAGTTAAGGAGATATGGCCATTTAAAGTTTTGCAAGTGAAAATTTGATATTTTGGCCGATTTTCATCAAAATTCGGAAATTTTGGAAGTGATCACGAATTAACGTTAGTTTTGCTCTACGAGGCTTAGTTAAGGAGATATGACCATTTAAAGTTTTGCAAGTGAAAATTTCATATTTTGGCCGATTTTCATCAAAATTCCGAAATTTTGAAAGTGATCACGAATTTACGTTAGTTTTGATCTACGAGGCTTAGTTAAGGAGATATGGCCATTTAAAGTTTTGCAAGTGAAAATTTGATATTTTGGCCGATTTTCATCAAAATTCTGAAATTTTGGAAGTGATCACGAATTAACGTTAGTTTTGCTCTACGAGGCTTAGTTAAGGAGATATGGCCATTTAAAGTTTTGCAAGTGAAAATTTGATATTTTGGCCGATTTTCATCAAAATTCTGAAATTTTGGAAGTGATCACGAATTAACGTTAGTTTTGCTCTACGAGGCTTAGTTAAGGAGATATGGCCATTTAAAGTTTTGCAAGTGAAAATTTGATATTTTGGCCGATTTTCATCAAAATTCTGAAATTTTGGAAGTGATCACGAATTAACGTTAGTTTTGCTCTATGAGGCTTAGTTAAGGAGATATGGCCATTTAAAGTTTTGCAAGTGAAAATTTGATATTTTGGCCGATTTTCATCAAAATTCTGAAATTTTGGAAGTGATCACGAATTAACGTTAGTTTTGCTCTACGAGGCTAAGTTAAAGAGATATGGCCATTTAAGTTTAGTTTTGCTCTACGAGGCTTAGTTAAGGAGATATGGCCATTTAAAGTTTTGCAAGTGAAAATTTCATATTTTAACCGATTTTCATTAAAATTCCAAAGTTTTGGAAGTGATTACGAATTAACGTTAGTTTTGCTCTACGAGGCTTAGTTAAGGAGATATGGCCATTTAAAGTTTTGCAAGTGAAAATTTCATATTTTGGCCGATTTTCATTAAAATTCCAAAATTTTGGAAGTGATTACGAATTAACGTTAGTTTTGCTCTACAAGGCTTATTTAAGGAGATATGGCCTTTTAAAGTTTTGCAAGTGAAAATTTCATATTTTGGCCGATTTCATCAAAATTCCGATATTTTGGAAGTGATCACGAATTAACGTTAGTTTTGCTCTACGAGGCTTAGTTAAGGAGATATGGCCATTTAAAGTTTTGCAAGTGAAAATTTAATATTTGGGCCGATTTTCATTAAAATTCGGAACTTTTGGAAGTGATTACGAATTAACGTTAGTTTTGCTCTACGAGGCTTATTTAAGGAGATATGGCCATTTAAAGTTTTGCAAGTGAACATTTCATATTTTGGCCGATTTTCATCAAAATTCGGAATTTTTGGAAGTGATCACGAATTAACGTTAGTTTTGCTCTACGAGGCTTAGTTATGGAGATATGGCCATTTAAAGTTTTGCAGGTGAAAATTTCATATTTTGGCCGATTTTCATTAAAATTCGGAAATTTTGGAAGTGATCACGAATTAACGTTAGTTTTGATCTACGAGGCTTAGTTAAGGAGATATGGCCATTTAAAGTTTTGCAAGTGAAAAGTTCATATTTTCATAAAAGTGATCACGAATTAACGTTAGTTTTGCTCTACGGGGCTTAGTTAAGGAGATATGGCCATTTAAAGTTTTGCAAGTGAAAATTTCATATTGTGGCCGATTTTCATCAAAATTCCGAAATTTTGGAAGTGATCACGAATTAACGTTAGTTTTGATCTACGAGGCTTAGTTAAGGAGATATGGCCATTTAAAGTTTTGCAAGTGAAAATTTCATATTTTGGCGGATTTTTATCAAAATTCGGAACTTTTGGAAGTGATCACGAATTAACGTTAGTTTTGCTCTACGAGGCTTAGTTAAGGAGATATGGCCATTTAAAGTTTTGCAAGTGAAAATTTGATATTTTGGCCAATTTTCACCAAAATTCCGAAATTTTGGAAGTGATCACGAATTAACGTTAGTTTTGCTCTACGAGGCTTAGTTAAGGAGATATGGCCATTTAAAGTTTTGCAAGTGAAAATTTCATATTTTGGCCGATTTTCATTAAAATTTTGAATTTTTGGAAGTGATCACCAATTAACGTTAGTTTTGCTCTACGAGGCTTATTTAAGGAGATATGGCCATTTAAAGTTTTGCAAGTGAAAATTTCATATTTTGGCCGATTTTCATTAAAATTTTGAATTTTTGGAAGTGATCACGAATTAACGTTAGTTTTGCTCTACGGGGCTTAGTTAAGGAGATATGGCCATTTAAAGTTTTGCAAGTGAAAATTTCATATTTTGGCCGATTTTCATTAAAATTCCAAAATTTTGGAAGTGATTACGAATTAACGTTAGTTTTGCTCTACGAGGCTTAGTTAAGGAGATATGGCCATTTAAAGTTTTGCAAGTGAAAATTTGATATTTTGGCCGATTTTCATCAAAATTCCGAAATTTTGGAAGTGATCACGAATTAACGTTAATTTTGCTCTACGAGGCTTAGTTTAGGAGATATGGCCATTTAAAGTTTTGCAAGTGAAAATTTCATATTTTGGCCGATTTTCATTAAAATTCGGAAATTTTGGAAGGGATCACGAATTAACTTTTGTTTTGCTCTACGCTTCTTAGTTTAGGAGATATGGCCATTTAAAGTTTTGCAAGTGAAAATTTCATATTTTGGCCGATTTTCATCAAAATTCGGAAATTTTGGAAGTGATCACGAATTAACATTAGTTTTGCTCTACGGGGCTTAGTTAAGGAGATATGGCCATTTAAAGTTTTGCAAGTGAAAATTTAATATTTGAGCCGATTTTCATTAAAATTCGGAATTTTTGGAAGTGATTACGAATTAACGTTAGTTTTGCTCTACGAGGCTTATTTAAGGAGATATGGCCATTTAAAGTTTTGCAAGTGAACATTTCATATGATATGGCCATTTAAAGTTTTGCAAGTGAAAATTTCATATTTTGGCCGATTTTTATTAAAATTCCAAAATTTTGGAAGTGATCACGAATTAACGTTAGTTTTGCTCTACGAGGCTTATTTAAGGAGATATGGCCATTTAAAGTTTTGCAAGTGAAAATTTCATATTTTGGCCGATTTTCATTAAAATTCGGAATTTTTGGAAGTGATCACGAATTAACGTTAGTTTTGCTCTACGAAGCTTATTTAAGGTGATATGGCCATTTAAAGTTTTGCAAGTGAAAATTTCATATTTTGGCCGATTTTCATCAAAATTCGGAAATTTTGGAAGGGATCACGAATTAACTTTTGTTTTGCTCTACGCTTCTTAGTTTAGGAGATATGGCCATTTAAAGTTTTGCAAGTGAAAATTTCATATTTTGGCCGATTTTCATCAAAATTCGGAATTTTTGGAAGTGATCACGAATTAACGTTAGTTTTGCTCTACGAGGCTTAGTTAAGGAGATATGGCCATTTAAAGTTTTGCAGGTGAAAATTTCATATTTTGGCCGATTTTCATTAAAATTCGGAAATTTTGGAAGTGATCACGAATTAACGTTAGTTTTGCTCTACGAGGCTTAGTTAAGGAGATATGGCCATTTAAAGTTTTGCAAGTGAAAATTTCATATTTTCATAAAAGTGATCTCGAATTAACGTTAGTTTTGCTCTACGAGGCTTAGTTAAGGAGATATGGCCATTTAAAGTTTTGCAAGTGAAAAGTTCATATTTTCATAAAAGTGATCACGAATTAACGTTAGTTTTGCTCTACGGGGCTTAGTTAAGGAGATATGGCCATTTAAAGTTTTGCAAGTGAAAATTTCATATTTTGGCCGATTTTCATCAAAATTCCGAAATTTTGGAAGTGATCACGAATTAACGTTAGTTTTGATCTACGAGGCTTAGTTAAGGAGATATGGCCATTTAAGGTTTTGCAAGTGAAAATTTCATATTTTGGCAGATTTTTATCAAAATTCGGAACTTTTGGAAGGGATCACGAATTAACGTTAGTTTTGCTCTACGAGGCTTAGTTAAGGAGATATGGCCATTTAAAGTTTTGCAAGTGAAAATTTGATATTTTGGCCGATTTTCATCAAAATTCCGAAATTTTGGAAGTGATCACGAATTAACGTTAGTTTTGCTCTACGAGGCTTAGTTAAGGAGATATGGCCATTTAAAGTTTTGCAAGTGAAAATTTGATATTTTGGCCGATTTTCATCAAAATTCCGAAATTTTGGAAGTGATCACGAATTAACGTTAATTTTGCTCTACGAGGCTTAGTTTAGGAGATATGGCCATTTAAAGTTTTGCAAGTGAAAATTTCATATTTTGGCCGATTTTCATTAAAATTTGGAATTTTTGGAAGTGATCACCAATTAACGTTAGTTTTGCTCTACGAGGCTTATTTAAGGAGATATGGCCATTTAAAGTTTTGCAAGTGAAAATTTCATATTTTGGCCGATTTTCATCAAAATTCGGAAATTTTGGAAGTGATCACGAATTAACATTAGTTTTGCTCTACGGGGCTTAGTTAAGGAGATATGGCCATTTAAAGTTTTGCAAGTGAAAATTTCATATTTTGGCCGATTTTCATTAAAATTCCAAAATTTTGGAAGTGATTACGAATTAACGTTAGTTTTGCTCTACGAGGCTTAGTTAAGGAGATATGGCCATTTAAAGTTTTGCATGTGAAAATTTGATATTTTGGCCGATTTTCATCAAAATTCCGAAATTTTGGAAGTGATCACGAATTAACGTTAATTTTGCTCTACGAGGCTTAGTTTAGGAGATATGGCCATTTAAAGTTTTGCAAGTGAAAATTTCATATTTTGGCCGATTTTCATTAAAATTCGGAATTTTTGGAAGGGATCACGAATTAACTTTTGTTTTGCTCTACGCTTCTTAGTTTAGGAGATATGGCCATTTAAAGTTTTGCAAGTGAAAATTTCATATTTTGGCCGATTTTCATCAAAATTCGGAAATTTTGGAAGTGATCACGAATTAACATTAGTTTTGCTCTACGGGGCTTAGTTAAGGAGATATGGCCATTTAAAGTTTTGCAAGTGAAAATTTAATATTTGGGCCGATTTTCATTAAAATTCGGAATTTTTGGAAGTGATTACGAATTAACGTTAGTTTTGCTCTACGAGGCTTATTTAAGGAGATATGGCCATTTAAAGTTTTGCAAGTGAAAATTTCATATTTTGGCCGATTTTTATTAAAATTCGGAAATTTTGGAAGGGATCACGAATTAACGTTAGTTTTGCTCTACGAGGCTTATTTAAGGAGATATGGACATTTAAAGTTTTGCAAGTGAAAATTTCATATTTTAGCCGATTTTTATTAAAATTCGGAATTTTTGGAAGTGATCACGAATTAACGTTAGTTTTGCTCTACGAAGCTTATTTAAGGAGATATGGCCATTTAAAGTTTTGCAAGTGAAAATTTCATATTTTGGCCGATTTTCATCAAAATTCGGAAATTTTGGAAGGGATCATGAATTAACTTTTGTTTTGCTCTACGCTTTTTAGTTTAGGAGATATGGCCATTTAAAGTTTTGCAAGTGAAAATTTCATATTTTGGCCGATTTTCATCAAAATTCGGAATTTTTGGAAGTGATCACGAATTAACGTTAGTTTTGCTCTACGAGGCTTAGTTAAGGAGATATGGCCATTTAAAGTTTTGCAGGTGAAAATTTCATATTTTGGCCGATTTTCATTAAAATTCGGAAATTTTGGAAGTGATCACGAATTAACGTTAGTTTTGATCTACGAGGCTTAGTTAAGGAGATATGGCCATTTAAGGTTTTGCAAGTGAAAATTTCATATTTTGGCGGATTTTCATCAAAATTCCGAAATTTTGGAAGTGATCACGAATTAACGTTAGTTTTGCTCTACGAGGCTTAGTTAAGGAGATATGACCATTTAAAGTTTTGCAAGTGAAAATTTCATATTTTGGCCGATTTTCATCAAAATTCCGAAATTTTGGAAGTGATCACGAATTAACGTTAGTTTTGCTCTACGAGGCTTAGTTAAGGAGATATGGCCATTTAAAGTTTTGCAAGTGAAAATTTCATATTTTGGCCGATTTTCATTAAAATTCGGAATTTTTGGAAGTGATCACCAATTAACGTTAGTTTTGCTCTACGAGGCTTATTTAAGGAGATATGGCCATTTAAAGTTTTCCAAGTGAAAAATTCATATTTTGGCCAATTTTCATCAAAATTCCGAAATTTTGGAAGTGATCACGAATTAACGTTAGTTTTGCTCTACGAGGCTTAGTTAAGGAGATATGGCCATTTAAAGTTTTGCAAGTGAAAATTTGATATTTTGGCCGATTTTCATCAAAATTCCGAAATTTTGGAAGTGATCACCAATTAATGTTAGTTTTGCTCTACGAGGCTTATTTAAGGAGATATGGCCATTTAAAGTTTTGCAAGTGAAAAATTCATATTTTGGCCAATTTTCATCAAAATTCCGAAATTTTGGAAGTGATCACGAATTAACTTTAGTTTTGCTCTACGCTTCGTAGTTTAGGAGATATGGCCATTAAAAGTTTTGCAAGTGAAAATTTGATATTTTGGCCGATTTTCATCAAAATTCTGAAATTTTGGAAGTGATCACGAATTAACTTTAGTTTTGCTCTACGAGGCTTAGTTAAGGAGATATGGCCATTTAAAGTTTTGCAAGTGAAAATTTGATATTTTGGCCGATTTTCATCAAAATTCCGAAATTTTGGAAGTGATCACGAATTAATGTTAGTTTTGCTCTACGAGGCTTATTTAAGGAGATTTAAAGTTTTAAAGTTTTGCAAATGAAAATTTTATATTTTGGCCGATTTTCATTAAAATTCCGAAATTTTGGAAGTGATCACGAATTAACGTTAGTTTTGCTCTACGAGGCTTAGTTAAGGAGATATGGCCATTTAAAGTTTTGCAAGTGAAAATTTCATATTTTGGCCGATTTTCATCAAAATTCTGAAATGTTGGAAGTGATCACGAATTAACGTTAGTTTTGCTCTACGAGGCTTAGTTAAGGAGATATGGCCATTTAAAGTTTTGCAAGTGAAAATTTCATATTTTGGCCGATTTTCATCAAAATTCCGAAATTTTTGAAGTGATCACGAATTAACGTTAGTTTTGCTCTACGAGGCTTAGTTAAGGAGATATGGTCATTTAAAGTTTTGCAAATGAAAATTTTATATTTTGGCCGATTTTCATTAAAATTCCGAAATTTTGGAAGTGATCACGAATTAACGTTAGTTTTGCTCTACGAGGCTTAGTTAAGGAGATATGGCCATTTAAAGTTTTGCAAGTGAAAATTTCATATTTTGGCCGATTTTCATCAAAATTCTGAAATGTTGGAAGTGATCACGAATTAACGTTAGTTTTGCTCTACGAGGCTTAGTTAAGGAGATATGGCCATTTAAAGTTTTGCAAGTGAAAATTTGATATTTTGGCCGATTTTCATCTAAATTCCGAAATTTTGGAAGTGATCACGAATTAACGTTAGTTTTGCTCTACGAGGCTTAGTTAAGGAGATATGGCCATTTAAAGTTTTGCAAGTGAAAATTTCATTTTTGGCCGATTTTCATTAAAATTGCGAAATTTTGGAAGTGATCACGAATTAACGTTAGTTTTGCTCTACGGGGCTTAGTTAAGGAGATATGGCCATTTAAAGTTTTGCAAGTGAAAATTTCATATTTTGGCAGATTTTCATCAAAATTCGGAAATTTAGGAAGTGATTACGAATTAACGTTAGTTTTGCTCTACGAGGCTTAGTTAAGAAGATATGGACATTTAAAGTTTTGCAAGTGAAAATTTCATATTTTGGCCGATTTTCATAAAAATTCGGAAATTTTGGAAGTGATTACGAATTAACGTTAGTTTTGCTCTACGAGGCTTAGTTAAGGAGATATGGCCATTTAAAGTTTTGCAAGTGAAAATTTGATATTTTGGCCGATTTTCATCAAAATTCGGAAATTTTGGAAGTGATCACGAATTAACGTTAGTTTTGCTCTACGAGGCTTAGTTAAGGAGATATGGCCATTTAAAGTTTTGCAAGTGAAAATTTCATATTTTAGCCGATTTTCATTAAAATTGCGAAATTTTGGAAATGATCACGAATTAACGTTAGTTTTGTTCTACGGGGCTTAGTTAAGGAGATATGGCCATTTAAAGTTTTGCAAGTGAAAATTTCATATTTTGGCCGATTTTGATTAAAATTGCGAAATTTTGAAAGTGATCACGAATTAACGTTAGTTTTGCTCTACGGGGCTTAGTTAAGGAGATATGGCCATTTAAAGTTTTGCAAGCGAAAATTTCATATTTTGGCCGATTTTCAACAAAATTCGGAAATTTTGGAAGGGATCACGAATTAACGTTAGTTTTGCTCTACGCTTCGTAGTTTAGGAGATATGGCCATTTAAAGTTTTGCAAGTGAAAATTTGATATTTGGCCGATTTTCATCAAAATTCTGAATTTTGGAAGTGATCACGAATTAACGTTAGTTTTGCTCTACGAGGCTTAGTTAAGGAGATATGGCCATTTAAAGTTTTGCAAGTGAAAATTTCATATTTTGGCCGATTTTCATTAAAATTCCAAAATTTTGGAAGTGATCACGAATTAACGTTAGTTTTGCTCTACGAGGCTTATTTAAGGAGATATGGCCATTTAAAGTTTTGCAAGTGAAAATTTCATATTTCGGCCAATTTTCATCAAAATTCCGAAATTTTGGAAGTGATCACGAATTAAGGTTAGTTTTGTCCTACGAGGCTTAGTTAAGGAGATATGGCCATTTAAAGTTTTGCAGGTGAAAATTTCATATTGTGGCAGATTTTCTTCAAAATTCGGAAATTTAGGAAGTGATTACGAATTAACGTTAGTTTTGCTCTACGAGGCTTAGTTTAGGAGATATGGCCATTTAAAGTTTTGCAAGTGAAAATTTCATATTTGGGCCTATTTTCATTAAAATTCGGAATTTTTGGAAGTGATCACGAATTAACGTTAGTTTTGCTCTACGAGGCTTATTTAAGGAGATATGGTTATTTAAAGTTTTCCAAGTGAAAATTTCATAGTTTGGCCGATTTTCATTAAAATTCCAAAATTTGGAAGTGATCACGAATTAACGTTAGTTTTGCTCTACGGGGCTTAGTTAAGGAGATATGGCCATTTAAAGTTTTGCAAGTGAAAATTTCATATTTTGGCAGATTTTCATCAAAATTCGGAAATTTAGGAAGTGATTACGAATTAACGTTAGTTTTGCTCTACGAGGCTTAGTTAAGAAGATATGGACATTTAAAGTTTTGCAAGTGAAAATTTCATATTTTGGCCGATTTTCATAAACATTCGGAAATTTTGGAAGTGATTACGAATTAATGTTAGTTTTGCTCTACGGGGCTTAGTTAAGGAGATATGGCCATTTAAAGTTTTGCAAGTGAAAATTTCATATTTTGGCAGATTTTCATCAAAATTCGGAAATTTAGGAAGTGATTACGAATTAACGTTAGTTTTGCTCTACGAGGCTTAGTTAAGAAGATATGGACATTTAAAGTTTTGCAAGTGAAAATTTCATATTTTGGCCGATTTTCATAAACATTCGGAAATTTTGGAAGTGATTACGAATTAATGTTAGTTTTGCTCTACGAGGCTTAGTTAAGGAGATATGGCCATTTAAAGTTTTGCAAGTGATAATTTGATATTTTGGCCGATTTTCATCAAAATTCCGAAATTTTGGAAGTGATCACGAATTAACGTTAGTTTTGCTCTACGAGGCTTAGTTAAGGAGATATGGCCATTTAAAGTTTTGCAAGTGAAAATTTCATATTTTGGCCGATTTTCATTAAAATTGCGAAATTTTGGAAATGATCACGAATTAACGTTAGTTTTGCTCTACGGGGCTTAGTTAAGGAGATATGGCCATTTAAAGTTTTGCAAGTGAAAATTTCATATTTTGGCCGATTTTGATTAAAATTGCGAAATTTTGAAAGTGATCACGAATTAACGTTAGTTTTGCTCTACGGGGCTTAGTTAAGGAGATATGGCCATTTAAAGTTTTGCAAGTGAAATTTTGGCCGATTTTCATCAAAAATCGGATATTTTGGAAGTGATCACGAATTAACGTTAGTTTTGCTCTACGCGGCTTAGTTTAGGAGATATGGCCATTTAAAGTTTTGCAAGTGAAAATTTCATATTTTGGCCGATTTTCATCAAAATTCGGAATTTTTGGAAGTGATCACGAATTAACGTTAGTTTTGCTCTACGGAGCTTATTTAAGGAGATATGGCCATTTAAAGTTTTGCAAGTGAAAATGTCATATTTTGGCCGATTTTCAACAAAATTCGGAAATTTTGGAAGGGATCACGAATTAACGTTAGTTTTGCTCTACGCTTCGTAGTTTAGGAGATATGGCCATTTAAAGTTTTGCAAGTGAAAATTTGATATTTTGGCCGATTTTCATCAAAATTCTGAAATTTTGGAAGTGATCACGAATTAACGTTAGTTTTGCTCTACGAGGCTTAGTTAAGGAGATATGGCCATTTAAAGTTTTGCAAGTGAAAATTTCATATTTTGGCCGATTTTCATTAAAATTGCGAAATTTTGGAAATGATCACGAATTAACGTTAGTTTTGCTCTACGGGGCTTAGTTAAGGAGATATGGCCATTTAAAGTTTTGCAAGTGAAAATTTCATATTTTGGCCGATTTTCATTAAAATTGCGAAATTTTGAAAGTGATCACGAATTAACGTTAGTTTTGCTCTACGCGGCTTAGTTAAGGAGATATGGCCATTTAAAGTTTTGCAAGTGAAATTTTGGCCGATTTTCATCAAAAATCGGATATTTTGGAAGTGATCACGAATTAACGTTAGTTTTGCTCTACGCGGCTTAGTTTAGGAGATATGGCCATTTAAAGTTTTGCAAGTGAAAATTTCATATTTTGGCCGATTTTCATCAAAATTCGGAATTTTTGGAAGTGATCACGAATTAACGTTAGTTTTGCTCTACGAGGCTTAGTTAAGGAGATATGGCCATTTAAAGTTTTGCAAGTGAAAATTTCATATTTTGGCCGATTTTCATCAAAATTCGGAAATTTGGAAGAGATCACGAATTAACGTTAGTTTTGCTCTACGAGGCTTAGTTAAGGAGATATGGCCATTTAAAGTTTTGCAAGTGAAATTTTGGCCGATTTTCATCAAAAATCGGAAATTTTGGAAGTGATCAGAAATTAATGTTAGTGTTGCTCTACGAGGCTTAGTTAGTTAGTGAAAATTTCATATTTCGGCCGATTTTCATCAAAATTCGGAAATTTTGGAAGTGATCACGAATTAACTTTAGTTTTGCTCTACGAGGCTTAGTTAAGGAGATATGGCCATTTAAAGTTTTGCAAGTGAAAATTACATATGTTGGCTGATTTTCATGAAAATTCCGAGATTTTGGAAGTGATCACGAATTAACGTTAGTTTTGGTCTACGAGGCTTAGTTAAGGAGATATGGCCATTTAAAGTTTTGCAAGTGAAAATTTCATATTTTGGCCAATTTTCATTAAAACTCCGAAATTTTGGAAGTGATCACGAATTAACGTTAGTTTTGCTCTACGAGGCTTAGTTAAGGAGATATGCCCATTTAAAGTTTTGCAAGTGAAAATTTCATATTTTGGCCGATTTTCATCAAAATTCCGAAATTTTGGAAGTGATCACGAATTAACGTTAGTTTTGCTCTACGAGGCTTAGTTAAGGAGATATGGCCATTTAAAGTTTTGCAAGTGAAAATTTCATATTTTGGCCGATTTTCATCAAAATTCCGAAATTTTGGAAGTGATCACGAATTAACGTTAGTTTTGCTCTACGAGGCTTAGTTAAGGAGATATGGCCATTTAAAGTTTTGCAAGTGAAAATTTCATATTTTGGCCGATTTTCATCAAAATTCGGAAATTTTGGAAGTGATCACGAATTAACGTTAGTTTTGCTCTACGAGGCTTAGTTAAGGAGATATGGCCATTTAAAATTTTGCAAGTGAAAATTTGATATTTTGGCCGATTTTCATCAAAATTCGGAAATTTTGGAAGTGATCACGAATTAACGTTAGTTTTGCTCTACAAGGCTTAGTTAAGGAGATATGGCCATTTAAAGTTTTGCAAGTGAAAATTTCATATTTTGGCCGATTTTCATCAAAATTCCGAAATTTGGAAGTGATCACGTATTAACGTTAGTTTTGCTCTACGAGGCTTACGTAAGGAGATATGGCCATTTAAAGTTTTGCAAGTGTAAATTTCATATTTTGGCCGATTTTCATCAAAATTCCGAAATTTTTGAAGTGATCACGAATTAACGTTAGTTTTGCGCTACGAGGCTCATTTAAAGTTTTGCAAGTGAAAATTTGATATTTTGGCCGATTTTCATCAAAATTCTGAAATTTTGGAAGTGATCACGAATTAACGTTAGTTTTGCTCTACGAGGCTTAGTTAAGGAGATATGGCCATTTAAAGTTTTGCAAGTGAAAATTTCATATTTTGGCCGATTTTCATCAAAATTCGGAAATTTTGGAAGTGATCACGAATTAACGTTAGTTTTGTTCTACGAGGCTTAGTTAAGGAGATATGGCCATTTAAAGTTTTGCAAGTGAAAATTTGATATTTTGGCCGATTTTCATCAAAATTCCGAAATTTTGGAAGTGATCACGAATTAACGTTAGTTTTGCTCTACGAGGCTTAGTTAAGGAGATATAGCCATTTAAAGTTTTGCAAGTGAAAATTTCATATTTTGGCCGATTTTAATTAAAATTCCGAAATTTTGGAAGTGATCATGAATTAACGTTAGTTTTGCTCTACGAGGCTTAGTTAAGGAGTTATGGCCATTTAAAGTTTTGCAAGTGAAATTTGATATTTTTCGCCGATTTTCATCAAAATTCCGAAATTTTGGAAGTGATCACGAATTAACGTTAGTTTTGCTCTACGAGGCTTAGTTTAGGAGATATGGCCATTTAAAGTTTTGCAAGTGAAAATTTAATATTTTGGCCGATTTTAATTAAAATTCGGAAATTTTGGAAGGGATCATGAATTAACGTTAGTTTTGCTCTACGAGGCTTAGTTAAGGAGATATGGCCATTTTGGCCGATTTTCGTTAAAATTCCGAAATTTTGGAATAACATAAATGACAACTGCAAAACCTATATTATAAATGACAATATTTTTAAATGCTTTAATTGAATTATTGAAATAAAAATCATTACAACATATTCATTACTGACAGAACATTGTTTCCATTTGAGAAAAAACCTATAATAAACAAATCAATTTCCTTATTTGGAACGATAGCATATATCATTTTGAAGCCATTCGATAGATTTCAACGTGGGTTCTTAAACAAATCAACGGCAAGCCAGTGCCAATCACCTATGCCATCAGCATGACCAAATGATGGCGAAAAGAACTTTTGGGTTTGTTAGCTCATGAGGTTCGTGCCTTAAGTCTTTTGTTTTATGTTTTTTTTTTAATTTTTGTTAAAAGTTCTTAAAGCCCTCTGTCTCATAGCCATCAATATATTCAAATTATTTTGCAATTGATAATTGAATTTATTGATATTATCTGTCAGTGTGGCGCCAAAAATATAACAACAAACGTTCGTTTTTTGTTCAAATTCGGCGACTATTAAAGCAAAATTATAATGTTCTGTTTTTGTATAAAAATCGATTTATGCCATTGATATAATGTGGACAAAGAGGTACAGACTTGCTGCAAATAATTACTTGAGC
Source organism: Stomoxys calcitrans (assembly GCF_963082655.1). NCBI lineage: Eukaryota > Metazoa > Arthropoda > Insecta > Diptera > Muscidae > Stomoxys > Stomoxys calcitrans. The sequence goes on along the minus strand of NC_081554.1, from coordinate 47,551,312 downwards.
TACAATAACTTCTTGTTTAACTACCCTAAAACTTAAACCATTGTCAGATTATATTGAACATGTCCTTGTAAATTGTAAATCACGATTTTCCCTCACCATCGTTATTAGTATTTCCGCCCGCTCGTTGGTTCAATTTTGATTTTGGGCTTTTGTCTTCTTTTCAGAGTTCTTGTACAACGATTATAAATGACAACAAATATCTAAAGTTGCATTGTATATAACCACCCCCTCTCTTGAAGGTATTGTAGTTTATGTGAATGAGTGAGCCAGCGACTCCAGTCAGACCTTTTATGGCATTTATTAAGTCACCTTAATGTTTTAGTTTTTGTTCAACGCTACCTTTGTTCTATGGTGTTGGCGTTGGTTTGTGGCCGTTTATAACGTGTCTATTAGTACATACCATCAACAGTTTACAATGAATGATGACTGGGTGGTATTAATGCCATATATTTTTTGTTTTTTTTTTTTTTTGAATTTAAACAGTTCTTTAAGTGTTTTAATTGCTATGGCTTATTTTGACCAACATTTTGCTGTTATTTATTTCACTTTGTGTTTTTAGTGTTGTTTATAGTAAACTCCAAAAGGTTATGGCGGAAAAATGTTATGCTATTTGTAATTAATGTTGAGGGACATGTTATTCCAAAAGGAAAAAGTAAAAAAAGCATTAAGTTCGGCCAGGCCGAACTTTGAATACCCACCACCTAGGGTATATAGGTAAACCGCCTTTCGTCATAGTCTGGTAAAAAGTGCATAATTTATGCCCCCTTTGTAGCTACATCGAAATATTGTCCGATTTGGATCAAATTCGTAACAAGTTATTGTTCAATTTTGTAGAACAAAGTATATAAATCCAAATATAGACCGATCTGAACCATATACGACACGGACGTCGCAAAGCCTAACATAATTCACAGTGTCAAATTTCAGCGCAATTGGATTAAAAATCTGCCTTTTACAGGGCCAATACTTTAAATCGAGAGATCGGCTATATATGACAGCTATATTCAAATCTGTACCGATCTTGGCTAAAATGAAGAGGGGTGTCGCAGGGCCTAACACAACTCACTGTCCCAAATTTCAGCAAAATCGGATAATAAATTTGGCTTTTAAAGGCCCAAGACCTTAAAACGAGAGATCGGTCTATATGGCAGCTATATTCAAATCTGGACCGATCTGAGCCAAATTGAAGATGGGTGTTGAAGGGCTCAACACAAATCACTCTCCCAAATTTCAGCAAAATCGGATAATAAATGTGGCTTTTATGGACCCAAGACCTTAAATCGAGAGATCGGTCTATATGGTAGCTGATCCAAATCTGGACCGATCTGAGCCCAATTGAAGAGGGGTGTTGAAGGGCCTAACGCAACTCACTGTCCCAAATTTCAGAAAAATCGGATAATAAATATGGCTTTTTAAGGCCCAAGACCTTTAGTCGAGAGATCGGTCTATATGGCAGCTATACTCAAATCCAGACCGATCTGAGCCAAATTGAAGAGGGGTGTTGAAGGGCCTAACACAACTCACTGTCCCAAATTTCAGCAAATCTGATAATAAATGTGACTTTTACAGGGCCAAGACCTTAAATCGAGAGATCGGTCTATATGGCAGCTATATTCAAATCTGGACCGATCTGAGCCAAATTAAAAAGGGGTGTTGAAGGGCTAAACATAACTCACTGTCCCAAATTTCAGCAAAATCGGATAATAAATATGGCTTTTTAAGGCCCAAGACTTTAAATCGAGTGATCGGTCTATATGGCAGCTATGTTCAAATCTGGACCGATCTGAGCCAAATTGAAGAGGGGTGTTGAAGGGCCCAACACAACTCACTGTCCCAAATTTCAGCAAAATCGGATAATAAATGTGGCTTTTATGGACCCAAGACCTTAAATCGAGAGATCGGTCTATATGGCAGCTATATTCAAATCTGGACCGATCTGAGCCAAATTGAAGAGGGGTGTTGAAGGGCCTAACATAACTCACTGTCCCAAATTTCAGAAAAATCGGATAACAAATGTTGCTTTTATAGGCCCAAGACCTTTAATCGAGAGATCGGTCTATATGGCAGCGATATTCGAATCTGGACCTATCTGAGCCAAAGGGGTCCCGTTTTTACTATTCCTTTGTTTCTCATAGTTCTCAGTTTTCCGGTGGTAAGTCACTGGCCCAGCGCCCCAACCGCATGGGTTTCGTGGGATTGTACACACGTATCCCTCGTTGTGGCGAGCCGCTTGCTCCAAGATCCGACGCTCGCCGCCAGCCGCCCCTAACCTGGGTACAGACGCTGATTTTGGCCATTGGTTATTTGAAGGCGCCAATAACTCGCCTTGTCATCTCGAGTTTCATTGGCACTCAGTATTTAATTAAGAGCCAGTGCCACCTGACTCCTCACTGAGACTCTCCTCTCGAAAATCGCTGACTGGCCGCGGCCGTCCGTCCGTCTGTAAAAAGCCTACTAAAATCCGAAAGAGTAAAGCCATGCGCTTGAAATTTTGCACAAATACTGACTATTAGCCGGCCGATACGGGATGACTATGAGCACCACACAGGCTGGAACTTTGAGCTCCGACTTGTGTGGTGCCCATCGTTATCGTTATCGTAATGCGGAGCATAAAAACGGAGCTTTCTACCATCCGCAACCTGTGGACGCTCCCGTTAGCTTTCAGCTAAGCTTCCCGTGATAACGATGGGCACCACACAAGTCGGAGCTCAAAGTTCCAGCCTGTGTGGTGCTCATAGTCTTCCCGTATCGCCGGGCTAATAGTAAGTAGTTGTGCAAAATTTCAAGAGCATAGCTTTACTCTTTCGGAAATTAGTAGGCTTTTCACAGACGGACGGACGGACAGAGGTATGAACAGACAAACCGCCCATCCTAAGGTGGAGGGTAAAAAAATGAAGTATCGTTGGTTGGGCCCACATCAATATTTACTCCTCCCTCAACTAAAGATTGTATTTTAAGTTTTGCGATTACGTTTGGTGAAGCAACTAAAAGCATTTCTTTATTTTTTTACAGAATATGGATGCGCTGCACAGATCACCAAATGGAAGTGATATCACAACAAATAAGGTCAGTATCGAGAACAAATTTTTAAATGTCAATAAATTTTGTGATTTTTTGTTAAGATTTTTTGCAAAATTACATAATTTAGTTACCAAAATAATCTCTAACATCCTGCAGCAATATCATTCAATGTGTATATATCTCTATTTTTGTTTCCACTGTGCCCATTCTCCCACAGTAATCCATTGGATTATTTTAGTATTATCGTTGATCACTCAGAACCGCATCCATTAACTTTAATAAAAATTTTCCACATCTAAAGTCCATGAGAAACTGCTGCATTTATAAAAGAAAAAAAAAAAACGTTCATAGATTTTTGCTAGCCTTACCCATTTTGTATGAACTAAATACTTGCACGTACATAGTCTTTGAAACTAAATCATTTCAATTGTGAAGGTTTTGGGGGTTTTAAATTGAAGACTTGTTAGTCATACTAAATATGTGTGGCCGAGTAACCATGTTACAGTTTTGTGCAGTTTATTTTTTAAATGTATAAATTGGTATAGCTCACCATTAAAAAAAAAAAAAAACTTCCTATTGTAGTTTGAAGGCATTGAAAATGTGATGCAGTAAACCCCATAACCACCTACAATTGCCACCGCTACCGCCCCTACCATTTGCTGCTATATGGCTACACCAATTTGTTAAACGACAGGAAACTTTTATTGAACTTAATTTAAGCAAAGTTGGGCTGTTTAAAATGGCTCCAAACGCGACGATACTTTACTGCACTTCTCAGGAAGGTGAAGGCGATTACCAACAAAATTCGTGTGAAAAATATTTCAAATAAAAATGAATCATAATGAATGAAATGAAGAAACGCCCATCCCCACGCAATCACGGATGTACCTACGCCGCAGCTTATGGCGCCCCCATCCAGTTCTTTCAACAAATCTCAGAAGGCCTACCATAGATACGTTCACAAGTTCACCCTGATCACAGAGGAAACGACTCCCCAGAAAGGAGAGCCTACGTCCCTGCAGAGCCGAACATGAACACAGCAAGTGCTCAATAGTCTCCCCTTCATACTCATTAAGGCAACTCCAGCAGAAGTCACTCCGCTGCCATGGTGTCTATGGCCCAGTGTCCGGTTATGACCCCTGTCAAGGTACGCATTGACATCTTAACGAACGCCAGCCACTCTCTCATCTTCTTTCGGTCGACGACCGGCCATAGCGCCTTTGCAGTCCGGCAACCATCCTCCAGGTCCCAACTCGCCACCGACGCTGCCTTGCCCATACCCTCTACTATGTTCAGTAGCTCGACAAATGGCTTGCAAGACCGTTGACTGGTCCGCCCGTCGCAGACGAACGCGTCCTGGCGCACTCGTCCGTCCTCTCATTCCCTGGAATACTCTTATGCCCAGGAACCCAAGTCAGCATCAAATCGTTGCCCCGGAACCTATCCAGTGATTCCAAGCAATCCGCCACGCATCTCGGCCTCACCATCTTCGACCCCACGGCCTTGGGCGCCGACATACTGTACACATAAATTCTGAGTTTCGAGGGCGGTAAATCCCTCCCCAGAATTTCTCTTGCGGCCACTGCAAAGGCACAGACCTGATAGACCGTTCACTCGCCCGACAGTCTCAGAGACATACTGATATTGAGTGCATCAGAGTAGACCCCCAATCCAGTCCCTGACTCCATCTTGGAGCCTTAGGTGTGGATTGAGGTCTCACCCTCCTTAAGTACAACATTGGCTCTCCATTCACATTCTCCCTCACAGGAAAATGAATCGCGAATGCCGTCACCGCAGTCGGCACTGGTGCCAGTTAGTCGGAGATCCTCCTCAGTCTACCCTCCACATACATAACACCCACAATGGAACTATGGCCACAACCATCCTCCTTCAGCATGCCGAGCACGCCCGAATATGGTCCTCAAAGGGCTGCATATTCAGTATCGCCTCCAGGTCTGCCAGCGTTGCGGATCTTCTCGAACTCCCTCGCACGCATCCTATTCTTTACAGCATTGCACTATTCCAGTGATCCATAGGTCGGTACTGCTGCCGTAAGGAAAGATGAAAATAAAAATATGAAAGTATAATTTTTGACTGAGATAAAACAAAACGAGCACCGGAGGATTAGAATAGGAAATTTGAAAGTTGAAAATCATATTGGGTTCAAACCACGAGTCGTATGTGATATATGAACGTTTAGTACGTTCAAACCCCTGATTGACAGTTTCTACTAATGCATCTAAAAAAAGTCACAGTTTAGTGCGGTTTATGGGCTGGAGTCATCATTGGACCGCACTTCTTCAAAGAAGATGTGAATCTTATTCGATTTGGCTGACATTTTGAACAACGGCTTCTCTCATGACCTTCAACATACGTGTCAAATATGGTCTGAACCCGTCTATTGCTGTGTACAGCTCCCATATAAACCGATCTCCCGATTTTATTTCTTGAGCGAATAGTATGTTCTAAGCCCTAATTGACAGTTTCTAACAATGCATCCAAAAAAAGTCACAGTTTAGTGCGGTTTATGGGCTGGTGGCATCATTGGACCGCACTTCTTCAAAGAAGATGTGAATCTTAATCGATTTGGCTGACATTTTGAACAACGGCTTCGCTCATGACCTTCAACATACGTGTCAAATATGGTCTGAACCTGTCTATAGCCTGATACAGCTCCCATATAAACCGATCTCCCAATTTTGTTTCTTGGGCCCAATTAAGGGCCCAATGGCTGAAATTTTGCATACAGTGTTTTTTGTTTTGTCTTACAACACCTATGCTAGGTACGGTCTAAATTGGTTCATAACTTGAATAAGCTGTCATATAAACCAATTTCCCGGTTATACTTCTTAAGCCTCTAGAGGGCGCAATTTTATCCGATTTGGCTGAAATGTTGTACAACGGCTTCTCCCATGTCCGTCAAATATGGGCTGATTTGGTCTGCAGCCTGATAAAGCTCCCATATAAACCGATTTCCCGATTTAGTTCTTGAGCCTCTAGGGGCGCAATTATTATCCGAATTGGAAGAAATTTTGCATAATGTGTTTGTTTTTTAACAAACATTACTAAGTAAGGTCTAAATCGGTTCGCTGTTCTTGTTGTTGTTGTAGCAGTTTATTGTGTTCTATCTTTCGTCTGCTTGATTCTGTTGAGTGTCAAGACCCAGGAACTCTGCGACTAAGATGGGGTGCGTCCACAGGGATCTGGGTCTGAGTCGAGTGGGTCTGGCCGGGTAGTTAAACAGGTGACGTGTATCGTGCGATCCCTGGTTACAATCGGGACATACATCTTGCACGTCGGCATCAGTCCTAGCTCTGTGGGAATTGAGGCGGCTGCATCTGCTGGAACGTAATTGAGCCAGAACAACTCTGGTTTGCCGGGGGAGGTCGATTTCTTCGGGTGCAATGGGTGGCGGTCGTTCTCCAAGGACTACATTCACCCGGTAGCCAATTACCGCATCTGCTACCGTGTCTGTATGAATGTGGTTTAGACCCGCTTGATATGCCGCTTGATCTCTCTTGTAGCGCTGAACCTCACGCTCTAGGTCGTGTAGATCTACCTTAAGGCTTCTGGGCGGTGGATATCTATCCACAAGATGATGGTTTGGATGGTTTCTGCGATAACAGCCCAAAAGGTATTGCTTGGACAGCATGTAGTTATGTCTTCGCACTGGTGGTGGCCTGATAGAGGTGGTCCACATGAGAACTGAAGAGACACCCCGTCGCAGTTCGGAGGCGGCATTCTGACAGATCTGAATATTATTCCACTGCGTGTCACAAAGTGGAAGAGACCACACTGGCGCTGCATAACTTACCACAGACCGGCCAATTGCTTGGTACGTGCTCAACAAGGTTTCTTTGACTGCACCCCAAGTGTTGCCAGCAAGTGACTTGAAGATCTTGTTTCTACTTTTGATTTTATCGCAGATTGCTGTGGCATGTGAGGAGAATATGTAAGAGCTGTCAAATGTGACGCCAAGTATTTTGGGACACTTGAGGGACGGAATCATTTCTCCTTCGACCATCACAGTCAGCTTAGTATTCATCTCAAGCTTATAGTGAACAATGTGGCTGAAGATTTGGTGGCGGCTATCTTCAGATTTCTTGCAGCGAAATATGAGGCAAGTTCGTTGAGGTAGACGTTCAATCTATCGCAGATGTCATCAATGGGTGGGGAGCCTGATGCCATGATCGTACAATCGTCCACATATGATACGATCTCTATGCCGTCTGGAGGAGGTGGGATGGAGGATAGGTAGAGGTTAAACAGTGCCGGAGATATCACCCCACCTTGGGGAACTCCCTGTTTCACTCTACGGTGTTTCGATTTCTTATTCCTAAATTCCACAAATGACTGGCGACCACACAGATAATTCGCGATCCATCGTTTCAGGCCTGGCTGGAGGGACGTGTTGGCGATGTCCTCCAATAATTTGGCATGGCTGACCGTGGCGAATGCCTTCGAAAGGTCCAGTGCCACGAGGACCGTCCTATCACATGGCCTGGCAAATGTGTGCGGTGATGGCATGCCAAGCTATTGTTGTGCTGTGCAGTCTTCGAAATCCATGTTGATGCTCGGCGAATGGAAATTCTCCTACGAGGCTCGGTAGGAGTAATGCCTCAAGCGTCTTTGCCACTGGTGAGAGAAGGGAGATCGATCTGTACGACTCCCCCAAACTCAGGTCTTATCCAGGTTTCAGTAGCGGGATCACTCTGCCCATTTTCCAGACATTCGGGAACTCTAAGAGTGTTCAAAGACAGTTTGAGGACAGTGGTAAGGTACTCAACTCCAGGTGAATCCAGATTCGTCAACATCAATGTAGAGATTCCGTCGAGGTCCAACGCCTTAGATGATTTGTCGCCACGGATGACATTCGTAACTTCGCCCACGGTAAATTGTGATGGCTGTCCACCGGCTTGGAGACCATGGATGCGTCGAATGACTCTCCTCCTAGCCCTGTCTCTTTGGGGATGCACAATTAATTGACGGTTGAACAACCTGGTGCATATCTTCAGATCAGTCACGGTTATTTCGCCAAAAGTGAATGAGGTCCTGTCATCCCGCCTACCCCGGGTTCGAGAGTGACTTAATAGTAGGCCACAGTTCGCATACACCGGTGTAAAGTAACATTGCTCCAAGTGTTCCAGCCACAAATTCCGCTTATATTCGTTGACTACCCTGTTTATTTCCAGATTCAGCTCGCTGGGTTTAGCGGGGTCCATACCACGAATTCACCACTGCTTGCGCCGGGAAATTGGGCCGTACTTGGGGTATTCGACCGGCTGGTATAAAGCGAGCGGCTGCTAAGTTAATGATGTCTCGGAATTTCCTCGCGGCCACTAGCACATCAGAGGGGGGTGGCAGTTCACTGAAGCGGCGATTGGTATACTCTCTGAAACCAGCCCAATCGGCCTTCTTATGATTGATAAACGTCCGGCGCTCAGAGGTTATGAAGTCGGGTGGTCGGTCGATGGTGAGAGTTATGGGGAGGTGGTCTGACCCCAAAGAGATGACGACTTGCCAGGATACGTCACTCAGGAGATCAGGGATACAATGGAGATGTCTGGCGAGCTGCTGCACCTCCTCGTAATCCTAGTGGGGGCATCCTCATTCACCGTGCAAAACGTGGAGCTTTCAATCTGCTCTGCCAATGCTATGCCACGCTGGTCGTTACCTAGGGGAGAATGCCATGACGTGTGATGCGCATTAAAGTCCCCTAGAACCAGACGTTTATGGCCAGATGGCAACTTATGTCGGGGTTGTAAGCCTGGCCATTAAACGGGAGACAGCTACCAACCGGCGGTATGTACACGTTGTATAGCTCTATCTCGGCAGTGCCGGACCAGACTGCTATCCCCATGCATTCCATGTAGGGGTCACTAGCGCCATGCTCAGGCGAGATAGGTCCATATTGCACGGAATGGTGTATTACGAAGGCCAATCCCCCACCTCCATTCCTTGAGCGATCCTTACGAGCACATTGTAACCGTGACAGCTCTGCAAGCTGCAGGTGCTGAGGTCACATAGCCCGACGACGAGGACGCAGAAGGCGATGACGACGACGCTTGTGACTCACTGCTGGCTATGTTCGCACAGCACTTTGCAACATAGCCAGTATGACTATACTCCCGTTGTGAAGTAAAGCCAGAGCAAGATCGGCAATGTATCCACTCCGTGCACCGGTTACATCTCACCGACACCGATCGATAATGGAGGCGGTTCTGGTAAACCGAACAGAACCAGGGCCGGGCTTCTTTTCGATTCCGGCACGGACCAGAAGCTTGCGGAGAAGGCACTCCGGGATGTGCCTCTCCCATGACGAAAAAAGACGAACACTTACTCTGAGGCGGCAGCCCTTGCCGATGAGGATTCCATCGGGTCAATCCGGTGCGTACAGCCCTCTGCCATTGGATAGTAGTAGTCAGTAGTCAGGTAGTCCGAGACCCACCTCAGTCTGCCCAATCCATCCATAGGGTCCAGAATGAAAAAGCCAATGTGTAAGTTCTCCATGTGTGATAACAAGGCTTTTATGTACAGGGTTCCATTTAAACTTCTATTGGGTTGCCCAAAAAGTAATTGCGGATTTTTCATATAGTCGGCGTTGACAAATTTTTTCACAGCTTGTGACTCTGTAATTGCATTCTTTCTTCTGTCAGTTATCAGCTGTTACTTTTAGTGTAAAAAAAGTATATTTGATTAAAGTTCATTCTAAGTTTTATTAAAAATGCATTTACTTTCTTTTAAAAAATCCGCAATTACTTTTTGGGCAACCCAATAGTACTGAGAAGTCCGATGGAGATTTCATCATCTGTGGACGCTATGATCGAAATATTTATGCTGATGATCCTGTTATTAGTCAATCTTAGTTTAAGCTAGCCTGAGACTTTTGTAACCCTCTCTGATTCGTTACATGAAATAGAACTTCCGTGGTACCTATTTCAAATACAGTTGTATGTCGAGTTCCCCAGACTAAGCTTAAATTTAAAAGCACAGGAACGAACTCATTTTCATCAAGGAACTGTGTAGGGCTGGATTTTGAAAGATCCCTTACTTGATCCCTTCAAGCCTTATGTCATCCCTATACTCCAACAATATTCCTCTTATTGGAACTTCCTTCAAGACCATGCCAGACACTGTGCTGGGTTATCTAAATGTTAGACACGCTTTAAATGCAGCCAGTCCTAGCACCAGCAAACACTTAGCATCTTAGACTCTGGCTTGCTAAAGCAATTTATTTGCTTGAATTTGTTGACCCAATTCTTTGACATATTAGCGGGTGTTGTTGTTTTGTGGTTTTTTGTTTTAATTCCTCAACTCAACTGGCAGCAATTTAAGCCAAATACAATTTTAAGTTCTTTTGTTAAGTTTCGTTGTTTCTTTATAGCTGTCGTTTTGGTTTTGTATTCAGATGAAAACAAAAGATAGCTCGTGTGCCGATATTGTTTCTTGGAGTAGTGGGTTTTATTGCCATTTGCCAGAGAGCAAAAAATTGGCTTCTTTGAGTTTGAGTTGGATTACTTGTTGTTTGGCCAACTTCACTTTCAATTTGTTTAAATCCATTGATTAAAGTTCGATTTTGGGCTACGCCATTGTCTATTGTTGTCGGCCGTAATTTGTGGTGTTTTTACGCTGATTAGTTAAAATTGCCATGGCTTAGTGGGTTTGACTTGATTAACGTTAAATCTTAAGACCTGTGCTCAATCCACATTGAAAGTTTGGCTAAACATTACAATGTCTATGGAAATTTGTAAAGGTTGTTTAGGGTGATATTCTTGGAGAAGTCCTTCTGCCGATCATACATAGCATGGATGCTGGAAGTCATAACTCAAGTCTGTGTTTCAAATTTCAGCCACATCAGATGAAAATGCATGCTTCTAAGGGCTCAAGAAGTCAAATCCGGGGATCGGTTTATATGGGGGCTATATCTGTTTATAGACCGATTCGGATCATACTTGTCATGGATGGTGGAAATCGTAATTCAAGTCTTTGTTCCAAATTTGGATGCAAATTGAGGCTTCTAGGGGCTGACGAAGTCCAAATCGGGGAATTGGTTTATATGGGGACTATTGGGTTGCCTAAAAAGTAATTGCGGATTTTTTAATAGAAAGTAAATGCATTTTTAATAAAAATTAGAATGAACTTTAATCAAATATATAATTGCCATTTTGTTCGATAACCTTTTGCCATCTTCCTGGCAAATTTAGTATTCCACGCTCATAGAACTTCTGGCCTTTATATGCAAAAAACTGAACCAAGTGCGATTTTATAGCCTCATCATTACCGAAAGTTCCGCAAAGATCGAAATAAATGGTAGTCTGATGGTGCAAGGTCAGGGCTATATGGTGGATGCATCAAAAGTTCCCAGCCAAGCTCACTCAGTTTTTGGCGAGTGACCAAAGATGTGTGCGTTCTAGCGTTGTCCTGGTGGAATATGACACCTTTACGATTAACCAATTCTGGTCGCTTCTCCTTGATGGCTGTATTCAATTTGTCCAATTGTTGACAGTAAACATCCGAATTAATCGTTTGGTTCCTTGGAAGCAGCTCAAAATATACCACACCCTTCCAATCCCACCAAACAGACAGCATAACCTTCTTTTGGTGGATATCAGCCTTTGAAGTGGTTTGAGCTGGTTCACAATGCTTGGACCATGATCGTTTTCGACTAACGTTGTTGTAAACAATCCATTTTTCATCTCCAGTTATGATTCGTTTTAAAAACGGATCGTTTAAGGTGCATATCACAAGCGTTGATTCGATCTGTTAAATGAATTTCTTTCAATACATGTGGTACCCATATTAAAATTGACGCCAAACAATTTTAATATGGGTACCACAGTGCGATACCTCTTTGGAGAGAAGTTTTACATGGCGTAGTACCTGACAAATGTTGCCAGCATTAGGAGGGGAAAACCACCGCTGAAAATTTTGTTGTGATGGTCTCGCCAGGATTCGAACCCAGGCGTTCAGCGTCATAGGCGGACATGCTAACCTCTGCGCTACGGTGGCTAGAGTAGATAGGATAGAGCTGGAGATTTGAAATTCGACTTTAAAGATATCTGGTGCAAAAGGATGAGGGTTAGAAGAAAAAATTGTAAAATAGTACTGGTAACGGGAGGAAACGTGCATTTAGTACCACAATTGGTACCATTTAGGTACTTTCATTACAGATGGAGGTCTGTATTTTCTGTCTAGATGGAGCTAGAGTTCCGAAATTTGGCATGTAGGAAAAACTAAGAAACATATGATGGGCGACTAAATGATTTTTTTACAATTCGAACATTTTAGCAACAAAATTGGTACCATTTGGTACCGTCTTTATAGATGGAGCTGGGGGTCCGAAATTTGGCATGTAGGTACAACTAAGAAATAAATGATGGATGATTAAATGATCTATTCACAATTCTTACTTTTTGGTACTATTTAGGAATAAATGATGGGTGGCTAAATGATCTTTTATCCATTTGCACATTTTGGTAATAAAATTGGTACCATTTGGCAATTTCTTCATTGTTGGAGCTAGAGGTCCGAAGTTTGGCATGTAATCAAGAAATAAATGATGGGTGACTAAATGATCTACTCAAAATTCGTAAAATTTTGCTACCAAAATTGGTAAAATTTTGTTCTTTTTCTTTAGATGTAGCTTGAAGTCTGAAATGGTGAATGACTTAATGATTATTTAAAATTCTTATATTTTGGTACCAAAATTGGTACCATTTTTTTTTTAATTGTTCAGATGGAGCTTGAAATCTAAAATTTGGCATGTCGTTACATCTAAGAAATAAATGATGGGTAACTAAATGATCTAATCAAAGTTCCTACATTTTGATACCATTTGTTAATTTCTGTTCAGATGGAGAGGGGGTTCTGAAATTTGGCATGTAGGTACAAAAAGGAATGGGTGACTAAATGATCCATTCAAAATTCGTACATTTTAATATCAAAAAGTGCAAAATAGTACGAAATAGCTTATCATCGCCTGCATCGAACGGGGACAGCTTAAATTAAGCAATTCGACAAACATCACAGTCTTGCCAAAAATACAATATGTGGAAGAAAACGTACTAAATGTGGTGAAATTGGTACCTTAAAAGACTATATTGGGCAACTAGAAGATATTTGTTATTTATTATACAAAATCATACTTTCTTAAGGGAGTGAGCTAAAGCTCTTAAAATTGGCATACAAGTAAACCTTGAGTACAAATTTTGGATGACCAGAAGATTATTGAAAATCGTACAGTTAGGTTGTTAAACATACAACATGGTACATTCTTTACGAATTGAGCTAAAGCACTCAATATTCAGATACGGTTACAGTGGCAACTAAACATTGGGCGGTTAGAAGATTTGTTTTCGATTCATGCATTTATATACTCAAACATACAAAATGGAACTTTGTTTACAGAGTGACCTAAGGGTCTCAAAATTGGAATAAAACTACATACTGACAATGAATTTTGGACGACCATAAGATTTTTTTTTCCAAATCGTTCGGTTAGGAACTAAACATTTCTTTCTAAAGCGCTAAAAATTGGGATTCATTTTTACCTTGACAATATATTGGGTTGGCCAAAAAGTAATTTCGGATTTTTCATATAGTCGGCGTTGACAAATTTTTTCACTGCTTGTAACTCTGTAATTGCATTCTTTCTTCTGTCAGTTATCAGCTGTTACTTTTAGCTTGCTTTAGAAAAAAAAGTATAAAAAAGTATATTTGATTAAAGTTCATTCTAAGTTTTATTAAAAATGCATTTACTTTCTTTTAAAAAATCCGCAATTACTTTTTGGGCAACCCAATATATTGGGCAACTAAAAGATTTTTCCCATGAATTTTTATTCTTGCTACTATTTGGTACTTTCTTTATAGAAGGGGACAGATTTCGAAAATTTTATATGCAATTATTGTACAAAACTTCATAACCTTATAAACTGAATGACTATCCAATTTTTTTTTTTAAATCGACACTAAAAAGGGGGTGCCGAAAACAGGGGTTGCGAAGCGGATCACCGGAATGCTAGTACTTTATGGGGTCGCAGATCATTATTTCGAGGCGTTACAAACGGAATGACTAGATTAGTGCACCCCCATCCTATGGTGGTGGGTATATCAAGATCCATACTACTTCGAATTATTTTGTCAAGCTGGCCTCATATGTTATTCTTAAGATCCCGCTAGCCTGCATTTCTTAAAACATCATCATTGCTGAAGATTGAAGATAGGGATGAAGACAAGCTTCCATTAAACTCACCGAGAAGGTTTCATTGCCAGCCTATGACTATGAATGTTGAGAACCAATGCTGTCCGTATTTGTAACTCCTTCAACCTTGTAAAACTTATCTAGGAAGATGTGTGACTCAGTGGCAACATGATTTCAATCATTGAAGAAGGTATAAGATAAAGAAATTGTTTTTACATGTTTTGTGTCACTGTGCAAGAATTACTTTGAATTTTTTCCTTTTCGTTAATTTCCCACTTGTAATGCAAGCATGAACCATTGCCGAAATCTAAAATTTTCTGAAACATAAAATCATAATTCATAACAACACTAACAAATTGTGATAACCGCAAAAATACATTGGAACAACGCCATAGAACAATGGATCGGCTCATAATAATTTGAGAATTTTACATACCAAATTTCTGCTCCATTTGCATTCAGTAATTTATGATTATTGCAATTTTGAAATTCGTTCATTATTCACGAATGGCTAAGGATTGATATTTGGTGCTGCCTTTATTTTAAGTACCCTGGGTATTGTTTTCTGGGCCGATATTATTAGCCAAAGTGTAAATGACGTTAAAATTTGCAATTTGGTTGCCGTTGTGATTATTATATTCTTGCTCTGATTCTGATGTCAGATGGATTGTTCTTCGCCAAGTGTTGTATGGCAATATTAAATTGCAATCAGTTGTAGTCGGTTTCTTTATTTTAATTCTCTCATTGAGATTGCTTTCATGTACGATTTAATGCTGATTGCTGCCAACCAAGGTTGCCTTTTGTATTAACGCCATTCTATGAAAAGTTCTTAATATTATGAAATATTATTTGCTTTGTCGAATGGTTTTCTTGAGATGTTTAAAGTCGGGGGTGTTATGATTTTGACTATTAGAAATCGCATTAACCGCCCGTCTGGTGCGGACTACTTTGTTGTTGTTTGCTGGCTGAGCTCTCATGCTGTTCAATGTGTAATTTATTATTTTTGAAAATTGCTTTTTTCATGGGCCATAATAATTGCCAGCGGAGTTTTATGAAAATTCATTTGGTGAATGGAAACCAAATCACTTGAGCTCTTATCACATTGTCTAGATCCGTTTAAAAAGGTGCCTTGGTTGACGCTTAGTTGTAGAATTTATTCAATTAATTATTCTCATATTATTGATATCAGGTTTCATGGAGTGAGTGACTGACTTATTTAGTTGTGTTCACTATGGCCAATCCCTTTTAATGTATTTATGTATTGTTATTCTTTCATTTCCTAGCCTTTATGTTTGTTTGAAAAAGTTTAGTTTGGTTTGGTTTAGTCTTTGTATTGTAAGAAATCCTTGAGTGTGATTTAATTTGTGTGTCTATTGACACAGCACATATGAAGGGAACTTGAAATCGAGATCACTGGAAAAGACTTTTAAATGCCACCAAACTTGCCACAGAAGCGATGTATCAGTCTTCAAAAGGATTATCTATTGGGTTGCCCAAAAAGTAATTGCGGATTTTTTAAAAGAAAGTAAATGCATTTTTAATAAAACTTAGAATGAACTTTAATCGAATATACTATTTTTACACATTCTAAAGCAATAGAGCGTTTGGAAAAAATGTGTAAAAATAGTATATTTGATTAAAGTTCATTCTAAGTTTTATTAAAAATGCATTTACTTTCTTTTAAAAAATCCGCAATTACTTTTTGGGCAACCCAATATGTTATATCTAGCATTTGTCCTCGAGACACACCCTGATGATGTATCACCGGTTAAATAACAAGCTGTGTCTGATAGACTGGTTGCCTGGCTTAGGGAGATATACTCTGCTTGTGTCATATATACCTGTGAGATGATGGGAAACGAAGGTCATCTTCCTTCTGAAAGCAGGAAAACCCTACCACACGAAGGTGAAAGATTTTCGTCCCATTAGAATGTCATCTTTTATGCTGAAGACTCTTGAGAGATTGATAGAAACATGTCTTAGGGCGAAGATCCCTGGAGATCGTCTGTCGCGGCAGCCGCATGCATATAGTAAAGGCAAATCCACTGAAGCAGCCCTTCACGACCTAGTCGGCTATATAGAGGGTTCTCTCGCTGTCAAGGAATGTACAATGGTAGCATTTTTCGACATTGAAGGTGCTTTCAATAATGTAAAACCGACGTCAATCATAAAGGAGTTGGAGTTTGTAGGCATAAACTCTACCGTAAGAAAGTTTGTTAATAACTTACCTAGCAAAATAAGCATTACACGCAGGCTTGGCAGATGGGTCAGCAGAGGAACGCATCAAGGAGGGGTACTGTATATATTATTGTCTCTGGAAGTAAGAGGAGAAAAAGTGGTCTCGTATGCTGATAACGTGACAATTGTGGTTAGGGGAAAGTTTCCCAGCACTCTAAGAGATATACTTCAGGAATCTCTACGTCTCTGGAAGAAAAAGGAGAAAAAGTGGTTGCGTATGCTGCTGACGTGGCAATTGCGGTTAGGTGAAAGTTTCCCAGCACTCTAAGAGATACACTTCACGAAGGAGAAAAAGTGTATGCTGCTGACGTGGCAAATGCGGTTAGGGAAAAGTTTCCCAGCACTCTAATAGATATACTCAGAAAGCTCTACGTCCCTGGAAGAAAAAGGAGAAAAAGTGTTTGCGTATGCTGCTGACGTGGCAATTGCGGTTAGGTGAAAGTTTCCCAGCACTCTAAGAGATATACTTCAGGAAACTCTACGTGCAACAGCAAAGTGGGCTACCGAGAGTGGACTGGGTATAAATTCGTGCAAGACAGAAGTAGTTCTTTTCAGCAAGAGAGGTGGAGAGAATGTTCCATTTACAGAAAGCGCAAAATACCTGGGTGTTTTGCTGGACAGGAAATTGAACTTCAAATCTAACATTTTGGAAAGGGCAAGAATAGCCACTCTTGCCCTATACACCTGCAAGAGAGCCATTGGCAAAAATTGGGGATCTAGTGGCATTGGCACTAGTTGGGGATCGCGTGTCATGCATTGGATATATACTGCAGTTGTCAGACCTATGAAGCTATATGGTGTTGTGGTGTGGTGGACGGCGCTTCAAAAGTCCACCTATTGTTAAATAATCAACTGGATCCAAATGTTGGTGTTTTGCTGGACAGGAAATTGAACTTCAAATCCAACATTTTGGAAAGAGCAAGAAAGGCAACTCTTGCCCTTTACAGTTGCATGAAGTATATCTCTAAGAGATATACTTCAGGAAACTCTACGTGCAACAGCAAAGTGGGCTACCGAGAGTGGACTGGGTATAAATTCGTGCAAGACAGAAGTAGTACTTTTCAGCAAGAGAGGTGGAGAGAATGTTCCATTTACAGAAAGCGCAAAATACCTGGGTGTTTTGCTGGACAGGAAATTGAACTTCAAATCTAACATTTTGGAAAGGGCAAGAATAGCCACTCTTGCCCTATACACCTGCAAGAGAGCCATTGGCAAAAATTGGGGATCTAGTGGCATTGGCACTAGTTGGGGATCGCGTGTCATGCATTGGATATATACTGCAGTTGTCAGACCTATGAAGCTATATGGTGTTGTGGTGTGGTGGACGGCGCTTCAAAAGTCCACCTATTGTTAAATAATCAACTGGATCCAAATGTTGGTGTTTTGCTGGACTGGAAATTGAACTTCAAATCCAACATTTTGGAAAGAGCAAGAAAGGCAACTCTTGCCCTTTACAGTTGCATGAGGGTCATTGGCAAAAGGTGGGGGATTGGAACGTGCGTCATGCATTGAAAATATACTGCAGTTGTCAAACCTATAGTGAGTGCTATATGGTGTTGTGGTCTGGCGGACGGCGCTGCAAAAATCCACCTACTGCTCAATACTTAACCGGATCCAAAGGATGGCTTATTTGTGCTTCACGATAGCGGTCGAAAGCGTAAAGCTAGCCGCTTGAAATGTCAGACCGTTCGTTCCTCCAACCGTCTGTCCGTCCGTTCCACCGTCCGTTCCTCCGTCCGTCCGCCCGCCCGTTCGTCCGTCTTTTTGTTGGAATTACGCTTCAATATCTTCAAAAATATAGATATTGAGCTGGAATTTTGCACAGATTCTTTTAATGTCCATAGGCAGGTTAAGTTCTAAGATGGGTTATATCGGACTATATCTTGACTATATCCCCATATAGACCGATCAACCGATTTGAAGTCTTAGGCCCATTAAAGCTGCATTTATTATCCGATTTCGCTGAAATTTGGCACAGTGAGTTGTGTTAGGCCTCTCCACGTCTTTGTTCAATACAGATCGGTCTAGATTCAGATATAGCTGCTATTTAGACAGATCTCTCGATTTAAGGCCCCTTAATAGGCGCATTTACTGTGTTAGGGTTCTCGACATCCCTGTTGAGTATGGTCCAGATCTGTCCAGATTGGGATATAGCTGCTATAAATACCGATTTAAGATTTTAGACCCATAAAAGGTGAATTTATTAACCGCATTTGTTGAAATTAGGCACAATCCCTGTTGAATACGGCCCAGATATGTCCAGATTTGGATATAGCTGCAATATATACCGATTTCCCGATTTAAGATTTTAGACCCATAAAAGGTGAATCTAATGAGTTGTGCCTTATCCTTTCTTGAATATGGTGGAGATCGAACTATATTTTGATATAGCTGCTATGCTATATAGAAAATGATGCATTTTCACAGACGAAGGGTTTTTAACATATATACAAGATGGTGGGTACCAATATTAGGCCCGGCCGTACTTAATGCTTTTTTACTTGTTTTACTTTGGTATAAGATCGTGTGCCATGCCATAATGAACCTCATTTCACGGAATATTGTCAGATATTTAGCCATTTGATTGTCGCCGCGACGTGTATTTCCTTAAATTCGAGCCTTCATTTGCCGTACAATTTCAGGTGTTGCACAGTGGGAGAAAATCGCATAAAATTAGTAAAAACGAGTAAGCAAAGGTAAAAGTCGAACGGTGTCAACTTTATAATACCCTACACCTATCCTGTAAGTACAAAAAGGAAGCTAAATCTAATTCTGAACCAATCTTGATGGACCTCGGCGTTTGAACTGTGATACCTACGGTTAAAAAATGACAACAGTATTGTAAATTACCTAAAATCTGACATATATATGGGATCTATATAATCTATCTATTATATATGCAAAATACGACAGCGTCTCGGTCAAAATTGCAAAAAAAAAAATGATTCCAATATCTCCGAAACCAGTGACGTTGTAGATATCAAGCGGACTTTTTTGTAAGGATTTTTGAATACAATCCAGCAAAATTTTCGAAATCGGACCACAAACGAAGATTTGACAGCCCCAACTAATTTTCGAAATACTGACTTGGCCAACTTTAGGGGCCTGCTAAAAGGCGTCGAGTCCCAATTTCATAGGGATATCTTTACCCGTTCTCGCACGCCATACTTTTTACTTTTTATTATTTTCGATATTCTCCCACTGTGCCACGCCATTTTCCTGAAATCCTTTGTTCTGCTCTATACATATATCTAGAGCATTGTTTACCGCTCAGATTAACAGATAACATGGAAAACGCCTGCTAAGTTCGGCCGTGCCGAATCCTTTCTGGACCGTATTTAGCACAGTTGTTGGAAGTCGTAAGCGAACACTATATGCAAAATTTCAGCCAAATCGGACAAAAATTGAGCCTTGTATGGACTCAAGAAGCCGAATCGGGAGGTTGGACTATATAGGAGCTATTTCAGGTTTTAGGCCGATTTGAGCTTTCCACGGCACAGTTGTTGAAAATCATAACAGAACGCCATATGCAAAATTTCAGCCAAATTGGACAAAAGTCATGAGCCATTACACTCAAAAAGTCTAATCGGGCGATCGGTTATATCAGGTTATAGACCCATTTGGACCGTACCTGGCACAGTTGCTGGAAGTCATAACAAAACACTTCATGCTAAATTTTTGCCACTTCGTTCAAAAATTGAGGCTTCTGGGGGCTAAAGACTTCAAATCGGTAGATTGGTTTATATGGGAACTATATTCAAATCTAAACCGATATGTCCTATTTGCAATCAACGACCTACATCAATGGTAAATATCAGTACGCGTTCGACCGCTATGGTGATTTCGACAGACGGACGGACAAATGTCGAGACGATCAAGGGAATATACATGTACTTTATGGGGTCTTAGATCAATATTTCGAGGTGTTACAAACGGTATGGCCAGATTAATATGCCCCCATCGTATGGTGGTGGGTATAAAAATCAGCCCGAACTTAGTTCCTATATACGTCTTTCATCCCATTGTGGCTTCTACAGCTTTAAAAGGGCATTAAAGCTGTAGAAGCCACAATGCCAATTTGGTTTTGGCTGTCTCCTCCATATGTAGGCAACAATTCATCAAAATTGGATCAGATTTAGATATAGCTCCCATATATATATAGCTTTCATACGATATGGCCTTTTAGGCTGTAGAAGCGACAATTTTCATTCCATATTTACAAAATTTAGCAAGAGGTGTTTTATTTGACGTCCCAACATTTTTGCATATTTCGTCCAGTTTTATATGAAAGTTAGGTTAGGTAAGGGTCACAGTCCTTTACAGACTCACTTAGACCATTTTAAGTCAAATGTGATACCACAGGTTTAATTTACTGCTCAGATCAACAGATAAAAAATTGTGGATTTATTTTTAATACTTTCGTCGTTAGGCCCACTGTGCGACGTGCTCTGTTATCAAGTCTGCGGACCACTTTTGCAATTTAGCGAACCTTCCCGGTCATCTAGGGTTTTTCTTGGACTGATTTCTTTCTTTCTCAAAGAGGGAAATATCTTCGAATGACCCACCAGTTTCAAGACGCAATCCTGTTGACATTATCGTCAATCTCTTCTATGCTAAAACAATTTTAAGTATCTTGCCCAAGTCTTCATATGAGTAGCCTTTTAGATTTGGCCAGTTGTTTTTTATCTTATTTTGGAAGATTATTATATTCCGCGCTGGCCGTGCTATTTCAAATCTAATGTAGTGATGTTTTGAAAAGAAGGAGTGAATCTTGTAACAGATACAGATAGTGTGCTTTGCATGCGGAAAGAAAATTTTTCGTAGTGTATACATTGCATGCACATGCAAATTTTGCCCATGACTATTCCATTAAGGAACAGGGGCAAACTTCTCACATATCAATGAGTGCAGTTCGATTCAAGTTTTAAGCTCAATGGTAGGGGGCCTCCTTTTTATAGCCGAGTCCGAACGGCGTGGCGCAGTGCGACACCTCTTTGGAAAGAAGTTTTACATGGCATAGTGCTTCACAAATGTTGCCAGCATTAGGAGGGGAAAACCACCGTTGAAAATTATTTCTAGTCTCGCCAGGATTCGAACCCAGGCGTTCAGCGTCATAGGCGGACATGCTAATCTCTGCGCTACGGTGGCCTCCATTGCATACACTAGGAAAAATACATTGTAGAGTCAGAATAAGGTCCAAGTACCGTATTGAAAAGCAACAATGCAGTAGAAGCCGATGGGTTGCCAGCTGAACTGAACAAATTTGATAAGACTCTGGAGAATGATGTTTGCTGATACACTGTCCTCAGTAAGAATAGAAAAGAATCTCTACGAAG
This sequence comes from Stomoxys calcitrans, assembly GCF_963082655.1. Taxonomy (NCBI): domain Eukaryota; kingdom Metazoa; phylum Arthropoda; class Insecta; order Diptera; family Muscidae; genus Stomoxys; species Stomoxys calcitrans. The sequence continues at coordinate 47,529,517 of NC_081554.1, read as the reverse complement.
CGTTTAATACCAGACGGGAGGTTCATCATTGGGAGGCAACTTTTCTGGAGCAGATTATACGAGGTGGGGAACACGTGATTATCACTAATGACAAAGAAACCATAAGTGATAGTTGTCAAATCTGGTGACATTTGTACAACAAACTTGTGCTTCAATTGTAGCAATAACGTCTATAACATGGACTCCTACTGCTGGTGACATTTGTGAGGTATTATGCCATGTACAGGGTTTTTCGGGGACTTTACAAAAGTAGACCGATAGGGACAGCAAAATACGCCATATTTTTTGTCGCTGTTTTGATGTTTCTCTTCAGTAAGGTTTGCCAAGAGACATCAAAGGACGCCATATTTTTTGCCGCTCTTTTGATGTTTCTCTTCAGTAAGGTTTGCCATTTCATGATGAAAAGATATACCAGCCAACAACGAAATTCGGAGTTAGGGGAGTCAACGTTAAGAACGTTAGCGATGAGGCTCATTTTTGGCTGAATGGCTTCGTCAGAGGGCAAAATATGTGTAATTGGTCAGACAGCAATCCACAGGTACCGCATGAGTCACCACTGCAAAAAATTTACGTTTGGTGCGGTTTATGGGCCGGCGGCGTCATTGGGCCGTACTTCTTCCGTGAGGATTAAAATAGGAAGGGAAATCGCTATTGTTCAATGATAACAGAATATTTGTGGGCCCAATTGGATGATATGTACTTGGAGAACATGTGGTTCGAACAGGACGGCTTCACAAGCCACACAGCGAATGTCACAATCAATTTATTGGAAACCATGTTTGGAGAAGGTGGTATCTCACGTAATGGTCCAGTCGATTGGCCGCCTCGGTCGGGCGACGTGACGCCGTTAGACTATTTCCTATGGGGCTACGTCATGTCTATGGTCTATGCTTACAAGCCAGCGACGATTGAAAACGTCGTACGGATATCGAAGACGAAGTTGCAGCAGTATCGGCCGATTTATGCTTGAAAACTATCGAAAATTGTGTTTAGGGTGGAACCTGGTATCTCACGTAATGGTCCAGTCGATTGGCCGCCTCGGTCATGCGATTTGACGCCGTTAGACTATTTCCTGTGGGGCTACGTCATGTCTATGGTCTATGCCTACAAGCCAGCGACGATTGAGAACTTTGTACGTATATCGAAGGTGAATTTGCAGCATTATCGGCCGATTTATGCTTGAAAACTATCGAAAATTGTGTTTAGGGTGGAACCTGATATCTCACGTAATGGTCCAGTCGTTTGGCCGCCTCGGTCGTGCGATTTGACGCCGATTTGATGTGGCACTACATCATGTCTATGGTCTATGCCTACAAGCCAGCGACGATTGAGAACTTGGTACGGATATCGAAGGTGAATTTGCAGCATTATCGGCCGATTTATGCTTGAAAACCATCGAAAATTGTGTTAAGGGTGGTACCTGGTATCTCACGTAATGGTCCAGTCGATTGGCCGCCTGTGTCGTGCGATTTGACGCCGATTTGATATGGGGCTACGTCATGTCTATGGTTTATGCCTACAAGCCAGTGACGATTGAGAACTTCGTACGGATATCGAACGCGAAGTTGCAGCAGTATCAGCCGATTTATGCTTGAAAACCATCGAAAATTGTGTTAAGGGTGGAACGTGGTATCTCACGTAATGGCCCAGTCGATTGGCCGCCTCGGTCGTGCGATTTGACGCCGATTTCATATGAGGCTACGTCATGTCTATGGTCTATGCCTACAAGCCAGCGACGATTGAGAACTTCGTACGTATATCGAAGGCGAAGTTGCAGCAGTATCGGCCGATTTAAGCTTGAAAACCATCGAAAATTGTGTTTAGGGTCTGCACTTCTGCAAGCGAGAACTTGGTGGCCATACAAAAGAAGTCGAGAAAAATTGTAGCAATTTTATTGAAAACCCTGACATAAACTTCTCCCCAAAGAGGTATCGCACTGCGGCACGCCGTTTGGACTAGGCTAGAAAAAGGAAGCCCCTTATCATTGAGCTTAAAACTTGAATCCGACAACACTCATTGATACGTGAGAAATTTACCCCTGTTCCTTAATGGAATGATACTGGACAAATTTACATTTTTACATGGACAGACAGTCGGACGGACATATCTTTATCGAACCTGAAATTAATTTTGAGTTATTTGATGTACTAAAAATTGAGGATATTCTTTGGGGCTCCCTTTTTACTAGTCATTTTCTTATTTTGCAGTCCATATGATATTAAATACCCCAAACTTTCGTAATATTGGGTTGCCCAAAAAGTAATTGCCGATTTTTCATATAGTCGGCGTTGACAAATTTTTTCACAGCTTGTGACTCTGTAATTTCATTCTCTCTTCTGTCTGTTATCAGCTGTTACTTTTAGCTTGCTTTAGAAAAAAAGTGTAAAAAAAGTTTATTTGATTAAAGTTCATTCTAATTTTTATTAAAAATGCATTTACTTTCTTTTAAAAAATCCGCAATTACTTTTTGGGCAACCCAATATCTTCTTCAAAAATGTTATAACATACAGTGTCATCTTGTAACCTCCTTCTCCTTCAGTTTTTTTTAATTACTTCCTCATCATTCAAATCGAAACTTTTACTTTCAATCAATTTGAATTAGGAGTAAACCGCGTTCCCCCCCACCCCCTATTTTGAGTGAACCGTTGCCCAATTTAGTTAAATGCAATAACACCAAAGCGCATTGCACTGAATTACACACTCTCTCACTTTCGAGACACATTACACACACACACACAAACACACATTACAATATTACGTGTAACAATTATGACAAAATCCGACGTTTAATTTGAATTTCAATTCGAAAACGTAACATGAAATGCAATAAAACTTTTTTTTTGGTATTGTTGTTGGTAAAAGTAAAAACCACACAAAACGGAACGCATAAACCTCAAGTGAACAGATTTATTTGTAAAATAACAATTAAAATTCCCCAATGAAAAACCGCACTCAACCAACATTTGTCGATAGTCCAAGCAAAGAAAAAAAACAGACATCGAACAAGACACAATAGCCAAACTGCCACTAAATGAAAATGATTTGACAAGAAATTCCTGCGAGCTCATGATACCACCAGCACTAATGCATGACAACGAACGTGTAACACAAAACTTCAATAAAAGCAGAATATTTTAATGAGATTGCCATGCATGGCAAAAAGGCAAAGTAAATAAAACGAACGAAACGGCAATAATAAAAGTCACCAAAAATTCGATCAAAACGCCTTTTACTACCAACACACAAATGGGCGGTTAAGATAACGGCATTGAAAGTCGAACAGTTGGAAAAAAATGCAACGTCAACTGCAATTGACATACAGTTTGATGATGATGATTTGAGTTATCGAAAGCGATGCACAAAACTTGCCAATTAATGATGTAAATGGGATTTTGCTTTTTTTTTTTTGGAGGATGGACATTGAAAACTGACTTCAAATTTACTTTATGTGTACCACAGGGTACTATAACCAGAAGAAGATTTAAACCAATTATCCACAACTTAGTATAGCTTTCATATTTCATTCATTTTCGATCCCCCATTTTAACTTCTTGAGAGTTTTGTTATAACCTCCAACATCTGTGCCTTGTTTGTTACGAATTTATCCAGATTCGACCTTAAGGGGTCCACATGATTGGATTTTCTATCTACTATTAGTAAATTTTGATAAATTCCACATCATGTTAAAAGATTGGTGGTACTGTCGAAACCGCATCACTTATCCGTAATTTTGCAGTTAAACGTAGTTCAGATAAGTGAAATAAATTTCCACCTAAGCGATAAGCCATACGTGAAATCGACCGTTGACTTCACTGTACTTATTATATAAGAAACTAGCATTCCATGGTCGGCTTCGCTTCCCCCGTTTTTGATACCCTCTTAGGACTTTTAAAAGCCTAGGTAGGCACCCAGTTTATAAGATTATGAAGTTTTGTAATATTGGGTATAAAATTTCAAAAATTGGTCACCTACTGCAAAGAATGTATCAAATAGTACCAAAGCATCAAAAAGTCCAATATATATAGTCAAGGTAAAGCTAAATCGCTTTTTTGAGCGCTTTAGCTCCATTTGTGAAGGAAGTACCATTTTGAATGTATTAGAACCTATTTTTCACCAAACCAACTTGGTACCAAAATGTACGAATTTTGAATGGATCAGTTAGTCACCCATTAAATATTTTCTTCTTGTACCTACACGCCACATTTCAGACCCCTAGTTCCATCTGCAAATAAAGTATCAAAAGGTACCAATATCGGTACCAAAATGTATGCATTTTTATACCCTCCACCATAGGATGGATGATTTCGTCATTCTGTTTGTAACTCCTCGAAATATGCGTCAAATACCCCATAAAGTATATATATTCTTGATCTCTTGATCGTCCTGACATTTTAAGTCGAACTAGCCATGTCCGTCCGTCCGTCTGTCTGCCGAAAGCACGCTAACTTTTAAAGGAGTAGAGCTAGTCGCTTGAAATTTTGTACAAATACTTCTTATTAGTGGAGGTCGGTTGGGATTGTAAATGGGTCAAATCGGTCCCATGTTTTGATAAAGCAGCCATATAAACCGATCTTGGGTCTTGACTTCTTGAGCTTTTAGAAGGCGGAATTCTTATCCGATTTGACTGAAATTTTGCACATAGTGTTTTGATATCAATTCCAACAACTGTGCGAAGTATGGTCCAAATGGGTCCATAACCTGATATAGCTGCCATATAAACCGATCTTGGGTCTTGACTTCTTGAGCCTCTATAGGGCCCAATTCTTATCCGATTTGAATGAAATTTTGCACATAGTGTTTTGATATCACTTCCAACAACTGTGCGAAGTATGGTCCAAATGGGTCCATAACCTGATATAGCTGCCATATAAACCGATCTTGGGTCTTGACTTCTTGAGCCTCTAGAGGGCGCAATTCTCGTCCGATTTGACTGAAATTTTGCACATAGTGTTCTGATATCACTTCCCACAACTGTGTTAGGTATGGTCCAAATCGGTACATAACCTGATATAGCTGTCATATAAACCGATCTTGGGTCTTGACTTCTTGAACCTCTAGAGGGCGCAATTCTCGTCTGATTTAACTGAAATTTTGCACTAAGTGTATTGATATCACTTCCAACAACTGTGCGAAGTATGGTTGAAATGGGTCCGTAACCTTATAAAGCTGCCATATAAACCGATCTTGGATCTTGGCTTCTTGAGCCTCTAGAGGGCGCAATTCTCGTCCAATTTAACTGAATTTAACTGATTTAACTGATTTAATTGAAATTTTGCACATAGTGTTTTGATATCACTTCCAACAACTGTACCAAGTATGGTTCAAATCGGTCCATACCCTGATATAGCTGCCATATAAACCGATCTTGGGTCTTGACTTCTTGAGCCTCTAGAGGGCGCAATTCTCATCCAATTTGACTGAAATTTTGCACATAGTGTTTTGATATCACTTCCAACAACTGTGCTGAGTATGGTTCAAATCGGTGGATAACCTGATACAGCTGCCCTATAAACCGATCTTGGGTCGTGACTTCTTGAGCCTCTAGAGGGCGCAATTCTCGTCCAATTTGAATGAAATTTTGCATGAGTTGTTTTGTTATGACTTCCAATAACTGTGCTAAGTATGGCGTAAATCGGTAAATAACCTGATATAGCTGCCATATAAACCGATCTGGGATTTTGACTTCTTGAGCCTCCAGAGGGCGGAATTCTCTCCCTATTTGGCAGAAATTTTGTACAACGGATTCTCTAATGACTTTCAACATAGGTGTCTAATGTGGTCTGAATCGATCAATAGTTTGATACAGCTCCCATATAAACTTATCTCCCGATTTTGCTTCTTGAGCCCCAACAAGGCGCAATTCTTATCCAAATAAACTGAAATATTACACTGTGACTTCTACAATGTTCAGCATTCATTTATGATCCGAATTGGACTACAACTTGATGTAGCTCCAATAGCATAACAGTTCTTATTCAATATTCTATGTTTGTCTAAAAAGAGACATCGCACATAGAACTCGACAAATGCGATCAATGTCGAGGGTATATAAGATTCGGCCCGGCCGAACTTAGCACGCTCTTACTTGTTTTTCACTCGATTTTGCTGAAATTTGCAAAAGTGGGTTATTTTAAGCCTCCTGATATCTGACGTTAATATGGATCAGATCGGACTATATTTAGATGTAGCTGTCATATAGACCGATCTCAGGATAAAAGGTCCGAAGGCCATAAAACGCTTTATTTTTTTTTTACCGATTTCGCTAAAAGTTCCGAAGGCCATAAAACGCTTTATTTTTTTACCGATTTCGCTAAAATTTTAAACAGTAAGGTATTTTTAGCCTCCCTTCATTCAGGTATTTTTAGCCTCCCTTCATCCGACCAAAATATGGTTCAGATCGGACTGTATTTAGATATAGCTGCCATATAGACCGATCTGCCGATAAGGGGACTGAAGCCAATAAAAGCTTTATTTATTACCCGATTTCGCTGAAATTTGAAACAGTGAGTAGGTTAAGACCTCCCAACATCCGACTTAAATATGGATCTGATCGGACTATATTTAGATATAGCTGTCATATAGACCGATCTCCCAATAAAGGATCTGAAGGCTATTAAAGCTTTATTTATTACCCGATTTCGATGAAATTTGAAACAGTGAGTAGGTTAAGACCTCCCAACATCCGACTTAGATATGGATCTGATCGGACTATATTTAGATATAGCTGTCATATAGACCGATCTCCCAATAAAGGATCTGAAGGCTATTAAAGCTTTATTTTTTAATCGACTTCGCTGAAATTTGAAACAGAGGGTTATTTTAAGACTCCTGACACGCGACCTAAATATAGATTAGATAGGTCTATAAATAGATATAGCTACCATATAGACCGATCTCCCGATATAGGGTCTGAAGGCCATAAAAGCTTTATTTTTTAACCGATTTTGCTAAAATTTTAAAAAGCGGGTTATTTTAAGCCTCCTGATATTTGACATAATTATGGATCAGATCGGACTATATTTAGATATAGCTGTTATATATAGACCGATCTCCCGATAAGGGTCTGATGCCCATAAAAACTTTATTTTTCACCCGATTTCGCTGAAATTTGCAAAAATGGGTTATTTTAAGCCTCCCATCATCCGACCTAAATATGGTTCAGATCAGACTATATTTAGATATAGCTGCCATATAGGCCGATCGGCCGATAAGGGGACTAAAGCCCATAAAAGCTTTATTTTTTACCCGATTTCGCTGAAATTCGCAACAGTGAGTTTTTCTGAGCCTCACGATATCCGAACTTAATATGGTTCAGATCCGTTTATAATTGGATATATCTGCCAAAAAGACCAATATTTTGTTGTACAAAATTGAATAGTGACATATATATATAAGATCACTCAATGTCCGTGCCGAATTTGGTTGCATAAATTCTTAAATTTTCACTGGATTGTGACCAAAGGGGGTTGGTATCCAAAGTTCGGCCCGGCCGAACTTAATGCCTTTTTACTTGTTTTTTGTAGTATAATGAATAATTTTTAGCTCAAAAATTGTGAAATAAGGTCCCGCAGTAAAAGTAAGCCTCGTTATTATTATACCCTCAATTAAAAGTGAATAATTGGGGTTTATTGGAGGAAATCACATATTGACTCCAATAGAAGTAAAGCATTTTGGGTGTAATTTCTTGGGGAAAAACATCATGCCGCCCTTTTTTCCAGTGAATTTACTCCACAAATTTATATCCCAAAAACCTTTTATTTGAACTTCATATTATCTCGACTGACCTACATATCCTTTGAGGGAGGAGCGGCCCCTTAGACACTTGATGCCAAATTTGAATATCTTTTTCTATCAAAGACCTTTCATTTAAGTCACATATAGCCCTTATCACATATTGTCCGTTTGGGTTTTCTTTTTGGGTGGGACGAACCTGGGGCTCTTAGATCTAAATTTCCTCTTCCCTTATTTAACTTCCATATAGTTATTATCAGGCACAAGTTTGGATGTTTTCGGGTGGGGAGATTTTCTCTATGAATTCACCCCCCTCCCAACACCACACACACACACACACTTTTGTATCAAATTCGCGTTTTTTGGGTTACTACTATAAGGGTGCCAATAAAAATTTGCCCTGTACTGTTTTCAGCGCTCTTGTTATCTGATTTGTTATTAGCAACTACTTACCTACATCCTGTATCGACAGGTACTTATCGATAAAACACTTCTTTAAAACTAAATGCATTTTTGTAACCTGCAATTGCTTCAAAATTAAAGCCTTAAACCAAACCCCGTTTATATTTCACAAGCCTTGGGCTTGCTTTGGGAAGTTGCAATTGTTTAGGAAAACAAAAAATTAAAATACAAGTTACACTTAACAAACAAGCATCAAAAAACTTAAACGAAATCTAAAGACGAGATATAAAAACTGAAATAGTTTTTTTTTTTTTTGTTTATCGAATTGTGGTCAAAGAAAACCACAGAAGTAAATTGCACGAATAAATGCCCAAATTGTAACAATATTTCTCAATCATTAAATACCAAACAGAATCAGAAACGAATGTCGGTGTCCATCCGCTTGGCTTGCAACCAAATCGAGTGTCCCTCACTTTGCCGGTTCATTGTGTTTTTATTTGCACACACTGTGTGTTGTTCAATATATGACAAAGCACAGCGAATAGCTGTAAAAGCAATTCTATAGGAAAAGACTGAGGCTGAAAAGTCCATAAAAACATGCCATGTTTATGGTTGTCATTGTGGAGGAATCATATGATTTGAGTTTGCCACCCAACAAACTGTGGCAGCAGGACAGTGTTTAAATCGCATTGATTTGTTGAAATGAAAACGAAAGACTTAAGACACAAACTTGACAGCAGAAGTTGTGAAGGGGATATTTGAAATGAAAATGAATGCAAGACTGACGAATGTGAACTAATGACATAATATTGAGCTGGATTGTACAAATTTAAGCCGTATAACCGGGATCTCACACGAAGGTCTTTCTCATTCCGATAGCAGGAAAACCCTACCACACGAAGGCAAAAGATTTGGAACGTGCGTCATGCGTGGGGTATATACTGCAGTTGTCAGCCCTACAAAGCTATATGGTGTTGTGGTGTGGTGAACAGCGCTTCAAAAGTCCACCTATTGTTCAATACTCAAATGGATCCAAAGGTTGCTGTTTTGTTGGTCAGGAAATTGAACTTCAAATTCAACATTTTGGAAAGGGCAAGAATGGCAACTCTTGCCCTGTTCAGCTGCGAAAGGGCCATTGGCAAAAGTTAAGGGTTTGGAACGTGCGTCATCCATGGGGTATATACTGCAGTTGTCAGACCTATAAGTCTATATGGTGTTGTGGTGTGGTGGACAGCGCTTCAAAAGTCCACCTATTGTTTAATACTCAACTGGATACAAAGGATGGTTTGTTTGTTCATCACAGCCGCACTGAGGACGACACCATCTGATGCACTGACTTTAATGCTACACCTAATGGCGCTGGGAGGGAGAAAGTGGCACAGGGCACGCCACAGGGGGGCATTTTATCGCTACTCTTATGGGTGACCACCATAAATGACCTGTTACGAATGTTGATTGAAGAGGGATTTGAAGGGATGTTATAATACTTTTAAGTGGTAAGGATCCGAACGAGCTATGCAGAAGGGCCGAAAGGGTCTTGCACATGGCATATGACATGGGTTAGACCCAGAGGTCTCAAAAAAGGATCCGAACAAGCTATGCAGAAGGGCCGAAAGAGTCTAGCACATGGCATATGACATGGGTTAGACCCAGAGGTCTCAATGTTAACCCAGAGAAGACTGAAATATGCCTGTTCACGAGGAAGACGAAAACGGGGCCAATTTAACGCACCACGTTTCCTCAATAAAACGATTTCGATATCTGACAAGGTGAAATATTTAGGTATGCCCTTGGACAGGAGACTGAATTGGAAGTGTAACATTCAGGAGCGTACTGAGAAGGCTCACAGATGTTGGGCACTATGTAGTCGGGCCGTAGGCTCGAAATGGCGCCTGAATCCTAGGATAGTCCACAGGCTCTACAGAAGCGTGATTTGACCAATACTTACATCGCCTTAGTAGTTTGTGGGACTGCTATGGAGAAAAAGTGCAACATAAGGACCACACAACAGATTCAGAGAACATGTTGTCTTGGCATAGGCGGAGCGATGAGGACCACGCCCACTGGAGCACTGGAGACTATTCTAGATATCCGACCCATTGACATACAGACTAAGTGTGAGGCAGCCACTGCGGTTATGAGACTTAAGGCGATGTGAGAATGGATTGAGGATGGGAGCAGCTCATACCGTCGCGGTATAATCGAGGCGACGATAGGAAACCTGGAAGGAAGGGGAGAGGTTTCCGATCGGATACCTGAGATGAGCCTTGAAGTCGAGTGCGAGGCACTGCTCTCATCGGCACAGTCTTGGATTGACAGAAGCCTAGTATTGTCATCTGGAAGATCATGTTACACGGATGGATCAAAGCTAGAGGACAGAGTAGGCCAGGGGGTTTACATTGAAAATCCCAGGGACTGAGATCTGTTTTAGACTGCCTGACCATAATACAGTCCAGCAGGCGGAGATCCGGGCGATCACGGAATGCGTGAAGTGGTGTGGTGCTTAGACGTCGAGTGTGAACATCTTTACGGACAGTAAAATTGCCATTAGGGCAATAACAACCAAGACGGTAAGGTCACGGACAGTCTTGCAGTGTAAGAAGGAGATTAACGCCTTTTCTGAGGATGGGAAAATCCGCATCGTTTGGGTGCCGGGCCATTACGGAGTAATGGGAAATAAAAGGGCAGACGATTTGGCAGTGAAGCCCAGAGGACTGCAGTCAATAAACTTGGTTAACCCGAAGCCTTTCGGGTCGACGCAGTCCGAGTTAATGCGCATGCAACATTGTGGAACAGCGAAACGGTCGGAAGGATTGCGAAAATCCTATGGGGGTATCCGGATCGTGAGAAGAAGAGGACGGTAAGGTCACGAACAGTCTTGGAGTGTAAGAAGGAGATTAACGCCTTCTCTGAAGATGGGAAAATCCGCATCGTTTGGGTGCCGGGCCATAACGGAGTAAGGGGAAATAAAAGGGTATACGATTTGGCAGTGAAGCCCAGAGGACTGCAGTCAATAAACTTGGTTAACCTGAAGCCTTTCGGGTCGACGCAGTCCGAGTTGATGCGCATGCAACATTGTGGAACAGCGAAACGGTCGGAAGGATGGCGAAAATCCTATGGGGGTATCCGGATCGTGAGAAGACGAGGCTATTACTGAAAAGAAGCAAGAAAGAGATCTGTATAGTTATTGGTATCATAACGGGACACATAGGACTACTACAACTACTACTACTCTTTCCAACCAAACCCAGGCTAACCTAACCTAATGCCGCTGGACATGTGGCTAGACAAATTGCTGCGACCACTGTCGTGAGGTTAAGCGTGCTTTCTCTTTGGTCATGTGGAGGCTACATATACTGTGTTATCCTTGGTACACTATCCGATGTTCCAGACGTTGTGAATTTCACCTTACCTGAGCCGCTTTTTGATAAAAAGTACTGTGCCACTATTCCTGATAGAACCGATTGGAACTATGATATCCCTGGTAACAGAAGTTAAGCGACCAGGTGAGCTTTGTTGTGTACTCTAAAGATCTAGAGCTGGTCATATCGAAAAGGTTACTCGACCACTGCAGCGTGTATCAAGCGGGGATCCTTGCAATTAAGGAGGTGGTGGAATGGCTAAGATTTAATGTCGATGATTGGCATCTTCTCAGACAGCCATTAAATCCATGGAGAACGTATTTCTGATCAAAAACACCCCCTTGACTGTCGCAGATATCTCGACGAGATGGCTGAACAGTTCAAAATTCATCTGTTCTGGGTGCCGGGCCACAGAGATATCCCAGGGAATTGTTAAGCGGACGAACTTGCGAGACTAGGAACTACCCTACACATTCCAGGGATACTTGAATCTGGTGGTATGCCTCTTGCGACATGTAAGCTAAGTTTTCAGGACCAGGCCCGAAGGACAACGAATGATAGATGGTCACAAAGAGGGGACAGTGAGCATTCCAAAACTATGGGGCCTCATCTAGACTCGAAGAGGACTACTGCTTTGCTGTCATTGGCTAGAACAGACGTCTCAGTCATTGTGTCCGTCCTGACAGGTCATTGTCTAATTGGAAAACATGCTGACAGACTGAAGGTTGCCAGCAACGACATTTGCAGAAGCTTTAGAGAACATCGGAGGAGGAGGCCACCGTAGCGCAGAGGATAGCATGTCCGACTATGATGCTGAACGCCGTTCGGTTCGAATCCTGGCGAGACCTTCAGAAATAATTTTCAGTGGTGGCTGTCAAAACTATGGGGCCTCATATAGACTCGAAGAGGACTACTGCTTTGCTGTCATTGGCTTTAACAGACGTCTGAGTCATAGTGTCCGTCCTGACAGATCATTGTCTAATTGGAAAACATGTTGAACGACTGAAGGTTGCCAGCAACGACTTTTGCAGAAGCTTTAGAGAACATCGGAGGAGGAGGCCACCGTAGCGCAGAGGTTAGCATGTCCGACTATGATGCTGAACGCCGTTCGGTTCGAATCCTGGCGAGACCTTTAGAAAAAATTTTCAGTGCTGGCTTTCCCCTCCTTAGCTTCTGTTAAACTTCTCTCCAAAGAGGTGTTGAACTGCGGCACGCCGTTCGGACTCGGTTATAAAAAGGAGGCCCCTTATCATTGAGCTTAATGTTGAATCGGACTGCACTCATTGATAGGTGAAAAATTTGCCCCTTTTCCTTAGTGGAATGTTTATTGGGCAAAATTTGCAATTTTTGTGAGAACATTGAAGAAGAAGAGACTATAGAACACCTTCTGTGTGTTTGTGTCCCGCACTAGCAGTCAGAAGGAGTTCCACTTTAGGTTCTCATTTCTTTGAGAACCCGACTGATTTAGCGGATGTGAACATTCGCAAGTTATTGGGCTTTTAAAAGCGATCTGGTTGGTTCAACGGTAGGAACTAGAAGGCATCTTCCTTCTTCTGTTCCTGTGGTATCACAATGAACGAACACTTCTAAGTGAGTCGGATGGCAGACTGCCGATTAAGCCTAACCTAAACGGGCTTTCACTGACCAAGTGCTACTGTAAACAACTCCATCCAGGAGATAAGCTACAATAATTAAGGTTAAGGAGTTTAGGATACGATTAACTCAGAACCACTGCTGGATTTATTTTTGCCATTACCACATGTCTACCCATTTTTTGGGCGTAAAAAGAATAGAACAAGTAAAAGCGTGCTAAGTTCGGCCGGGCCGAATCTTATATACCCTCCACCATGGATCGCATTTGTTGAGTTCTTTTCCCGGAATCTCTTCTTAGGCAAAAAAGGATATAAGAAAAGAGTTGCTCTGCTATTAAAACGATATCAAGATATGGTCCGGTTCGGACCACAATTAAATTATGTGTTGGAGACCTGTGTAAAATTTCAGCCAATTCGTATAAGAATTGTGCCCATTGGGGCTCACGAAGTAAAATAGAGAGAACGATTTATATGGGATCTGTATCGGGCTATAGACCGATTCAGACCATAATAAATACGTTTGTTGATGGTCACGAGAGGATCCATCGTACAAAATTTCAGGCATATCGGATAATAATTGCGATCTCTAGGGGTCAAGAAGTCAAGATCCCAGATCGGTTTATATGGCAGCTATATCAGGTTATGAACCGATTTGAACCTTATTTGACACAGTTGTTGAAAGTAAAAATAAAATACTTCGTGCAAAAATTCATTCAAATCGGATAAGAATTGTGCCCTCTAGAGGCTCAAGAAGTCAAGACCCAAGATCGGTTTATATGGCAGCTATATCAGGTTATAAACCGATTTAAACCATACTTGGCACAGTTGTTGGGTATCATAACAAAACACGTCGTGCGAAATTCCATTCCAATCGGATAAGAATTGCGCACTCTAGAGGCTCAAGAAGTCAAGACCCAAGATCGGTTTATATGGCAGCTATATCAAAACATGAACCGATATGGCCCATTTACAATACCAACCGACCTACACTAATAAGAAGTATTTGTGCAAAATTTCAAGCGGCTAGCGTTACTCCTTCGGAAGTTAGCGTGCTTTCGACAGACAGACGGACGGACGGACGGACAGACGGACGGACATGGCTAGATCGACATAAAATGTCACGACGATCAAGAATATATATACTTTATGGGGTCTCAGACGAATATTTCGAGTAGTTACAAACAGAATGACGAAATTAGTATACCCCCCATCTTATGGTGGAGGGTATAAAAAGATTTTGGTGGTTGTCGGCCATTTTCGAGCAATCTTCAAAACAACTGTTCCACCAGCTCTTTGGTACTGCACTAGACGCTTTACCCATTCCACTTTACCTTACTTTACCCATTCCACTCACTCTCTTAAACCTAACCATCCTTTCTGAGACCACTGTCTTCCATGAGCAGTCTGCAAACAATGCAGCCTCCAAATCCCCACTTCATCAACAACGACATAGTATGCCTTGCCTGGCCAAGCGTACCTTAATCGTTATGGATACTCAAAAAAAAAGCACTTAGCTCGCTGAAAGGTGTCCACAGAATGCTTGTGCTTGTCGTTTCATTTCTAATGATCTCTGGTAAGGCGGCGGTGTGGGGCTCTCTTGTGTGTTTGGATTTCCTTTCATATTTTTTTTTGTTTTTGTTGTTATTTGGTGGGTTCTGAATTTTACTCCGCTAGTGTCTGCAACAGTTTGTGCTGCAAACTTGTTATGGTTGCACGCGCCTAACACTATTGTAGTCGGTTGGTGCCATAGACAGACGGACGAATGGTCTGTCCCGTTTTGGTACTTGGCTGCTTTGGTCTCTTTGGGTTGTGGTTGTACACATGTTACCGTTGTTACTGTTACTTCAAGACCTGCCTGTTTGCCTGGGTTTGGTGGCGTTTCAAAGCTCTTTTTTTATGCAGAAATGTAAGCTGTAGACAGGCAAAAAGCTTTTGCTTGTGTATGTCTGCTAAGGTCGTTTAATGATCTCCGCCGAATTTTGTCTTCTGCAAAAAGAGAACTCGAAAGAGAGGATAAGACGAAAAGACTAAAGAAGAAATCTGAGCTTTTGAACTCTTTGACCATACAAAAATTGGTGCTTTGTGTGTTTTGAATTTTTTTTTTCTCGATATTTTAGACCTCATATAAATTTAAATGCCTGGTGTTTGTGACTTATTTGACCCAGAACATTATTATTTGACGATTTGATCAAGCTTTGGGTGCAAGAATTAGGAGATACCGCCAATTTACAAGTTTCGTACTGAAATTTTGAATTTAGATGAATTTTTTATGAAATTTTTAATTTTTTGATGGAGTCACGAATTAAGGTTAATTTCCCTCTAGAACGCATTGTTTAGGAGATGTAGTCAATTCAAAGTTTTCATATCCATTTATCATTTTGACTTTTTGTGTGTTGATGATGCTAGCTGTTCTTTTTGGGTAAGAGATATTGGCGGTTTGGAGGCCACTGTAGCGCAGAGGTTAGCATGTCCGCCTATGGCCCTGAACGCCTTTTTTCGAATCCTGGCGAGACCATCAGAAAAAATTTTCAGCGGTGGTTTTCCCCTCCTAATGCTGGCAGCAATTGTGAGGTACTATGCCATGTAAAACTTTTTTCCAAAGAGGTGTCGCACTGCGGCTCGCCGTTCGGACTCGGCTATAAAAAGGAGGCCCCTTATAATTGAGTTTAAACTTGAATCGGACTGCACTCGTTGATATGTGAGAAGTTTGCCCCTGTTCCTTAGTGGAATATTCATGGGCAAAAATTGCAATTTGGAATTTGATATTGGCGGTTGGGGATTTATTTTTCTTACTACTGCGCCTGAAGAAAGGTACCTTGATATGAATCAATGTTCGTCTCAAAGAGTCATGCTTCTACCATTGTACAGCTCAATAATTAATCCATACGTGGAAGCATGTAATCTTTTTGGGGCTTTGGGGATCAACGCTCAATTGAAATGTGCGTTGTGCGCTAAAAAAGATTGGAGAGATCTGGCCAGGTCGAGCACTAGATTTCGTCAAGAAGGAAGATATTCCTTCTCGGCCAATGGCGTATACTTGGATAACAAGGATTCCCTCAGATCCTGAATCCAAAGTTGAAAGACTAAGGGAATGTTAGCAGTAAGGATCCGAACGAGCTATGCAGAAGGGCCGAAAGGGTCTTGCTTATGGCATATGACTGGGCTAGACCAAGAGGTCTCAATGTTAACCCAGAGAAGACTGAAATATGCCTGGTGGGCCAATTTAACGCACCACGTTTCCTCAATAAGTCGATTTCGATATTTGACCAGGTCAAATACTTAGGTGTGATCTTGGACAGGAAACTGAATTGGAAGTGTCACATTCAGGAGCGTACTGAGAAGGCCCACAGATGTTGGGCACTATGTAAACGGGCCGTAGGCTCCAAATGGCGCCTGAATACTAGGATAGTCTACTGACTCTACAGGAGCGTGATTAGACCAATACTTACTTACGCCTCAGTAGTTTGGTGGAGTGCTACGGAGAAAAAAATGCAACATAAGGACCATACAACAGATTCAGAGAACATGTTGTCTTGGCATTGGCGGAGTGATGAGGACCACGCCCACTAGGGCACTGAAGACTTTTCTAGATATCCGACCCATTGACATACAGATTAAGTGTGAAGCAGCCACTAGGGCTAAGAGGCGATGGAAGAATGAATTGAGGATGGGAGCAGCTCATACCATCGCGGTATAATCGAGGCAACGATAGGAAATCTGGAAGGAAGGGAAGGGAAGAGGTTTCCGATGAGGACCTCGCCCACTAGGGCTCTGGAGACTATTCTAGATATCCGACCCATTGACATACAGATTGAGTATGAGACAGCCACTACGGCTATGAGACTTAAGGCGATGGGAGAATGAATTGAGGATGAGAGCAGCTCATACCATCGCGGTATAATCGAGGCAACGATAGGAAATCTGGAAGGAACAGAAGAGGTTTCCGATCTACCTGAGATGAACCTTAAAGTCGAGTGCGAAGCACTGCTGCCATTTGCACAGTCATGTATTGATGGAACCCTAGTATTGACATCTGGAAGATCATGTTACATGGATGGATCAAAGCTAGAGGACAGAGTGGGTCTGAGGGTTTACATTGAAAACTCAGGGACTGACATCTGTTTTAGACTGCCTGACCATAACACGGTCCTGCAGGCGAAGATCCGGACGATCCCATAATGCGTGAAGTGGTGGTGTGCTAACGCGAGGACGTCGAGTGTGAACATCTTTACCAAGAGTGAAATTGCCATAAGGACAATAACAACCAGGACAGTAAGGCCATGAACAGTCTTGCAGTGTAAGAAGGAGATAAACGCCTTCTCTGAGGATGGGAAGATCCGCATAGTTTGGGTGCCAGGCCATAACGGAGTAAGCGGAAATGAAAGGGCAGACGATTTGGCGGTGAAGAGGCCAGAGGACTGCCGTCAATAAACTTGGTTAACCTGAAGCCTTTCGGGGCGATGCAGTCCGAGGAACAGCGAAACGGTCGGTAAGACGGCGAAGACCTATGGCGAAGACCGCCATGAGATTGATCACGGAATACGTGAGAATGTACGGCGAAGACCTCCATGAGATTGAGAATGAGATTGATCACGGAATACGTGAGATTGTATGGTGCTAACGCCAGTATGGACGTCCAGTATGAACATCTTTAGGGACTGTAAAATTGCCATAAGGGCAATAACAACCAGGACGGTAAGGCCATGAACAGTCTTGCAGTGTAAGAAGGAGATTAACGCCTTCTCTGAGGATGGCAAAATCCCCATCGTTTGGGTGCCAGGCCATAATGGAGTAAGAAAAAATGAAAGGGCAGACGATTCGGCGGTGAAGAGGCCAGAGGACTGCCGTCAATAAACTTGGTTAACCCGAAGCCTTTCGGGTCGACGCAGTCCGTGTTAAGGGAGTGGGCAACAAATGCGCATGCAACATTGTGGAACAGCGAAACGGTCGGTAGGATAGCGAAAATCCTATAGGGGGATCCAGATCGTGAAAAGACGAGGCTATTACTGAAAGGAAGTAAGAAAGAGGTCAGTATAGCTATTGGTATCATAACGGGACACATAGGACTACGAGTTCATTTATGCAAAATCCATCCGTCAAGTGATAGCATGTGTAGGGCATGTGGGAAAGGTGATGAGACGTTGAAGCATTTCATTTGTCATTGCCCGGTTTTCGCGTCCAACAGATACCGGCACTTAGGTGGAGACACAATATCAGACATAAACCAACTTAGGGGAGTGGCATTGAAAACAATTAAGGATTTTGTAAGTAGCACAATTCCTTACTTCAAATTTTCTTTTTAGAGGTTATGGTATAGTTTTTAGAGCACACAACAAGCCGATTACTGGCTTAGGTGTGTGTCCATAATGGCATGGGGAGGATTAATATCTGCACCCTCTTTTCAACCTAACCTAACCCAACCTATCTGCAAGATTTAATCAAAATCGGTTCAGATTCGAATATATCTCCCATATATATGTATATAAAGGGTGATTTTTTTGAGGTTAGGATTTTCATGCATTAGTATTTGACAGATCACGTGGGATTTCAGACATGGTGTCAAAGAGAAAGATGCTCAGTATGCTTTGACATTTCATCATGAATAGACTTACTAACGAGCAACGCTTGCAAATCATTGAATTTTATTACCAAAATCAGTGTTCGGTTCGAAATGTGTTCATTCACCGTAACGTTGCGTCCAACAGCATCTTTGAAAAAATACGGTCCAATGATTCCACCAGCGTACAAACCACACCAAACAGTGCATTTTTCGGGATGCATGGGCAGTTCTTGAACGGCTTCTGGTTGCTCTTCACTCCAAATGCGGCAATTTTGCTTATTTACGTAGCCATTCAACCAGAAATGAGCCTCATCGCTGAACGGTGAATGAACACATTTCGAACCGAACACTGATTTTGGTAATAAAATTCAATGATTTGCAAACGTTGCTCGTTAGTAAGTCTATTCATGATGAAATGTCAAAGCATACTGAGCATCTTTCTCTTTGACACCATGTCTGAAATCCCACGTGATCTGTCAAATACTAATGCATAAAAATCCTAACCTCAAAAAAATCACCCTTTATATATATGCCCGATTTGCACCTTAATGGCTGTAGTAGCTGAAATTTTCAACCGATCTGCAGAAAATTTGGCACAGATTGTTTAGTTACTGATCTTAACATATCTGCAAGATTATATCTTAATCGGTTCAGATTTGGATATATCTCCCATTTATATGTATCGCCCGATTTTCACACATATGGCCATAATAACCAAAATTTTCAACCGATCTGCACAAAATTTGGCACAGATTGTTAGGTTACTGATTTTAACCTATCTGCAAAATTTTATCAAAATCGGTTCAGATTTAGATATAGCAACCATATATATGTATCGCCCAATTTGCACTTAAATGGCCATAATAACTAAAATTTTCAATCGATCTGCACAAAATTTGGCATAGACTGTTAAGTTACTGATTTTAACCTATCTGCAAGATTTCATCAAAATCGGTTCAGAATTGGATATAGCTCCCATATATTGGGTTGCCCAAAAAGTAATTGCGGATTTTTCATATAGTCGGCGATGACAAATTTTTTCACAGCTTGTGACTCTGTAATTGCATTCTTTCTTCTGTCAGTTATCAGCTGATACTTTTAGCTTGCTTTAGAAAAAAAGTGTAAAAAAAGTAAATTTGATTAAAGTTTATTCTAAGTTTTATTAAAAATGCATTTACTTTCTTTTAAAAAATCCGCTATTACTTTTTGGGCAACCCAATATATGTATCGCTCGATTTGCACATATATGGCCATAATATCTAAAATTTTCAATCGATCTGCACAAAATTTGGCACGGATTGTTTTGTTACTGATATTAACCTATCTGCAAGATTTCATCCAAATCGGGTCAGATTTGGATATAGCTCCCATATATATGTATCGCCCGATTTGCACCTTAATGGCTGTAGTAACAGCAATTTTTAAATGATCTGTTCGGGCTTTCATTTTCCTTACTGTTTTTTTTATACCCTCCACCATAGGATGGGGGTATACTCATTTCGTCATTCTGTTTGTAACTACTCGAAATATTTGTCTGAGACCCCATAAAGTGTATATATTCTTGATCGTCGCGACATTTTATGTCGATCTAGCCATGTCCGTCCGTCTGTCTGACGAAAGCACGCTAGCTTCCGAAGGAGTAAAGCTAGCCGCTTGAAATTTTGCACAAATACTTTCTATTAGTGTAGGTCGGTTGGTATTGTAAATAGGCCATATCGGTCCATGTTTTGATATAGCTGCCATATAAACCGATCTTGGGTCTTGACTTCTTGAGCCTCTAGAGGGCGCAATTCTTATCCGATTGGAATGAAATTTTGCACGACGTGTTTTGTTATAATATCCAACAACTGTGCCAAGTATGGTTCACATCGGTCTATATCCTGATATAGCTGCCATATAAACCGATCTTGGGTCTTGACTTCTTGAGCCTCTAGAGTGCGCAATTCTTATCCGATTGGAATGAAATTTTGCATGACGTGTTTTGTTATGATATCCAATAACTGTGCCAAGTATGGTTCTAATCGGTCCATAACCTGATATAGCTACCATATAAACCTATCTTGGGTCTTGACTTCTTGAGCGTCTAGAGGTCGCAATTATTATCTGATAGGAATGAAATTTTGCACCACGTGTTTTGTTATGATATCCAACAACTGTGCCAAGTATGGTTCACATCGGTCCATAACCTGATATAGCTGCCATATAAACCGATCTGGGATCTTGACTTCTTGAGCCTCTAGAGGTCGCAATTATTATCCGATTGGAATGAAATTTTGCACATAGTGTTTTAGTATCACTTCTAACAACTGTGTTAAGTATGATTCAAATCGATTCATAACCTGATATAGCTACCATATAAACCTATCTTGGGTCTTGACTTCTTGAGCCTCTAGAGGTCGCAATTATTATCTGATTGGAATGAAATTTTGCACCACGTGTTTTGTTATGATATCCAATAACTGTGCCAAGCATGGTTCTAATCGGTCCATAACCTGATATAGCTGTCATATAAACCGATCTTGGGTCTTGACTTCTTGAGCCTCTAGAGTTCGCAATTCTTATCCGATTGGAATGAAATTTTGCACGACGTGTTTTGTTATGATATTCAACAAATGTTCCAAGTATGATTCACATCGGTCCATAACCTGATATAGCTGCCATATAAACCGATCTTGGGTCTTGACTTCTTGAGCCTCTAGAGGGCGCAATTCTCATCCGATTTGACTGAAATTTTGCACGACGTGTTTTGTTATGATATCCAACCACTGTGCTAAGTATGATTCAAATCGGTTTATAACCTGATATAGCTGCCATATAAACCGATCTGGGATCTTGACTTCTTGAGCCTCTTGAGGGCGCAATTCTCATCCGATTGGAATGAAATTTTGCACGACGTGTTTTGTTATGATATCCAACAACTGTGCCAAGTATGGTTCACATCGGTCCATAACCTGATATAGCTGCCATATAAACCGATCTTGGGTCTTGACTTCTTGAGCCTCTAGAGGGCGCAATTCTCATCCGTTTTGACTGAAATTTTGTACAACGGATCCTCTCCATCGGATGACCATCAACATACGTGTTTATTATGATCTGAATCGGCCTATAGCCTGATACTGCTCCCATATAAATCGATCTCTCTATTTTACTTCTTGTTTTTAGTCTCAAATTAAGTGCAATTAGATTTTGTCGCCTTTTTGTAGAAACGTCCGATTTAAACTTTTCATACAAAAATTTGGTTTTTTTTTGTTTGCCAAAAGCTATCAGAGTTAAATACAACGTTAAATAACTGATCATTTTTCTCTTACATTGAAATTATTTTAACTGAGAGACAGAGAGGCAATGAAAGAGATTGTTTTCTTTGGGTTCTCTTAGCAAGCATGTTCTTGTGTCTTAAGTCTTTTGTTTTGTTTGAGGCGGTTCAAGAAACCAGAGCATTTTTTTTTATGCACTGCAAGTCAAGTCATGCTGTTCAATGCAAGCACTGCTCATACAACAAAGTCTTAGTCGTGTGTGGGCACTGCAATTGTTGAATGAATGAAGGTGCTTTTGGTTTTTATTTTTTGTTTTTTTTTCGCTTAGTGGTGAAGAGATGGAGTATGGTGAATTTTGAATTTGTGGATTGTATTTCTTGTGGTCGTCTATCTTAAGACACAGTCAAGTTGAGTTTGAAAGCTATAGCAAAAGTTTCAAGTTCCACACAGTGAACGACAGCAGCGGTGCATAGCCATAGTTGGGCAGCAAAGCGCCAAAACAGTTTAAGAAAAGTGCTCGTGCGCAAAGCACGCAAAAGCGGTTGGAAATTTTTGAAAATTTATTTGGGCGTTAATCAATCATAGCTATAAAAGTCATTATAAAGAAAAGAAAAAACAAAAACACAAAAAAAATAAAAAAAATGTGTTTGCAAATTTAAACTTAAATATTTAAACAAAATTATTTTTTTTTAAGTAAAAAAAAAAAAACAAACAACCATATCCGTTTCGCAGCAAAAATAAAGTGTTTTTGTTTTAATTTTACTTTTAAAAACCGTTGCCTGTCTCTCGCTTTGCAGTTGGTTAGTATATAACGCGCTCGAAAAAATAAAGAAGATGAGCATAGAGCAACAATTTTGCTAAAGTTGGCGTAAAAATTATTCGGTGCATTTTCCCCATTTAACTTTCATTCAACTGCTCTAAACTGATTGGGATTTGTGAGCAGAAAAAAAACTGCTAAAGTGTGTGGGCTATGCTTTTTTTTTTCTTCATAAATTTGCAAACACTTGTTGTCCCAACGTTTGTAACTCAATTTTTGCAAATACAAGTTTTTTTTCATTTGAGTTCAATAAAAATATTAGAAAAAGAAAAACTAACGAGCTGAAAATGTTTTTTTTTTTGTTTTTCATATAGACTAGTTTTTAGCAAAGAGTAATGCAAGGTGTTGTAATATAAACCACTCTCCAGGCTGTAAGCCAAACCAACCGAAAACCAGCCAACTTGGCCACCTAACGCTGCTTTTTGCAAAAATCCGAAAAAAAAATTTTACCCAACAAAGAGGAAAACAAAAATGAATAAAACCAAAGTGCAAAATCAGTGCAACGCCACAACAATTCAGTGATTTTTCCATTTTCCATTTTCCATTTGCAATTCAATTTGGTTGTCGTGTAAATGAAATCATAAAGTGCATGTTATTCACCCATATATGTGTGACGGCTTGGGGTTGGTGGCAATACGAAAAAAAAAACAAAACAAGAAAAATTAAATCGAAAAAACCAAAAGGCAAAAAATCAAATCATCCAAAAAGCCATAGAAGCAGTGATGGCAATAATGCCA
Source organism: Stomoxys calcitrans (assembly GCF_963082655.1). Lineage (NCBI taxonomy): Eukaryota > Metazoa > Arthropoda > Insecta > Diptera > Muscidae > Stomoxys > Stomoxys calcitrans. Next base: position 47,506,062 of record NC_081554.1, on the reverse strand, counting down.
TAAAACAACAGCACATGCATATATTTCTATGTTTTCCTAGCTTTGGAAAAATTCATCATTTTTTTTTTTTTTCCTACCACTTTTTGATGTGAATTCTCTAGATGTGTGTCTTCTTTAAGTGCTTCTCTCGCATATGATTTGTTTATAATTTTCGCGTGAATCTTTTATTTTTTTTTTTAATTTTTTGTTGTAATTTTTTTTTCTATTGTCATTGTCTTAGAGCAGAAAAAGCTGAGAAGAAGAAAAAGAAGTAGAAAATATATACGGGCTTTCATAACCGCTGTAATTTGATCACATTACAAAATCATTCATAATTATAACAATTGTAGCTACTGTTGTTAAAAACAAAAAAAAAGCAAAACAAAACAAAACCTGATACAATACCATTAAAAAAAAAAAAAAACATAACAAAACTCAACGACATTTAAACCTCTACGACAACCAACCATCAGAGACTTGACATATCGACATCAAGAAATTCCGGCAAAATGGGTTTCATGAAACATCTTTACTGTCTACTGTGGCTGTTTGGAATATTCTGTTTAATTCAAAATTCAGGTAAGCTAACGGCTAGAAAACTTAAGACATGATAGGTAAATCAAAATTTCAACAAAATCTTAAATTTGAAGGAAATTTTTGGGAAACCTACATTTTAACAAAAAAAAATTTGAAAATATATTTATAGGATTTCTTTTAATTTTTTATGAGCACAAAATTTCCTAAAAATTTTCACAGGATTATATCTCGAAGAGTTTTGTGTTTAGTATCGAATTTTGACAACATTTTCGATGAAGAACAAAAGTTGACTAAACGTTGTTTTTGTGAAAGTTCGGCCGGGCCGAATCTTACAAACCCTCCACCATTGATCGCCTTTTTCGAGTTCTATGCGCGGTATCTCTTTTTATACAAACATAGAATATTGAATAAGAACTGTTTTGTTAAGGCTCAAATCGGTTCATAACCTAATACAGCTGCCATTAAACCGATCTGGGATCTTGACTTCTTGAGCCTCTAGAGGGCGCAATTCTTATCCGATTGGAATGCAATTTTGCACGTAGTATTTTGTTATGATTTGCAACAACTGTGCCAAGTATGGTTTAAATCGGTTCATAACCTGATATAGCTGCCATATAAACCGATCTGGGGTCTTGACTTCTTGAGCCTCTAGAGGTCGCAATTATTATCCCATTTGCCAGATATTTTGTACGACTTATTCTCTCATGACCATCAACATACATGTTTATTATGGTCTGAATCGGTCTATAGCCTGATACAGCTGCCATATAAATCGATCTCTCTATTTTACTTCTTGGCTTGGCTCGAATTGGCTAAAATTTTGTGATTTTACACAGGTCTCCAACATATAATTTAATTGTGGTCCAAACCGGACCATATCTTAATATCGCTTTAAAAGCAGAGCAAATCTTTTCTTTTATCCTGTTTTTTGCCTAAAAAGAGATGCCGGGAAAAGAACTCGACAAATGCGATCCATGGTGGAGGGTATATAAGATTCGGCCCGGTCGAACTTAGTACGCTTCTACTTGTTACTTCTAGAGGCACTGCAAACGCATTTATTGACCAATCTTGCCAAAATTGTACACAGCGCTTTTTTTGATGACTACCACAATATCTATAGGTTTGGTTGAAATCGGTTCAGATTTAGATGTAGCTCCCATAGATATGTTCGTCAGATTTTGGGTAATTTGTTGTCATTTGAGTAGTTATTAAATTTTTAACATATCTGCTTTGCTCGAAATTTGATACGAGGATTTTAATAACCCATCTGAAAACATCCGTCGAGGTCCATCAAAGTTGGTTTAGTATTATGTAGAGCTCCCACTTTGTATTTATAGGGTTTTTGGGTATTTTAAAGTCGGTACCGCCCGACTTTTGCAAATTCTTACTGGTTTTAATTTACTTTTTTTTAGTTTATTTTTTAATTTAATTTGCTTTACTATACTTAATTTATATTATTTTATTTTAATTATTTTTTTTTTATTTTATTTCACTTTATTTTTTTTATTTTTTTTATTTTTTTTTTGTATTTTGTTTCATTTTATTTCATTTTTTTTATTTTAGTTTTTTATTTAATTTTATTTTATTTTATTTTATTTTATTTTATTTTATTTTATTTTATTTTATTTTATTTTATTTTATTTTATTTTATTTTATTTTATTTTATTTTATTTTATTTTATTTTATTTTATTTTATTTTATTTTATTTTATTTTATTTTATTTTATTTTATTTTATTTTATTTTATTTTATTTTAATTTTTTAATTTAATTTAATTTTATTTTTTATTTTATTTTATTTTATTTTTTTTTAATTTAATTTAGTTTTATTTTTTATTTTATTTGATTTAATTTTATTTTTTTTTTAATTTAATTTTATTTTTTTTAGTTTATTTTATTTTTTTTAGTTTATTTTATTTTATTTTACTTAATTTTATGTAATTTAATTTAATTTTATTTTATTCTACTTTATTTTATTTTATTTTATTTTTTTTGTTTCATTTTATTTTATTTTTATTTTATTTTATTTTCTTTTATTTTATTTTATTTTATTTTATTTTATTTTATTTTATTTTATTTTATTTTATTTTATTTTATTTTATTTTATTTTATTTTATTTTATTTTATTTTATTTTATTTTATTTTATTTTATTTTATTTTATTTTATTTTATTTTATTTTATTTTATTTTATTTTATTTCATTTCATTTCATTTCATTTTATTTTATTTTATTTTATTTTATTTTATTTTATTTTATTTTATTTTATTTTATTTAATTTTATTTTATTTTATTTTATTTTATTTTATTTTATTTTAATTTATTTTATTTTTTTATTCTAGTTTATTTTATTTTTTATATTATTTTATTTCATTTTATTTTTTTATATTATTTTATTGTATTTAATTTTTTTTAATTTATTTCATTTTATTTTTTTATTTTATTTTATATTATTTTATTTTATTTTTTTTTTATTTTTTTTTTTCATTTTTTTTATTTTATTTTATTTTATTTTATTTTTCTTTATTTTTTTATTTTATTTTATTTTATTTTATTTTATTTTTTATTTTAGTTTATTTTATTTTTTATATTATTTTATTTCATTTTGTTTTATTTTATTTTATTTTTTTATATTATTTTATTTTATTGTATTTAATTTTTTTCTAATTTATTTCATTTTATTTTATTGTAATTCATTTTATTTTTTTTTATTTTATTTTATATTTTTTTGTTTTATTTTATTTTGTTTTATTTTATTTTTTTTATGTTATTTTATATTTTTTATTTCATTTTTTTTTTATTTTATTTTATTTTTCTTTATTTTTTTATTTTTTTTTATTTAATTTCATTTTATTTTATTTTATTTTTTTTTTAACTTAATTTATTTTATTTTATTTTATATTTCAACTGAAGTTGTGCTAAATTTCTATTACGAAATTTTAAATTATTTATTTAAAAAACTCATTATTTTTATTATTGAAATATAACAGTGAAATTTTTAAAAATTGTATCAATTTTTTATTCAGTTGAACTTTGTGTGGCCTTCTACGCTAATTATCCAATTACCGGTGATACTAAAAAGCATTTTGAATTGATTTTTATCTTCAAAAGATATTTTTCTTGTTTAATCTGTAAGCTCCTTGTTAAAACAGTAGTTTACCAAAAAACGGATACCGTTTGCCACAATCATTATGGCAATTGGTTTTTGTTCTTTATTATCTGTTTCCAAAATAGCCAAGAAGTTTTCTCCAAATCTCAGCATAGCATTTCTTTCGGCAAGTACAACCATTTAACATAAAAAAACGCTGTCTTTACCTTTTATGCAGATTCAAATTAAGCTCTAAACAAGATAACGGCGTTTGTTTCATTTATTAAAATTTTAAATCTATCTCCAAAAATGCATAATGAAATGCCATGAAAACGGTAACAGTAACAACACCACTTTCAAGGCTTCCGTTTAGATTGTTATAGCAAAAAATTTCAATTGTTAACGTTACAGAAAAACCGTTTGTTGAACAGACCTAAATTAAATTCATGGTGAAACCCATTTGACCATAAAATGTGTTAGTATGTTAATAAAGCTGGTTATGACCGCCAAAGTACAAAATTCACAAAAATAATGGCAATAAAAATAATTAGGAGACGCAATGTTGTTATTCACTGAAACAGTTTAAGGAATATTTTATTGAAGAAGAACTAAGGTGGTTTCGAGAATGTCTTGAGTTTGTTTGAAAAACCTGAATTTAGAAAACAATGAAAGCCATATAAAAATGGAACACATATTTATACTTGTCCACCATGTAGACTGACTAGATATCAACTATAAAATGATTTAACTTGAAAGACTTAAGGCGCAAAACGAGTTGAAGTGCAATTTTATGAGATAATGAAGGCACTACGTACATATACTGAAATGGTCGATTGTTTTTTGGGCTTTTGTTTATATACATACGCATACTAGTGGTGTCAGAAATCTTATTAACACCACTATGTTGTTATTGTCATGAGTAAAAATAGAATGAAATATTTTGAAAACAAAAGACTTAAGACACAAGCACATTTATAACACATTGTGTTTTTAACAATAATTAATTACAAAATTCAGCCAAAAGATTTTGATAAGGGAATACAAACCAAATCGCTGTAAAAACCAAACCATAAACAAAATTTAAAGAAAACTAGCTGAACCGGGCCCACTCCGCTGTGCCTTCTTTTACTTTATATGGAACAAAATTATCCTTTTTTTTATTTTCGACAATTAAAGAGCTTTTAGTGAAAAACCATGGAACGAAAATAGTATTTGTATGATTTCGCTTGGCTAACAGTCAATCTGAATCCCTTTACTGATTTATGAAAGTTTAGGGTCATTTGGGTTTGGATGTTGGATGTACTCCATTCTTATTTGAGCCCAATATGCTCATGGGTATTATGGGAGTAAAAAGGCTCCCAGGGTGTCGGTTGGTGGGTTTTAAGGGGTGGTGTGGACCCCCATAATCGTGGTCCCTTCTAGTGAATTTCATGATCTACTCTCAAATACCTTTCATTTAAGTCCCATATTGCCTTGACCCGATTTAGGTGTATTTTGGGGAGTGGGGTTGTCCCCCAAACACTTAGCCCTAAAAATAAATCAGCATTGTGCTGAACCCCATATTGCCAATGGACTCAAAGTTGAATATCAAATTCGTTTTCCAATCTCAAATACCTTTCATTTTAACCCCTTATGGGAAAAGTCAGCAGATATGTCCGCTTTGTGGGGAGCTACACTCTCTTTAAGACCCAAATTGCCATGGTGAGCAAATACGTGCTATTTAGTGGTTTTTATAGGGGTGGGACGTCCCCTAGACAGTTGGTCCCGAAAAATGATATCAGATTCGTGGTCTACTCCAAAATACATTTCATTTGCTCCCCATATTTGCATAGTCGGCAAGCATGTCCGGTTTGGGGGGTGTTCTGGGGGATGGGGCGGCCCATTCAGTGACATTCCCTGAAAATATATATCAGCTTCGTTTTCTACTCTAAAGTACCTCTTATTGAAGCCCCATATTGCAATGGTCAGCAAATACTTTCTATTTGGGTGGTGTTATGGGGTTGGTTGGGCATATAGAAACTTTTTCCCGAATATTGATATCAGATTCTTGGGGTACTTCCCAAGGCCTTTCATTTGAGCCCCATATTACTATGCTCGTAAATTTGTGCTCTTTGGGGGTGTTTTTGGGTAGGGGCGGCCCCCAAAACACTTGGTTCCACATTTGGATATTATATTTGTATTCTACTCTAAAATACCTTCTATTAAAGCCTCATTTTGCGATGGTCAGTAAATAACTCCTGCTTGGGGGTGTTTTTAGGGAGGGGCGGCATCTCCCAACACTTGGTCGCACATTTTGACATCATTCTATTCTATTCTATTCGTATTCTACTCGTAAATACCTTTCATTTGAGTCCCATATTGCTATGGTCGGTAAATATGTCCGACATAGGGGAGTTTTGGGGATTGGGGTGGTCCCCCAAATACTTAGTACGACAATTAGATATCAGATACGTTTTTTAATCGAAAATACCTTTCATTTGAGTCCCATATTGTCTTGATTGGTCTATATATATATTTTGTAGGTTTTGGGGTGGGGCGTCCCCCCTAGGTACCCCATCTGAAATTTGGATACCAAATTTTTGTTTTTACATTCCTATAAGAGAGCACACAAAACTTGGGGTAAGGGGGAGGGACGCTAAATTTCGAAGGAGTAAAGCTAGCCGCTTGACATTTTGCACAAATACTTCTTATTAGCGTAGGTCGGTTGGGATTTTAAATGGGTCAAATCGGTCCATGTTTGGATATAGCTCCCATATAAACCGATCTTGGGTCTTGACTTCTTGAGCCTCTAGAGGGCGCAATTCTCATCCGATTTGACTGAAATTTTGCATGAGGTGTTTTGTTATGACTTCCAATAGCTGTGCTACATATGGTTCAAATCGGTTCATAATCGGGTATAGCTATCATATAAACCGATCTTGGGTCTTGACTTCTTGAGCCTCTATAGGGCGCAATTCTTATCCGATTTGAATGAAATTTTGCACTTGGTGTTTTGGTATCACTTCCAACAACTACGCCAAGTTTGGTTTAAATCGGTCCATGTTTTCATATAGCTGCCATATAAACCGATCTTGGGTCTAGACTTCTTGAGCCTCTAGAGGGCGCAATTCTCATACGATTTGGCTGAAATTTTGTACGAGGTGTTTTGCTATTACTTCCAATAAATACGCTGAGTTTGGTTTAAATCGGTCCATGTTTTCATATAGCTGCCATATAAACCGATCTTGGGTCTTGACTTCTTTAGCCTCTCGAGGACGCAATTCTCATCAATAGCTTGATACATCTCCCATATAAACCTATCTCCCGATTTTGCTTCTTGAGCCCCTACAAAGCGCAATTATTAACCGAATGAACTGAAATATTACACAATGACTTCTGCAATGTTCAGCATTCATTTATGGTCCAAATCGGACTATAACTTGATATAGCTCCATTAGCATAACAGTTCTTATTCAATTTTCTTCGTTTTCCTAAAAACAGATACCGCGCATAGAAGTCAACAAATGCGATCAATGGTGGAGGGTATATCAGATTCGGCCCGGCCGAACTTAGCACGCTCTTACTTGTTTTATATACCAATCACCATAGGATGGGGGTCTACTAATCTAGTTATTCCGTTTGTAACATCGTAAAGTATTCGTTTAAGACCCCATAAAGCACATATATTCTTGATCGTCTCGTCGTTCTGAATCGATCTGGCCATGATCGTCCGTCCGTCTGTCGAAATGACGATAGAGGTCGAACACGTGTAGCTGGCCGCTTGAAATTTTGCTCAGTTACTTAATATCGATGTAGATCGTTGGGGATTGCAAATGAGCGATATCGGTTCAGATTTAGATATAACTCCCATATAAATCGACCTCCAGATTTGACTTCTTGATGCCCTGGAAGCCGCAATTTTTGTCCGATTTGGCTGAGATTTTGCCCATAGTGTTCCGTTGTGACTTCCAACAACTGCGTCAACTACGGTTCAAATCGGTCTATAACCTGATATAGCTTCCATATAAACCGATCGCCCGATTTGACTTATTGAGCCCTTGGAAGCCTCAATTTTTGTCCTATTTGGCTGCAGTTTTGCGTGTAGTGTTTTGTTGGTTTTGTTGTGACTTCCAACAACTGTGCTAAGTACGGTCAAAATCGGTCTATAACCTGGTATAGCTCCCATATAAACCCATCTCACGATTTGACTTCTTGAGCCCCTAGAAGCCGCAATTTTTATCCGATTTGGATGAAATTTCGTGTGTAGTGTTCTGTTATAATTTCCCACAACTGTGCCAAGTACTGCCAAAATCGGTCTATAGCTTGATATAGCTCCCTTTGACAGCAGCTTTGGTTTGTAAATAGAATAATTTTTAATTTTTTCTATTTTTTTCGTCCCGACCGAACTTAACACTCTTTTACTTGTTTAGATTTAAATCTGAAATATGACCTTAATGCGCCTATAAACCAATTCATATATCTAAATAGTGTCAGTCATCTAGTATATCAAACAAATCCAACAAATCATGTTTGTTCAACCCCTGTGAGAAACATCAGCAGACATGTATAAATAAACATAAGACTATTTTAAGACAAGCTTCTGTTGTTTCAATCAAGATTATGTTTAACGACATACATTTGAAACCCAAACAAACTAAATAACATTTTAAATAATTTTTGAATTTTTTTTTTTTGCGAATTTTTAAGCACAACAACACCCTCCCTACTCGCAATACTCCAGCAAGACGTTAAACTACGCCAACAAAAAGGCATTGAACTCTTCATCGGTTTGCCTAGGTTTCAGTTTCAATTTCAAATTCGGTTTCATAGTTGTGGTTTTCTTTTAAACATGCTTTGGGATTGTGTTTGTTTTTTGTTTTTTCTGTTTTGCCTCCAACGACGAAAAAGAGCTCCAATAAAGCTATTAATTTATGAAAATTAAATTAATGCGATGCAACAGCGAGAGAAATTATAACAATTTATTCAATCGCCTAATAGTTTATTAACATATTTTGAATATTTTTTTTTTTTATTTTTATTTTTTGGAGGGAAAAAACTAACTGTTCTCTCTGTTGGTGTGCCCAAATGAATTTCTCTTACTAACATAGTTTGTGCAAGAAAAAAAAAATGAAAGAAAATGAATCCATCACTGTGATTAGCGTTAAATATTGGCATTTTTATGTGTTTGATGCTTGTCTGGGCTCATGATATGATTAAGTAATAAAACATTATCTCCTAAGGCGTATATTTTATGAAAATTTGCTTAAAATAGTGCGAAGGTTAAGTTAGACAAGAGTGGCAGTCCTTTACAGACTCACTGAGACAATTTTAAGTCCTTTGTGATATCATAGTAGCGACAGACCAAGGCCTCTAGAGGTAGTCGAATCCACGACCCGGGCACTGACAATCCAAGCACGCTACCCACTCCGCTACCGGGGCTTCTACCATACAATGGGAAATAAGAAGCAAGAATGGCATTAAATATAAAATTTCTTGAAAACATCATATTGGGATTTTTATACCCACCACCATAGGATGGGTGTATACTTATCTAGCCATTCAGTTTGTAACACCTCGAAATATTCGTCTAAGATCCCATAAAGTGCATAAATTCTTGATCATCTCGACGTTCTGAGTCGATCTAGCCATGTCCGTCCGTCCGTCCCCCTGTCGAAATCACGATAGAGGTCGAACGCGTAAAGCTAGTCGCTTGAAATTTTGCACAGAAACTTAATATCGATGTAGGTCGTTGGGGATTGCAAATCGGCCATATCGGTTCAGATTTAGATATAGCTCCCATATAAACCGATCTCCCGATTTGACTTCTCGAACCCTTACAAGCAGCAATTTTTGTTCGATTTGGCTGTCATATGATTTCCAACAACTGTGTCAAATACGATACAAATCGGTCTATAACCTGATATAGCCCCCATATAAACCGATCTCCCGATTTGTCTTCTTTAGGAATCCGCAGTGTTCGTCCGATTTGGCGGAAATTTTGCACATAGTGTTCTGTTATAACTTCCAACAACAGTGCCAAGTACGGTCCACATTGGCCCACATCGGTCTATAACCTGATATCCCCCATATAAACCGATCTCCCGATTTGACTTCTTGAGCCCCTGGAAGCCGCAATGTTCGATTTGGCTGACATATGATTTCCAACAACTGTGCCAAATACGATACAAATCGGTCTATAACCTGATATAGCCCCCATATAAACCGATCTCCCGATTTTTCTTCTTGAGCCCCTGGAATCCGCAGTTTTCGTCCGATTTGGCTGAAATTTTTCACATCGTGTTCTGTTATAACTTCCAACAACAGTGCCAAGTATGGTCCACATCGGTCCACGTCGTTCTATAACCTGATATATCCCCCATATAAACCGATCTCCCGATTTGACTTCTTGATCCCTTGCAAGCCACAATTTTTGTTCGATTTGACTGAAATTTTCCATGTGGTGTTCTGTTATGACTTCCAACAACTGTGCCATGTACGGTCCAAATAAGTCTATAACCTGATAAAGCGTCCATGTAAACAGGTCTCTCGATCATCCTTGTTCGGTTCCTAGAAGCTTGAATTTTTGCTGGTTTGACAGAAGTTTGGTATGCAGAATAAAATCATGCCCTACAAAAAAATTTATTTTGTATTAAGATTTAGCAGAATTCATGATGGTCGGTTCCCAAGATTCGGCCCGACCGAACTTAGCATGCTTCTACTTGTAACACATAGTTTAAATCAGTCTACTTGAATTTTAAGTCTATAGGATACGATTTGAGTCTTGAAAATCACAAAGTCTTGCAGTATTTGCAAACACTACTAAGCGGTGGAAACTACGGATCGGTATAGACCTATGTCGGTCCAATATAAACGAATTCTCCAGAGTGAACAAACAGACAAGTTAACGCAGCAGGCTAATGTTTTGTCGGTGTTTTTTTAATCTGCGATAATATACCTTTTGTCATTCCGTAACACGTTGCAATATTGATCTGAGACCTAACAACACCTCCTGATAATTGAGAAGTTTGCCCCTGTTCTTTACTCAAAGTTCATGAAAAATTTGCCATTTTCATTTGCAAGCAAAAATTAAAGCTTATAGGAGCCGAGCAAAGTAATCAAGAGATTGGTTTATGTGGTTGTTGTTGTAGCAGTTTGTTGTGTTCTATTTTTCGTCTGCTAGATTCTGTTGAATCTTTCGATCCACGAACTCTGCGACTAAGATGGTGTGCGTCCAGAGGGATCTGTGTCTAAGTCGAGTGGGTCTGGCTAGGCAGTTAAACAGGTGCCGTTATCGTGTGGGCCCTGGTCACAATTGGGACATATATCTTCCACGTCGGCATCAATTCTTGCTCTATAGGAGTTGAGGCGGCATCTGCCGGATCGTAATTGAGCCAGAACTACTCTGATTTGACGGGGGAGGTCAATTTCTTCAGGTGCAACGGGAGGCGGTCGTTCTCCAAGGACTACATTCACCCTGTAGCTATTTATCGCATCTGCTACCGTGTCTGCATGAATGTTGTCTAGACCCGCTTGATCTAGAGGTTCTCTCTTTTAACGCTGAACCTCACGCTCTATATCTTATAGATCTACCTTTACGCTTCTGGGCGGTGAATAGCTATCCACAAGATGAGGATTTGGATGATCTCTGCGATAACAACCCAGAAGGTATTGCTTAGACAGCAAATAGTAATGTCTTCGCACTGGTAGGATCTTTGTCTCATGATGGTGGTGATCCACGTGAGAGCTGAGGAGACAGTTCTTCACAATTCGAAGGGCGGCATTCTGATAGATCTGAATATTATTCCACTGCGTCTCACAGAGTTGACGAGACTACACTGGCGCTGCATAACTCACCACAGACCGGCTATTTGCTTTGTACGTGGTCAAGAGGGTTTCTTTGTCAGCACCCCAAGAGCTGCCGGCAAGTGTCTTGAGGATCTTGTTTCTACTTTTGACTTTATCGCATATTGCTGTGGCATGTGGGGAGAATTTGTAAGAGCTGTCAAATGTGACGCCAAGTATTTTGGGACACTTGATGGTCGGAATCATTTCTCCATCGACCATCACTTTTAGCTTAGTATTCACCTCACTCTTAATTGTTGTGAACAGATCTCTTGCAGCGAAATATGAGGCAAGTTCGTTGTGGTAGACGTATAACCTATCGTAGATGTCAACAAAGGGTGGGGAGCCTGATGCCATGATCGTATAATCATTCGCATACGATGCGATCTTCATGCCCTCCCGGGGGGTTGGAATGGATAATAGGTAGAGGTTAAACAATGCCGGAAATATCACCACACCTTGGGGAACTCCCTGTTTCACTCTACGTTGCTTCGACTTCTTATCCCAAAATTCCACAAATGCCTGGCGACCAGACAGATAATACGCGACCCGACTATTCAGGCCGGGCTGGAGGGACGTGTTGGCGATGTCCTCAAATAATTTGGCATGGCTGACCGTGTCGAATGCCTTCGATAGGTCCAGTGCCACGAGAACCGTCCTATCACATGGCCTGGGCTGATTGAAGCCACGGCAAATGTGTGCGGTGATGGCATGCAAAGCTGTTATTGTGCTGTGCAGTCTTCGAAATCCATGTTGATGCTCGGCGAGTGGAAATTCTCCTACGAGGCTCGGGAGGAGTAATGACTCAAGCGTCTTTGCCACTGGTGAGATTAGGGAGATCGGTCTGTACGACTCTCCCAAACTCGGGTCCTTTCCAGGCTTCAGTAGCGGGATCACTCTGCCCATCTTTCACACATGGGGCACTATTAGAGTGCTCAAACACAGGTTGAAGACAGTAGTAAGGTACTCAACTCCAGGTAGATCCAGATTGTTTATCTTCAGCGTAGAGATTCCGTCGGGGCCCAACTCTTGGATGATTGGACCCCATGGATGACATTCCTTACCTCGCCCACGGTAAATTGTGAAGGTTGACCATCGACACTGATACGACGAATGGCTCTCCTTCTTACCCTCTCACTCTCGGGATGCACAATAAATTTACGGTTGAATAACCTGGCGCCTCTCTTCGGATCAGTCGCGGTTATGTCGCCCAAAGTGGCTGAGGTCGTGTCATCCCGTTTACCTGGGTTTGAGAGTGACTTAACAGTTGACCACAACTTGCCTAAACCGGTGTCTAAGTTACATTGCTCCAAGTGTTCCAGCTACAAATTTCGCTTATATTCTCTGTTTATTTCCATATTCAGCTCGCTGATTCTTGGGTTAGTGGGGTCCGTCCGTCCAACGAATCCCATCTCGATCCTTTGCGAGTACCACTACCTGCGCTGGGAATTTGGGCTGCCTTTGGGGTATTCAACCGGCTGGTATAAAGCAAGCTACTGCTGCGTTAATGATGTCTCGAAATTTCCTCTTGGCAACTAGCACATTTGAGGGAATGTCAGTTCACTGAAGCGGCGATTGGTGTATTCCCTGAAGCCAGACGAATCGGTCTTCTTCTGACTGATAAACGTCCGGCGCTCAGATGTTATGAAGTCGGTTGGTCGATCGATGATGAGAATTATGGGGAGGTGGTCTGATCCCAAATAATCTACGGTTGCCAGGATCGTCACTTAGGAGATCAGGTGATGCAATGAAAATGTCTGACGAGCTGCTACACCTCCTCGTAATCCTAATTTGGGGCATCCTCATACACCGTGAAAAACGTTGAACCATCAATCTGTTCTGCCAGAGCTATGCCCCGCTGGTTGTTACCTAGGGAAGAATTTTTTTTTATTTTATTTATTTTATTTTATTTTATTTTATTTTATTTTATTTTATTTTATTTTATTTTATTTCATTTTATTTTATTTCATTTTATTTTTTTTATTTCATTTTATTTTATTTTTTTTTATTTTATTTTATTTTATTTTATTTTATTTTATTTTATTTTATTTTATTTTATTTTATTTTATTTTATTTTATTTTATTTTATTTTATTTTATTTTATTTTATTTTATTTTATTTTATTTTATTTTATTTTATTTTATTTTATTTTATTTTATTTTATTTTATTTTATTTTATTTTATTTTATTTTATTTTATTTTATTTTATTTGTTTATTTTATTTATTTGTTTTATTTTATTTTTTATTTTATATCATTTTATTTTATTTTATTTTTTTCATTTAATTTTTTTTATTTTTTTTATTTAATTTAATTTTATTTTGTTTTATTTTATTTTATTTAATTTTATTTTATTTTATTTTATTTTATTTTATTTTATTTTATTTTATTTTATTTTATTTTATTTTATTTTATTTTATTTTATTTTATTTTATTTTATTTTATTTTATTTTATTTTATTTTATTTTATTTTATTTTATTTTATTTTATTTTATTTTATTTTATTTTATTTTATTTTATTTTATTTTATTTTACTTTATTTTATTTCACTTTATTGTATTTTATTTTTTGTCATTTTATTTTTATTTATTTTATTTTTATGTTAATTTTAATGATTCATTGGTCTAGTACTTACGATTATATCTCAATGTTAACTCCTACATAAAGATGACTTGTTTCTATGTTTAGCAAACAGGATTCCTAAGCCAGTGTTATCATATTAATATGCATCAAGTTTTTTTCATTTTTTGTTGTTAAGTTTTATGTCCAAATTTTGTATCAGCATTTTATTTTTAGTTTTATTTTCTAAACTTTTGTTGTCTGTTTTCTTTCTCATGGTTTAATATGCAAAGAAAACAAAATCATATTCATATTCGTCACCTTTTCTAACGTTTCTTTTTACTTCATAGTTTTAAACAAATATTTTTTTTTTATATTTCTCTTTTTTGATTTTTCGCATCATCGTTAGAGTCCCGCTCTAATTAATTACGTTATCAAAAATTTTACTTTCATTGAGACATGCTCAGGTTCATTCATTTCACGCTTCAGTCAATGATTCGCATTCACATTTCACTTAATTGACAGCCGGCCTGGTGAGAGAAAGATAGAATTGAAACTGGGCAGCCGACAAAAAGGGAGAAGAGAAAGATGATAATGATGATGGTGTTGCTTGGATGCCATAATATACAAACGAAAGTAAAACGCAAAATGTGTTAACTAATAATCATAACAAAAGGCGTCAAAGAAAGTCAATAGCAATTAAGAAACTCGCACTGGCTTGTTGTGGCTGCTTTTAACTGTTATTCTTTATTTGAGGGCTTTTTTTCAATGCTATTAGAATTTCTTTTGGTTAATGGGGCCAAAACAGCCTCTTAATGCTATTGATAACCCATATGGAGTTATTGTTGATATCCCGTGGCCGCTTAAGCAGTGAAAGATTGGAAATGTGCATGAATGAATTTCATGGTGTGAATCTCTGTAACACTTAACGGTTTTATTTGTATACACTCTGCATCAATTATGTAAATAAAGTAGGAAGGAGATTGTCTTTCGTTTGTTTGTTTGTCTGGGATTTGTCTCTGAGATGTTTGAGAGGGTAAAAGCTCAATAAAAATAACTGTGAATCTAATTCGTTTCGTTCTACAACACTGGATTTAAAATGCCCACATGGGAAGTTTGTCTTTCAAATCAAAAGACTTAAGACACAAACTTGTAATATAAACTCATAAAATCGTTGAATCGTTTGATTGATGTATCGAAAAGCTCGCAGTAGCTATGTTTAGATACCGGTTTTTTCCTTCTTTCTTTCAAGCATTTTAATCAAATATTTGAGCCATTTGGGAAGAGTCAAACAAAACAAAAAAACCTCAACATTAACATCTGTTGTGTGAGTTGTCTTCATATAAAAAAAAAACCAAAAAAAAAAAAAAAACACCATCGATTACCTTGTGATCATATTCCTCATCATTTTATTGGCAACCTGATTTTTCAACTTGAGCATAGCTTGGGCCTACAGTTAACAAATTTTGCCAACAATTTTATATGCTTTATTAAGGCGTATTTATTTTACAATTTGTTAGAGGGGTTGTGATTTTAAAGAAATATGTACAACCTTTAATTAAAGATTAATATCTAACTGGGAATTTTAGTGCTCTTGCAAAATATTGTGCAAACACTGGAATAGCCCATTTAGTATAACAAAAGATATATCAAATAAAACCACCCAAGATTGCTATTTAAAAAAACATTAATTTTTTTTTTTTTTTTCTTAACAAAAGGTAAGGTTTGTGGCTACATGAAGATCGGCACGTTCCTTTACAATTATTGAAATATAATGGGGCGAACAGAAAAACATTGTTTTTTTTAGCCTACACCTCGACTGTGGTGCAGGGTATTGTAAATTAGTTGACTTTGTGTTACTGCCTAGTGCTTTATGCAGCCACCTACCATTATGGTCTATTTCTTCAAGGTTACAATACCCGAATAGCGGGAACCGCATAAATGCCTACCAATAGCTTGGCTATGAATGGGTTACAATTGGGACTTGGACTTATTGGTATAATAATTCAGAGAAACACTGGGCTCTATAAAAAAATTTAAATTTATTGCAAAATTTGTAAGAAATTATTTTAAAGAGGAGTGTCTTAAACCTTTTTATTTTATAACTGGAGCCAAAAATTCATGAAACTTTCCTTCAATAAAAATTTAAAGTGATTTCTTAAAAGCTTTAAAAAATCTTCTCTAAAGAAAAAAACTTAATGAAATTTTCTCTTGAGACAAGATTTCCATGAAATATTCTCTTGAGGCAAAATTTCTATGAAATATTCTTTTTAGACAAAATTTCTATGAAATATTCTCTTTAGACAAAATTTCTATGAAATATTCTCTTTAGACAAAATTTCTATGAAATTTTCTCTAAAGACAAAATTTCTATGATATTTTCTCTTAAGACAAAATTTCTATGAAATTTTCTCTAAAGACAAAATTTCTATGAAATTTTCTCTAAAGACAAAATTTCTATGAAATTTTCTCTAAAGACAAAATTTCTATGAAATTTTCTCTAAAGAAAAAATTTCTATGAAATTTTCTCAAAAGAAAAAATTTCTATGAAATTTTCTCTAAAGACAAAATTTCTATGAAATTTTCTCTAAAGACAAAATTTCTATGAAATTTTCTCTAAAGACAAAATTTCTATGAAATTTTCTCTAAAGACAAAATTTCTATGAAATTTTCTCTAAAGACAAAATTTCTATGAAATTTTCTCTAAAGACAAAATTTCTATGAAATTTTCTCTAAAGACAAAATTTCTATGAAATTTTCTCTAAAGAAAAAATTTCTATGAAATTTTCTCAAAAGAAAAAATTTCTATGAAATTTTCTCTAAAGACAAAATTTCTATGAAATTTTCTCTAAAGACAAAATTTCTATGAAATTTTCTCTAAAGACAAAATTTCTATGAAATTTTCTCTAAAGACAAAATTTCTATGAAATTTTCTCTAAAGACAAAATTTCTATGAAATTTTCTCTAAAGACAAAATTTCTATGAAATTTTCTCTAAAGACAAAATTTCTATGAAATTTTCTCTAAAGACAAAATTTCTATGAAATTTTCTCTAAAGACAAAATTTCTATGAAATTTTCTCTAAAGACAAAATTTCTATGAAATTTTCTCTAAAGACAAAATTTCTATGAAATTTTCTCTAAAGACAAAATTTCTATGAAATTTTCTCTAAAGACAAAATTTCTATGAAATTTTCTCTAAAGACAAAATTTCTATGAAATTTTCTCTAAAGACAAAATTTCTATGAAATTTTCTCTAAAGACAAAATTTCTATGAAATTTTCTCTAAAGACAAAATTTCTATGAAATTTTCTCTAAAGACAAAATTTCTATGAAATTTTCTCTAAAGACAAAATTTCAAAATTTGTTGTCCGATTGGCATATAATGTACGGCAGAAGTAAAAGACGCAATGCGCACAGTGGGATAGATTCGAAAAAAGTAGTAAAAACCAGTAAGGAAGGGCAAAAGTCGGGTGGTGCCGACTGTATAATACCCTAAACCTACCCTATAAGCAAAATGTGGGAGCTATATCCAATTTTGAACCAATTTTGATGGAATGTTTTCCGATGGGTTATTAAACAATCCGAATCAGATATTTTGGTAGCTGTCGAGGAATGCAAAATTTTGCAAGATTGGTCAATAAATACGCTTGCAGTGACTCTAGAAGTTAAAATCAGGCGAAATCTATATATGACAGCTGTATCTAAAACTGAACCGATTTCCATGAAATTCACCAGTAATGTCGAGAGTCATAAGAAAATCTCTGCTGCCAAGTTACGAGAGAATCGGTTAACAAATAAGCACTTCATGGCAATATTTCTCAAAATCGGACGGACATATATGGGAGCTATATCTAAATCTGAAACGATTTCAAGAAAACTTCGTAGATATTGTGGTAGTTGTCGAGGAAGGCGTTGTACAAAGCTTTGACAAGATTGGTCAATAAATGCGCTTGCAGTGGATCTAGAAGTTAAAATCGGGCGATATATGTATATGAGAGCTATATCTAAATCTGAAACGATTTCTATGAAATTCACCAGTAATGTCGAGAGTCATAAGAAAATCTCTGCTGCCAAGTTACGAGAGAATCGGTTAACAACTGAGCACTTCATTGCAATATTTCTCAAAATCGGACGAACATATATATACAGGGTGGCTGATGAATATTGCTACAATGATGAATATTGCTACATTTTTTTTTTGGTGTATGGAATACATTTTTCTTTTATTCATGTTAAATTAAATTATTAAATTAATTATTAAATTATTATTAATTAAATTAATTAATTAATTAATTAAATTAATTATTAAATTATTATTATTAAATAGAAAAAAAGTTATTACATTTTTTTTTGGTAGCGGCTTTCATCAGCCACCCTGTAGGAGCTATATCTAAATCTGTACCGGATTTGGAGAAAACTTCGAAGACATTGTGGTAGTTGTCGTGGAAGGCGTTGTGCAAAATTTTGGCAAGATTGGTCAATTAATGCGCTTGCAGTGGCTCTCGAAGTGAAAATCGGGCGATATATATATATGAAAGCTATATCTAAATCTGAACCGATTTCTATGAAATTCTCCTGCTATGTCGAGAGTCATAAGAAAATACCTCCTGCTAATTTCGAGAGAATCGGTTAACAAATGACCATTTTATTGCATTATTACTGCAAATCGGACGAACATATATAGGGGAGCTATATCCAAATCTTAATCAATTTTTCCAATTTTAATAGGCTTTGTCTCTAGGCCGAACAACATGCCTGTATCAAGTTTGAAGGCGATCGGATGAAAATTGCGACCTGTAGTTTGTATGCAGACGGACAGACAGACAGGCAGACGGACAGACAGATAGACGGACAGACAGACAAGCAGACGTACATGGCTAAATCGAATCAAAAAGTGATTCTGAGTCGATCGGTGAACTTATCAATGGTTCTATCTCTCTTCCTTCTGGGTGTTACAAACCAATGCACTAAGTTATAATATCCTGTACCACAGCAGTGGTGTAGGGTATAAATATGTCATATGAGAACGGATAGATATAACTCATGCCGAGCTGAACAACTTAAGGGCCCTGTCAAGAGGCGCTCAGACCACATGCGGCCTTGAAATTTTGCTCATGATCTCGATAACGTCTCGACTTTAACCATTTCGAAGAGTTATGTCTATCCGTTGTCAAATGGCATATTTTTTAAAAGCTTTTTTTGTTTCTATCCCACTGTGCAATGTCTCATCCATACCTCCCTACACCTGCTATCGCTTGCCGCACCAATTCTGTATGAATGAGCTCGTAGTCCTATGTGTCCGGCTATGATACCAAAAGCTATACTGACCTCCTTCTTATTTCATTTCATTAATAGCCGCTTCTTCTCACGAAGTGGATTTTCTCATAGGATTTTCGTCATCCTATTCTCCGTTTCGCTGTTTCACAGTGGTACATGCGTGTTCCTCACCCACGCCCTAAGCTCAATCTCCGGGTTAACCATGTTTACTGACAGCAGTCCTCTGACCTTCATGGCCAAATCGTTTGCTCGTTCATTGACCCTCATTCCACTGTGACCCGCTAACCAAACAATGCGAATCGTGCCGTCCTGAGAGAAGGCGTTGAGCTCCTTCTTACACTGCAAGACAGTTCGTGACCTTACCGTCCTGTTTTTAATTGCCCTTATGACCAGTTTACTGACCATAAAGATGTCCACACTCGACGTCCCCGCGTTAGCACCACACCGCCTCACGCATTCCGTGATCGCCCGGATCTGCGCCTTATTATGGTCAGGCAGTCTAAAATACATCTCAGTCCCTGGTTTCTCAATTTTGACCCCCAGGCCCACGCTGCCCTTTAGCTATGATCCATATGTGAAGCATGATCAATCAATGACAATACTAGGGTTCCGCCTATCCACGATTGTGCAGCTGGCAGCAAGGCTTCGCACTCAACCTCAAGTGTCGTCTCAGGTATCCGATCGGAAACCTCTTCCATTTCTTTCAGGTTTCCTATCGTCGCGTTGTCTATACTGCGATGGTATTACCTGCTTCTATCCTCAATCCATTCTCACATAGCCTTAAGTCTCATAGCCGCAGTGGCTGCCTCACACTTAATATGTATGTCATTGGGTCGGATATCTAGAATAATCTCCACTGCACTAGTGGGCGTGGTCCTCATCGCTCTGCCTATGCGAAGACAACATGTTCTCTGAACCTGTTGTATGGTCCTTAGGTTTCATTTTTCTCCATCGCAGGCCACTAAACTACTGAGGCGTAAGTAATTATTGGTCTTATCACGGGCCTGTAGAGCCAGTGAACTATCTTCGGATTCAATCCCCATTTCGAGACTACGGCCCGTCTACAAAGTGCCCAACATCTGTGAGCCTTCTCAGTACGCTCCTGAATGTGACACTTCTTGTTCAAGATCACTTCTAAGTATTTGACCTTGTCGAAATCGTTATAGTGAGGAAATGAAGAGCGTCAAGTTGGCTCACCTTTATCATTCTCATGAAGAGGCAGATTTCAGTCTTCTCTGGGTTATCATTGAGACTCTTGGGTCTAGCCCAGTATAATGCCATCTGCAAGAGCCTTTCGGCCCTTCTGTATAGCTGGTTCGGATATTTAACTCTTACAAGTATAATAACATCGTCTGCGTAGCAAACAGTTTCAAATCCCTCCTCAGTCCGGATCCGTCCTCTTCAAGTCTAGATTTGGGAATGCTCAAAGCTCCCTCTTTGTGACCATCTATCATTCGTTGTCCTTCGGGCCTGGTCCTGAAAACTTAGCTAATATGTCGCTAGAGGCATATCCACAGATTCCAGTATCCCTGGAAAGTGTTGGGTAGTTGCTAGTCTCGCAAGCTCGTCCTGTTTACAATTCCCTGGGATATCTCTGTGGCCCGGCACCCAGAACAGGTGAATTTTGAACTGTTCAGCCATTTTGTTGAGATATCTGCGACAGTCGAGGGCTGTTTTTGTGTTCAGAAATACGTTTGCCAGGGATTTAATGGCTGCCTGACTGTCTGAGAAGTTTTTTAGCCATTCCACCACTTCCTTAATTGCAAGGATTTCCGCTTGATACACACTGCAGTGGTCGGGTAACCTTTTCGATATGGCCAGTTTTCGATGTTTAGAGTAAACCCCAAAGCCCACCTGGTCATTTAGTTTGGAGGCGTTCCAATCGGCTCTATCAGATATAATGGTACATTACTTTTTTTTCAAAACACGGCTCAGGTAGGGTGTTATCGACACTGCCTGAAACATCGGATATTGTATCACGGATAACACAGTGTCCGTAGCCGCCACATGACCAATGAGAAAGTTCCCTTAACCTCATGGATGTGGTCGCAGCAATTTGTCTAGCCACAATGTCCAGAGGCATAAGATATAGCATTAAGTTCAGTGTATCAAATGGTGTCGTACTAAGTGCGACTGTGATGCTCAAACAAGCCACCCTTTGGATTCGGTTAAGTATTGAACAGTAGGTGGACTTTTGAAGCACCGTCCACCAGGCCACAACACCATATAGCATTATAGGTCTGACAACTACAGTATGCGATACCCAATGCATGACGCGCGGTTCAAACCTCTAACTTTTGCCAATGGCTCTCTTGCAGGTGTATAGGACCAGAGTTGCCTTTCTGGTCCTTTCCAAAATGTTGGATTTGAAGTTCAACACCTCTTTCCAAACTCGTGCTAGAATTTCTCGCGTATTTTTCTACCCTTTCGTCGGTAATGGGTTTATGGGCAAATTTTCAGTGGGGGTATACTGCCCTCTCTTCTTTTTTGTGAAGAATATGCGTTCCTCCAGCCAGATTATTCTTAAATAGTTCAGATGTTAACTTCCTTCTGTCTTGCGGTTTTTCAGCCGAGTTACGGCTATGTTTGATTGTTATCAGAGTGCCGCCTCAAGTCTTATGTAGTTCTTAATGGTTACTGCCTACGTTGATCTCATTTTGATTAAGCAGTGTACACTCTGCAGCATCTTTAGGGTTCTGTTCTGTTGGAAAAATATATTTTTTTCCATTTCCTAAGCTTACTATCGGTACCTGGTACCAGTTTTACTTCTTTGTCTCCAGAATGATGTGTTTGATTCTTTGGTGAAATTTCCGTACATTATGCCGAGTCCTGTACACTGCGATTTGCTCAAACTAAAGACTGTCTGTCTGGGCCTCCTTTTTTATGCCGAGTCCGAACGGCGTGCCGCATAGCGACACCACTTGCTAGAGAAGTTTTTACATGACAGGATTTCCCTCAAATTTAGCCAGCATTAGTAAAGGGATAACCAAAGCTCAACAATTTTTTTTTTTGATATTCTCGCCGGAATGTGAAACTAGGCTTGACACTTATGTTGTCATAAGATAGATAGGTTTTAGGATCAATTTTCAAACAAATCAGGAGAATATTTAGGAGTCTCGAGGCTGAAGAAGTCAAATCCGGAGATTGGTTTATATGGTGGCTATGCCAGTTTATAGACCGACTAAGATCGTACTTGACAAAGATGCTGGAAGTCATAACACAAGTCTTTGTTCCAAAGTTCAGCCGAATACGGATTAGGTTCCTAAAGGCTCAAGGAATCAAAGCTGGGGATCGGTTTATGTGGGGAGTATATCCAAATCTGAACCGATACGACCCATTTGCAATGCCCAACGACCTATATCAGTAAAAAATATCGGGATTTAAACAGACGAACGGACAGAGCTAGATCGACTCAGAATGTCCAGACGATCCAGAATATGTATACTTTATAGGGTCGTAGGTCAATATTTCGAGGTGTTACAAAAGGAATGACTAGATTAGTGTACCCCCATCTTATGGTGGAGGGAATAAAAACAACCGCATAAGCATAATTAGATACACCAGTTGGAGAGGGATAGTGTATTGCTGTTTGAAGAGAATTATTCAACTTGCTGGGATAGTGTATTGCTGTTTGAAGGGGATGTTTCAAAGTGCTTCCTTACGCTTCAACTTAAAAAAATTTATACTGCAAAGGTTTTTTTTCGTGTTTTTCGTATTCGATAAAGTTGACAGACGGATATTCCCTTATGCCCTGGTTAGGTTAGGTTTAAGTGGCAGTCTGCCATAAGACTCACTTAGACATTATAGACCATTGTGAAAGCACAGACACTGGAGGTAAAAGGAGGATCCCTTCTAGCTCCCACCATTAAGGCTCCCATCCAGTTTATCATCCCATCCAGTTCATCATCGTATTCGATAAAGTTGACAGACGGATATTCCCTTATGCCCTGGTTAGGTTAGGTTTAAGTGGCAGTCTGCCATAAGACTCACATAGACATTATGGAGCATTGTGAAAGCACAGACACAGGAGGTAAAAGGAGGATGCCTTCTAGCTCCCACCATTAAGGCTCCCATCCAGCTCATCATCCGCTAAATGAGACAAGTTATCTAAGAAATGAGAACCTAAAGTGGAACTCCTTGTGACTGCTAGTGCCGGACACACACACACAGCAGATGTTCTATAGCCTATTCTTCCTCGCCTCTCCCTGTGCCATCGTAGAGAGAAATTTTATGGTGATTTTATTCTGTATGCCAAAAATCATTACCTTTTAAAATTTTTCGCAATAGCATCCCAAAAACCGGAACAGACAATTCTAATTTCTGCCTTATTAAAGCGATAAATAAATATTTTATCATGTCTAGACTTAAGAAACAAAACAACTTCTAGATGTTTAACACATGATGCCAGGTTCTAACACATGTTACCAAGAAGCCAGAAGCATTCGTTTGTAAAGTTGTTTACAACTAAATTTATTTGGCACTTTTATACGTGCGGTAATGTCTTTAAGCATGCCATAAGTTAGTCACTACATTTGATGACAAATTTAAACGGCACTTCCACAAATACCATTGGCAATCGATTACCTTCCTTCTTGAGAAGATGACACACGCGAAACTTGTGAATTTTGAAGACCACAAAGTAGCATGGCATTTATGAAGAAGTTCATAAATATGTTAATTTTTTTTTGTTAGAAGAAGAAACAAACGAATGAAAACATGTTTACAAAACAATCAATTTACCTCAAAACAAATCCATGGTGACACCAAATACAAAGAAGTACAAAAGAAACGAAACATGCCTAAAATTCATAGGCACCATATAAAAAATGATGTTAAATTAATGTCATCAAATCTATAAACCGGCCCATATTTTTTAACAATAATTTAAAATTTTCGCTTTTTTAATACCCCTACACCATAGGAGGGGGGGTATACTAATTTCGTCATTCTGTTTGTAACTACTCGAAATATTCGTCTGAGACCCCATAAAGTATATATATTTTTGATGGTCGTGATATTTTATGTCGATCTAGACGCACGGACAGACGGACGGACATGGGTCCGTCTGTCCGTCCGTCCGTCTGTCTGTCGAAAGCACGCTAACTTCCGAAGGAGTAAAGCTAGCCGCTTGAAATTTTGCACAAATACTTCTTATTAGTGTAGGTCGGTTGGTATTGTAAATGGGCCATAACGGTCCATGTTTTGATATAGCTGCCATATAAACCGATCTTGGGTCTTGACTCCTTGAGCCTCTAGAGTGCGCAATTCTTATCCGATTGAAATGAAATTTTGCACGACGTGTTTTGTTATGATATCCAATAAGTGTGCTAAATATGGTTCAAATCGGTCCATAACCTGATATAGCTGCCATATAAACCGAGCTTGAGTCTTGACTTCTTGAGCCTCTACCAAATTTTGTGTTTTTGAGTTATTATAAACAACCCAAATTTCACTTAAATCCCTTGACCCATCTTCGAGGTCTGGCGTTTTTGAAAATAGGGTAAGCCGAGGGTCCACCCATTAAAGTTTTGTTGTTAGATCTACTTCACTCTCTTAGTTTTGGTCGTGAATTGTAGTAGCCAAACCCTTTGCCCCGAAAGTGGACATCAGATTTATACTCTATACCCCAAAAACCACATTTGAGCTACGTACTGCCATAGTTGGTAGACATGTTTGGTTTAGGGGGAGTTTATGAGGTGAGGCGTCCCTGAAACCCTTGACCATAAAACAGATATCAGATTTGAGTCTGTTTTTGCCATAGTCCACAAATATGTCCAGTTTAAGGGGTCTGTAGGGTATGGCTCACCTATGCACTAAGCCCTGCTCTACTCTCAAATTCTTTTTATTTGAGCCCCAGTTGCCATTTGTTAAGAGGAAGTTTATGGGGTGAGATGACCCCCAAACACTTGGCCTCAAAATTGGATATCAAATTTGTTTTCTACTATAAAATAGCCATTATTTGTTCCCCCTATTGCCATAGTTCCCAAATATGGCCGATTTGAAGGGAGTTTAGGGGGCGAACCCTGACATAAATTCAGCATGGTGCTACAGCACGATTTTTTATGAGTCCCATTATGTCAAGGCCATCTAGTAAGTCCTATTTGGAGGGTGTTATGATAGTAGACCGGCCCCTACACACTTCGTCACGAATGTTAATATCAGATTCGTGCTCCCCTCCTATTTTTTCGTAGTATGTCCGGTTTGGCAGGAGTGGGTGGGGACGGGGGGGGAGGGGTGGGCGATTTGTTTTAGGGCGGTCAATGAGAATCTTGACCCTGAAGAAAGATCAGATGCCTTCTCCACGCTGAAATATTGTCCCATATTGCCATGGTCTGTAAACAAATCCTGTTTTGGGGTTGTTTTAGGGGTGGGGTGGATTGACCCCCAGAGAGTGAGTATCAATTTCATGCTGTACAGCCTAATACAAATGGCGGGGGGGAGTTTGTTTTAGGGCGGTCAAAGAGAATCTTGACCCTGAAAAAAGATCAGATTCGTTCTCCCCTCTGAAAAACATTTTTCATTTAAGTCCCATATTGCCATGGTCTGTAAACAAATCCTGTTTTGGGGGTGTTTTAGGGGTGGGGTCGATTGACCCCCAGAGAGTGAGTATCAATTTCATGCTGTACAGCCAAATACCTTTAATTTGAGCCCCATATTGCCATGCTCGGTAAATACATCCGATCTGGGGTTTTTTTGGGGTTGGAGCGGTTCTTCCAACATTTATTCCCAAAATTGGATACCTAATTCGTTTTCTACTCTTAAATACTTGTTATTTGAACCCCATATTGCCGTGATTGGTCTATATGTATATTTCGTGGGTTTCTGCTGTAGGGCAGTTCCCTTAGGCACCTGACCCATAATTTGGATACCAATCTTTGGGTGTTAGGTTATAATGATAGAAAAAAAACAAAATTTCTTTTAAATCGCACCACCCATCTCCGAAATATGGAGCTACTGAAAATTAGGGTAAGGGGGAGAGTCCGCCCCCTTAAATTAAGTAACCCTTTTACACCACGGGACCATTCTGCATCATATGTGAAAAATTCAAGAAATCGGTTCAGCCGTTTTTGAGTCTATACGGAACATATAAACAAACAAGCCAATACCAATTCATTTATATACCCGCCACCATATGATGGGGGTATACTAATTTCGTCGTTCTGTTTATAACTCCTCGACATATTCATCTGAGACCCAGAAAGTTTATGTATTCTTGATCGTCATGACATTTTAAGTCGATCTAGCCATGTCTGTCTGTCTGTCGAAAGCACGCTAACTTTCGAAGGAGTAAAACTAGCCGCTTGAAATTTTGCACAAATACTTCTTAGAAGTGTAGGTCGGTTGGGATTATAAATGGGTCATATCGGTCCATGTCTTGACTTCTTAAGCCACTAGAGGGTGCAATTCTTATCAGATTTTGGCTGCAAGCATGACTTGTTTTTTTATAATTTGCAACAACTGCGCTAAGTATGGTTGAAATCGGTTCATAACCTGATATAGCTGTCATATAAACTGATCTGGGGTCTTGACTTCTTGAGCCTGTAGAGGGCGCAATTCCTATCCGATTTGAGAAGTCAAAAGTGGTCGACTTTGCCACCCTTTATCTCACCCTGTGTTAAAGATATGGAGCTACAGCAGCACTTTCCTGAAAGCCTTTGTCCTTCTCTACAAACGTCTGAAACATTTTGTACCGCGAAGGTCAACAGACAAAAATTTGCAGACTTATTTCCAATTTGTTTGCCGTTTGGCCCACTATGGGTCGTGACACTACGGGGCGCAATTAACTCACTGAAGTTTTTGTGGTATAATAGTCATGACAAGTACGGTCCATCTATCTCCTAAATAATTGCAAAAGTCATTCAAAGAATGTGGTCCATGGTGTAGGTTATTTATGATTCGTTACAGTCGAAGTTAACACGCTTTTACTTGCCTTATGCTGGAAGGCTTCCACAAGAAACACTCAGCAAGAGAAAAACATAAATTTTTGGCTATATACACAAAACGATTAATTAGGAAAAGACATAACAAACAAAAATTAATAGTTATATAATTTTAGCACAATCTTTAGTGGCTTGGGGCTTTTGAATTTGTGTGTGTGTTTTTTTTTGTGTGTTTTCTTTGATTCCATCGTAAAGAAGGCTAATATCGTAGAAGCTTTTGTATATTCTATATGGGTTATTCCTAAAGGGTTAATGGGAACACATTGAGAACACATCATTGTTACCATTAGGATTGAAGTAAAATCCAAAATTCAAGCAACCTGTTTTTAATATTGGATAGATTTTTTATTTGATTTTTTGGCTGGGGAAGTTACGCCATTCAATGACATAATCCCCAGTATTCATCCATAGGTAGCAAATCTATGCCTTAGGCTATATAGCTTTCATTCTTGGCGAATATGGTGCTGGTATACTCTGGGTTGGGGTTGAGTTTATAGTTATTCTATAACTTTGGCTATTTCAAAGATTTATTAGTACACATGCAAGCAGGTAGATTAATTATAGCAAAAATAAATCAACGCCAATCATGGGCGATTATGTTATAAATAGTTATTGGCTTTTCTCTTTATAGTGGTCAATTAAAATCAATGAAGCACATTGAAGCCAAAATACGTAGTACATTAAAAGTTCGATTACTTTAGCCACTAAATCCGTATTTATGGCCATTTCGAGATTTAAGTGTTAAATCCTGTGTTTTTTTATGTGTTTTACCAGACAAAAATAAATCCAATTTATGCAGGTTTTATTTTTAAATCCCAAATAAACCCGATTTCAAGGCTGAATAATCATTAAAAGTACCAAAATATGCAACTGTTTCAGGAATTGGGTATGGTTGTGTGGGATATTCACATTCATGTATACGCATGTATGCTTGTGTATGACACTTCCACTCATCAAAAAACGCAGTTTAAACGGACAGGATTTGTTTTTGGATTTAGTTAAATCCACATCATAAAAATTTTAATGTAAACGTGCTATAAGGTTGAGAGTTTAAGAGGGAATTCTTTGGATGTAGTACACTGAAAGAAACTTAATTGCACAAAAAAACTCATGCACCATTGCTGTCATGTTCGATGATGGGCTATATCGGACCATATATTGATATATCTTTCATATAGACCGATTCGATGATTAAGGGTCTTGGGCCCATAAAATCCACTTTTATTATCAGATTTTGCTGAAATTTGGGACAGTGAGTTGTGTTAAGCCACTCGACATTCTTCTTCAATGTGGCCCAGATCGGTTCAGATTTGCATATAGCTGCCACATAGACCGATCTCTCGATATAAGGTTTTGGGCCCAGTGAAATTTGGGACAGTGAGTTGTGTTAGGCCCTTCGACAGCCCTCTTCAATTTGCCCCAGATTGGTGCAGATTTGCATGCAGCTGCCATATAGACCGGCCTCTCGGTTTAAAGTCTTGGCCCCATAAAAGGCTCATTTTTAATCCGATTTCGCTGAAATCCGACACAGTGACTTTTGTTAGGCTTTTCGACATCCATGTCGTATATGGTTCATATAGGTCTATATTTGAATATGGCGACCAAAACCACCAATATTTTGTTCTACAAAATTGAACAATGACTTGTATTTATTACACCACTCAATATCTATGTCGAATTTGGTCCAAATTGGTCCATATTTCCATAATGCTACTATGGGGCATAAGCTATGCATTTTTCACCGGATTATGACTCAAGGTGGTTTACATATACACCCGAGGTGATGGGTATCCAACGCCTTTTTACTAGTTATTCTAAGGGTAATATAAGAGAGCATAAAAAATTTCGCTTCAATCGCTCTACCTACTCCGAGATCCGGTGTTACTGAAAATTATGGTAAGGGGGAAGGTCCGCCCCCTTTGAGATAGCAAAAAATGATGCCCATCTGTGAACATTTCAAGAAAATCAGTTCTGACTTTTTTGAGTCTATACGGAACACACAAACAAACAAGCCGACAAACAAATAAGAACTCATTTTTATACCCACCACCATGGGATGGGAGCAGGGCTGTGGAGACGACTGGTGTTTTTGAGGCCGAAATCGAAGGAGGACTATTGAGCTGGAGAAGGAGTTTGGTTCGGAGCACGTTAGCCCCGACTCCGAACCGCTCTCCGACTCCGGCTTCATATTCCGACTCCGACTTACACTCCGAACCGGGGTCGAAGTCGAGGGTAAGACTCCGCAGCCTCGAAATATTCGTCATAAGACTCCATAAGTATATATATTGAGCCCTTACAAGCTGCAATTTTAGTCCGATGTGGCCGAAATTTAACATGTCGTGTTTTGTTGACTTCCAGCAACTGTGCCACGTACGGTCCAAATCGTTCTATAACCTGATATATTGTAGTTCCCATAAAAAACCAATGGGTCTTAATTCGTGACTCCATCCAAAATCCAATTAAAATCGAAATTTCGCTTGAAAAACTTAAAATGGCTGTATCTCCTAAGGAGATGCGAGGGAAATGGGCCTGAATTCGTGACTTCAACAAAAATTTAAAATTTATTCAAAAATCCATTAAAAATTTAATTTTCAGCATGAAAACATAAAAATGTCTGTATCTCCAAAACCATACGCCCTAGAGAGAAATGGGCCTTAATTCGTAACTCCATCAAAAATTAAAAATTTTGATTCGAAAATCCATCCAAAATCGATGTTTCAGTGTGAAAACTTTAAACTAGCTGCATCTCTTAAACTATGCATCGTAGAGGAGGTATGGATCATAATTTGTGACTCCATCAAAAATACAAAATTTACCAGAAAATCCAGCTTGAGCTTTGGTGAACATTTATTTGTAAAATTTAACCAAATTCGTTCAGGAAATCTATAAAAAGTCTGTTTCCTAAGTCTTTTGTTTAACATGTCCAAATTAATAGGGGTTTGCTGATAAAGTGTGAATACATTCATTCGCTTATTTTACAAATATTGGGTTGCCCAAAAAGTAATTGCGGATTTTTCACATAGTCGGCGTTGACAAATTTTTTCACAGCTTGTGACTCTGTAATTGCATTCTTTCTTCTGTTAGTTATCAGCTGTTAATTTTAGCTTGCTTTAGAAAAAAAGTGTAAAAAACGTATATTTGATTAAAGTTCATTCTAAGTTTTATTAAAAATGCATTTACTTTCCTTTAAAAAATCCGCAATTACTTTTTGGGCAACCCAATAAATCATCTTATATATAAAAATCAATTTGTGTTTGTTTGTAGGCTTTTTTGTTTGTGTGTTCCTTATAGACTCAGAAACGGCTGAACCGATTTTCTTGAAATTTTCACAGATGATGCATAACGATCCCGTGAGGGGGTTTGCGGACCCTCCTTACTCTAATTTTTAGAAGCGCCATATCCCGGAGATGGGTGGTGCGATTTAAGCGAAATTTTGTGTGCTCTCATATAGTACCCTTAAAAATAAAAATTTGGTATCCATATTTCGGATGGGGTACCTAGGGGGGGCGTCCCTCCCTAAAACCTACCAAACATATATTTAGACCAATCACGACAATATGGGACTCAAATGAAAGGTACTTAAGAGTAGAATACGAATCTAATACCCAAAATTGGGAACAAGTTTCTGGGGTATCTCCCAACCCCCCAAAAAAACCCCTAAAATGGGCATATTTACCGACCATGGCAATATGGGACTCAACTGAAAGGTATTTACGAGTAGAATACGAATCTGATATCGAAATATGCGCCCCTCCCAAAAACACCCCCCAAAGAGCACAAATTTACGAGCATTGCAATATTGGTTTCAAATGAAAAGTCTTTGGTAGTACCCCACGAATCTGATATCAATATTCGGGAAAATGTTTCTATGGGGCCAACCCACCCCGTAACACCACCCAAATAGGAAGTATTTGCTACCCATTCCAATGTGGGGCTCAAGTAAGAAGTACTTTAGAGTAGAATACGAAGCTGATATATATTTTCAGAGGAAATCTCTGAATGGCTGCCCCATCCTCCAAAACACCTCCCAAACCATACATGTTTGCCGATTATGCAAATATGGGGAGCAAATGAAAGGTATTTTGGAGTAGACCACGAATCTGATATCAACATTCGGGAGCAACTGTCGAGGGGACGTCCCACCTCCATAACAACCCCCAAATAGGACGTATTTGCTCACCATGGCAATTTGGGTCTTAAAGAGAGTGGAACTAAATATTTTTAGTTTTTAGGGCCAATACCCCAAACCGGACATATTTACTGACTTTTGCATTGAGGAGTTTAAATGAGATTAGAAAATGAATTTGATATCGAATTTTGAGGCCAATGGCAATATGGGGTTCAAATAAATGATATATAGATATATGAGAATAGAGAACGTTACTGATATATTTTCCGGGCTTAGTGTTGTGGGGGACCACCCCAATCCTCAAAACACCCCTAAATCGGGCATTTTCAACGACCATGTAAATGTGAAGCTTAAATGAAAAATATTGGGCGGTAGAGCGAGAATTGATACCCAATTTCGGGAGCAAATTTCCGGGGGTCTATCCCTTTCCCAAAATACCCCACAAACAGCTATTTTTTACTGACCATCGCAATATGGGGCTCAAATAAAGGTATTTGGGAGTGGAATACGAATTTGATATCCAAATGTAGGACCATGTATTTGGGGCATCACGCCTTTCCCAAAAATTTTGCTCCACATAAATTAAAAGAAAGCGCAGCAGAGCAGGCCCTGTTCAGCTAGTATTTAAAGAAAAGAAACATCACACCACTCCTTTGAACCTTTCTTAACATAACTAGCCTGCTTGCCATAATTTTTATTTTAACTCTCCACCATTGAATGGGGGTATACTAACTTCGCTATTATTCCGTTTGTAACACCTGGAAATAATGATCTTGGACCCCATTAATTATATATATTTTTTATGGCCTTAACATTTTAAGTCGATCTAGCCATTTCTGACCGTCTGTCTGTAGAAAGCACGCTAACTTTCGAAGAAGTAAAGCTAGGCGCTTTTTTGCACAAATACTTGCTATTAGAGTAGTTCAGTTGGTATTGTGAAATATGGTCCATATCAGTTCATATTTAAATATAGCTCCCATATAAACCGATCTACCGATTTTATATCTTGAAATAATGAGCCTCTAGAGGGCACAATTCTGATCCCATTTTGCTGAAAGTTTGCGCAATAATTCACCAATGACCTCCAACTTACCTGCCAACTATGCTTCAAATCGACCCAAAACCTGTTATAGCTCCCATATAACCCAATTTTCCCCTATTTTACTTCTTGAGCCTCTAGAGGGCGTAATTCTTGTCCGATTTAACGAAAATGTTGCACAGTCCCTTCTATGGCCTCTAATAGACGTGCCAATTATGGTCTGAATCGGTCCATAATAATCTATTAAAAAAAGTTTGTTTCCTAAGTCTTTTGTTTTACATTTCCCATTCAATGGTGGTTTACTGATAAAGTGTGAATACAAACATTCGTTTGTTTTTTCAAATATATAGATTTATATTTTTATAAAAAGAAGACATCACACCCTCCTTTGAACCTTTCTAAACTTTGCTAACTTTTTTACTTAAGCTTAAAAAAATTTATTTCTAAAAAAAAACAACTGTGAACAGATTTAACTTTCAGTTTCATTTCCCTGCTCTCGTTTTCATTATTGTTGGTAACTAGCAGGTCTGAAAAACAATATTACAAAATATTCTCTTGGCTTGCATACATAAAAGTAGACAATACAAGCTCGTATTACCTGACGAATGCATAACAACATATTTATGTTCACAGCGTTTTGTTGTTGTTTTGCCACATAAAACCTACCTGCGTATAGAAAATGCAAATTAAAGTTTTTTTTTTGTTTTTCTCATTTTAAAACAATTGCAATCAAGAAGCAGGCTTTAAGTGTAACAGTCGATTCAAAGCGAGACGTCGATTTAAAAAGGAGGCACAGCACAAATATGCATAAATGCAATTTCTAATTACGAGCACGTAACATTAGTAATCGACATGTGTTCCACTTTCATTTTCTTTGTACTGTGCTTTTTTCACTTTTGTTTTCTGGTTAAGTAAACAAATACAGGCACATAACATAAGCATTTAAGTGTGTGCTGTGTGCTGTGTTATTAAGGTTTAATCGGTGTTTGCATTTACATTTTTTTTGTAAACATTTCAAATAAATTTAAATACATTTAATTTTTTGTTTTAATATTAAAGATTGAGTTAAGGCATATATGGGCAATTGTGTGAATTTTTTCCTTGTTTGTTCACCTCATTTGGTAGTGTACGGTAACCACCACTGTGGTACAGGTTATTATATTGGGTTGCCCAAAAAGTAATTGCGGCTTTTTTAAAAGAAAGTAAATGCATTTTTAATAAAACTTAGAATGAACTTTAATCAAATATACTTTTTTTACACTATTTTTCTAAAGCAAGCTAAAAGTCACAGCTGATAACTGACAGAAGAAAGAATGCAGTTACAGAGTCACAAGCTGTGAAAAAATTTGTCAACGCCGACTATATGAAAAATCCGCAATTACTTTTTGGGCAACCCAATAACTTAGTGAATTAGTTTGTAACATCCAAAAGGATGAAACATAGACCCATTGATAAGTATACCGATCGACTCAGAATCACTTTCTGATTCGATTTAGCTATGTCTGTCTGTCTGTCTGCCTGTCTGTCTGTCGATCTAGCCATGTCCGTCCGTCCGTCCATCGAAAGCACGCTAATTTTCGAAGGAATAAAGCTAGCCGCTTAAAATTTTGCACGAATACTTCTTTTTAGTGTAGGTCGGTTGGGATTGTAAATGGGCCATATCGGTCCATGTTTTGATATAGCTGGTATATAAACCGATATTGGGTCTTCACTTCTTGAGCCTCAAAAGGGCGCAATTCTTATCCGATTTGACTGAAATTTGACATGAGGTGTTTTGTTATGACTTCCTGGTTGTCTGTCTGTCTGTCTGCCTGTCTGTCTATCTGTCTGTCTGTCTGTCTCTCTATCTGTCTGTCTGTCTGTCTCTTTGGTACTGGCATGTTTTTCGGCCTAGAGACGAAGCCCATTGAAATTGGAAAAAATCGGTTCAGATCTGGATATAGCTCCCATACATATGTTCGTCCGATTTTCAGTAATCTTATATATAAAAATCAATTGTTTGTTTGTTTGTGTGTTCTTTATAGACTCAGAAACGGCTGAACCGATTTTCTTGAAATTTTCACAGATGGTATACAATGACCCCCTAGTTAAAATAGGGTACTACATTTTTTGATATCTAAAGGGGAGGGCGGACCCTCCCCCTTGCCATAATTTTCAGAAGCTCCAGATCTCGTAGATGGGTGGTGCGATATAAGCGAAATTTTATGTGCTCTCATAGAGTACCCTAAAAATAAAAATGTGGTATCCAAATTTCGTATAGGGTACCTAGGGGGGCTGTCCCACCCTAAAACCTACCAAACATACATTCAGACCAATCACGACAATATGGGACTCAAATGAAAGGTATTTAGGATGAGAAAACGTATCTACTATTCAATTGTCGGTCCTATAAGCCCCAAAACACCCATAAATCGGACATATTTACCGACCGTGGCAATATGGGACTCAAATGAAAGGTATTTGCGAGTAGAATACGAATCTGATATCTAAATGTGCGAACATGTTTTTGGGGGTCCACCACTTCCCCAAAACACCCTCCAAACAGGGCTTATTTACTGACCATGGGAATATGGGGCTCAAATTTAAGGGTTTTCAGTGTAGAATTCGAATCTGATATCCAAATATGGGACCAAGTGTTTGGGGGGCCGCCTCTCCCCCAAAACATCCCCAAAGGGGACAAATTTACGACCATAGCAATATGGGGCTCAAATGAAAGGTCTTCTGGAGTAAAGCACGAATTTGATATCAGAATTCGGGAAAATTGTCTATGGGACCATCCCACCGGCACAACACCACCCAACCCCCAAAACACCCCTAAGTAGGACATATACCGATCATGGCTATATGGGACTCAAAGAAAAGGTATTTGCCAGTAGAATACGAATCTGATATCCAAATGTGGGACCATGTTTCTGGGGGAGTGGACCCCTTCCCCAAAACACCCCACAAACAGGACTTACTTACTGACCATGGGAATATGGGGTTTATATTAAAGGTATTTAAGTGTAGAATTCGAATCTGAAATCCAAATATGGGACCAAGTGTTTGGGGGGCCGCCTCTCCCCAAAAACATCCCCCAAAGGGGGCAAATTTACGTCCATAGCCATATGGTGCTCAAATGAAAGATCTTTGGGAGTAAAGCACGAATCTGATATCAATATTTGGGAAAAGTGTCTATGGGGCCACCCACAACAGCACCCAAATAGGGCTCAAATAAGAGGGTTTTTAAAGTGAAACACGAATCCGATATATATTTTCAAGGCCAACTCACAGAGTGGTCTCCCATCCCCCAAAACACCCCCAAGCCGGTCATGTTTGCCGACTATGGAAATATGGGGCTCAAATTAAAGGTATTTGGGAGTAGACCACGTATCTGATATCAACATTAGGGGCCAACTGTCTAGCGGACGTCCCACCACTATAACAACCCCCAAATAGGACGTATTTGCTCACCAAGACAATTTGGGTCTTAAAGAGAGTGGAACTAAATATTCATAGTTTTTAGGGCCAAATACCCCAAACAGGACATATTTGCTGACTTTTGTATTTAGGAGTTTAAATGAGATTAGAAAACGAATTTGATATCCAATTTTGAGGGCAATGGCAATATGGGGTTCAAATAAATGACATATAGATATATGAGAATAGAGCACGTTGCTGATATATTTTCCGGGCTTAGTATTGTGGGGGACCACCCCAATCCCCAAAACACGGGCATATTTATCGACCATGTCAATGTGGAGCTTAAATGAAAGGAATTGGGGGGAAGAGCAAGAATTGGTACCCATTTTCGGGACCAATTTTCTGGGGGTCTACCCCTTTCCCCAAATACCCCACAAACAGCAATTTTTGAGTGACCATCGCAATATGGGGCTGAAATAAAAGTATTTGGGAGTAAAATACAAATTTGATATCCATATGTAGGGCCATGTATTTAGGGCATCACCTCTTTCCCAAAAGACCCCCAAAGGGAAAAAATTTTTTGGCCATGCCAATATGTGGCTCATATGAAATGTATTTAAGATTAGAAAACGAATTTGATAACCTATTTTGGGGTCATGTGTTTGGGGGACGCCTCATTCTGTAAACTCCTCTTAAGCCAATGGCAATATAAATGGTATTTGAAAGAAGAGCACGATTTTGATATTTTTTCAGGTCCAAGTATCTGCGGGATGACCTTTCCCCCGAAAGCACCAATAAATCAGACATCATTGGAATATCGGGCTGAAATGAATGATGAAAATTTTAAGAATGGAGTACACCTTCCATTCAAACTTAAATTCGTAGACCAATAAAGATCATGTGGGATTCAGATAAAGGCACTAATATTGTTAAACTGTTAGCCAAGTTAGCATGGCATTTCACTAAAAGATCTTTAATTGTCGAAAATAAACATTCCAATACGACTTTTGTTCCATAAAAGTAAAAAAAGAAGGCGCTGCTGAACCTGCCCGGGTCAGCTAGTAATGCAATAAAATGGTCATTTCTTACCCGATTTTCCCGAAATTCGGCAGGAGGGATTTTTTTTACGACTCTCGACATTACTGGTGAATTTCATGGATATCGGTTCAGATTTAGATATAGCTCTGATATATATATCGCCCGATTTTCACTCCTAGAGCCACTGCAAGCACATTTATTGACCAATCTTGTCAAAATTGTGCACAACGCTTTCTTCGACGACTACCATAATATACATAGAGTGTTGTCAAAATCGGTTCAGATCTGGATATAGCTCCCATATATATGTTCGTCCGATTTTCAGTAATAATGCAATAAAATGGTCATTTGTAACCCGATTTTCCCGAAACTTGGCAGGAGGGATTCTCTCTTGACTCTCAATATTACTGATGAATTTTATAGAAATCGGCCCAGATTTAGATATAGCTGTCATATATGTATATGGCCAGATTTTCAACCCAAGAGCCACTGCAAGCACATTGTTTGACCAATCTTGCCAAAATTGTGCACAACGCTTTCCTCGACGACTACTACATTATCTGAGAAGTTTTTCTCAAAATCGGTTCGGAGGTAGATATAGCTCCCATACATATGTTCGTCAGATTTTGGGCAATTTGTCATAATGTTGTCATTTTTCAACCGTAGTTTTTACAGTTTGGCAGGAGGGATTCTCTCTTGACTCTCAATATTACTGATGAATTTTATAGAAATCGACCCAGATTTAGATATAGCTGTCATATATGTATATCGCCCGATTTTCACTCCTAGAGCCACTGCAAGCACATTTATTGACCAATCTTGCCAAAATTGTGCACAACGCTTTCCTCGACGACTACTACATTATCTGAGAGGTTTTTCTCGAAATCGGTTCAGAAGTAGATATAGCTCCCATACATATGTTCGTCAGATTTTGGGTAATTTGTCATAATGTTGTCATTTTTCAACCGTAGTTTTTACAGTTTGAACATATTTTCTCCTTTAAAACTGGTTCAGAATTGGATATAGGTCCCACATTGTATTTATAGGATAGGTGTAGTATATTATACAGTCGGCACCGCCCGACTTTTGCCCTTCCTTACTGGTTTTTTTTATTGAATTTTAGGTTTTCTGTTGGATAGAAAGTACACTCCTATTTTTGGCATACCTTCCACCTTGAGGTCAACTATATTTTTAGGAGATACAGTAATTACTTATATATGATCAGTATTTTATTATTTAAGAACGGCATTAGTACAATAAGTATGAGGTTGAGCTAAAATTTGTTTAACATAGAAATAAACATGGAAACCCCCATACGTATTTCTAATGAACCTTAGTTTACATTGTTTTTTTTTGAAATTTTTTTCCTTGCACTAACTTTTTCTTTTTTTTTTACACATTTCTAATTAATAACAGGAAGAAATATATGCTAGGTTGCAATACATTGCTTTGGGGGTTTAATTAATAAAAAAAATAAGCTATGCAGTTACCAAGTTATTTGCATGAAACCGGTGTTTGCTTTAGTTTTAGTTTTATAGGGAAATTCCGTTTTATATCGACACCTGAGGCCTTTAAACCATTACCACTAGTTAATTGCCTTGATTTATGAAACAAGGAAACATAACTCACTTTTTTCATAGAACTTTAGGAATTTTAATTGAACAATTGCTTTGGCAGTCACAAAAGACAGTGCGGGCTAAAAACGAAAGACTTAGAGAACAAGCACTTTTTTTTTACCAACTTGTTTATCAATTCATAGGAAATTGTAAACAGGTTTGTGAAAGGCATATTTATGGTAAGAATGGGTTTCAAATGAGTGCACATAAATTTCATTTAATTAGAGTAAAGCTGCTCGTATAATTTTTCGTAATGGGTGGAAACAATATTAATAACAACAAGTAGACATGTGCTTAATTCGGCTGGGATGAATCTTGGGAACCCACCACCATGAATGTTTGCCAAACCAGGCCAAAATCTAAGCTTCTAAGAGCCGTACAAGGCAAATCAGGAGAGACCGATTTATATGGTACCTATACCAGGTTGTATACCGATTTGGACAGTACTTGGCACTGTCGTTGGAAGTGGCAACAAAACACCAGGTAATAAATTTTAGGTTAGGTTGAAAAGAGGGTGCAGATATTAATACGCCCAATGCCACTATGGACATACACCTAAGCCAGTTATCGGCTTGTTGTGCGCTCTACAAACTAGCAAGTAACCTCTAAAAAGAAAATTTTAAGTTAGGAATTCCGTGCTACTTTCAAAATCCTCAATTGTTTTCAATACCACTCCCCTAAGTTGGTTCATGTCTGGTGTTGTGTCTCAACCTAAGTGCCGGCATCTGTTAGACGCGAAAGCCGGGCAATGACAAAGGAAATGCTCATGCTATCATTTGCCGCACCGATTTTACATAAATGAGCTCGTTGTCCTATGTGTTCCCTTGTGATACCAATAGCTATACTGGCCTCCTTATTGCTTCCTTTCAGTAATAGCCTCGTCTTCTCACGATCTGGATCCCCCCATAGGATTTTCGCCGTCCTACCGACCATTTCGCTGTTCCACAATGTTGCATGCGTATTCGTCTCCTACTCCCTTAACACGGACTGCGTCGACCCGAAAGGCTTCGGGTTAACCAAGTTTATTGGCTGCAGTCCTCTGATCTTCACCGCCAAATCGTCTGCCCTTTCATTTTCCCTTACTCCGTTATAGTCGGGCAATCAAACAATGCGGATTTTGCCATCCGTCCTTAGAGAAGGCGTTAATCTCCTTCTTACACTGGCCGTCCTGGTTGTTATTGCCCTTATGGCAATTTTACTGTCGGTAAAGATGTTTACAATCGACGTCCTCGCGTTAGCACCACACCACTTCACGCATTCCGTGATCGCCAGGATCTCCGTCTGCAAGATCGTATTATGGTCGGGCAGTCTAAAACAGATCTCAGTTCATGGGTTCTCAATGTAGACCCCCAGGCTCCATCTGTCCTCTAGTTTTGATCCAGCCGTTTTACATGATCTTCCAGATGGCAATACCCGGGTTCCATCAATCCAAGACTGTGCCGATGGCAGCAGTGCCTCGCACTGGACTTCAAGGTTCATCTCAGGTATCCAATCGGAAACCTCTTCCGTTCCCACCAGGTTTCCTATCCTCAATCCATTATCCCATCGCCTTAAGTCTCATAGCCTCTCATTTTAAATTGGATAAAAAATGGGGCTTCCATCGGCGTAAGAGGTTAAATTGGGATACGAGTTTATATGGGAGCTTTATCAGGTTGTAAACCGATTTGATTCATGCATGGCACCAGCGTTGGAAGTCATACCAAGACACTGCGTAAAATTTCACTAAAAACGCATAACATTTGCAGCCAAATCACATAAGAATTGCGCCCTCTAGAAGCTCAAGAGGACTAGACTCGAGATCGGTATATATGGCTGCTATACCAATGCATGGACCGATTTGGCACATTTACAATCCCGAAAAACCCGACCTACACTAATAAGAAGTATTTGTGCAAAATTTCAGGCGGCTATCTTTACTCCTTCGAAAGTTAGCGTGCTTTCGACAGACAGGCTGACGAGAGGGCATGACTAAGTCGACAAACTTCTCACATATCAATGATTGCAGTCCGATTCAAGCTTAAGCTCAGTGATATGGAGCCTGCTCTTTATATCCTAGTCTGAAAGGCGTGCCGCCGTGCGACTCCTCTATGTAGAGAAGTTTTTAAATGGCATTGTGCCTTACAAATATTGGCAGCATTTGGAGGGGAAAACCACCGCTGAAAAAAGTTTTTCTATTGGTCTTGCCAAGATTCGAATTTAAGCGTTCAGCATCATGGGCGGACATGCTAACCTCTGCGCTAGGGTGGCCTCCTAACATAGGTCACTTTGCTAAATTTCAACTTAATCTGCCGATAAATGTGCCTTTTTGGGCCAAAGACCTCAAATCGAGAGATCGGTGTATATGGCAGCCTTATCAAAATATAGCCCAATCTTCACCATACTCGGTACAAATGTCGAGGAGCCTAACGCAACACATTGTGTCAAACATCAGCAAATTTGAATAATAAACGCTTTTTATGGGCCCAAGACTTAGTCCCGTCCCGTCCGTCGAAATCACGATAGCGGTCGAACGCTTAAAGTTTGCCGCTTGAAATATTCCACATATACTTAATATTGATGTAGGTCATTGGGGATTGCAAATGGGCCATATCGGTTCAGATTTGGATATAGCTCCCATATAAACCGATCTCCCGATTTGATTTCTTAAGCACCTGGAAGCCACAATTGTTGTTCGATTTGGCTTAAGGTTTGCACATACTGTCCTCTTATGACTTTCCATAACTGCGCTAAGTATTGTCCAATTCGGTCTATAAACTGTTATTGGTCCCTTCTTGAGACGCCTGAAAGCCGCAATTTTGATCCGATTTGGTTAAAATTTTGCATGCGGTGTTCTGTTACGACTTCCAACAACAGTCCAAATCGGCCTATAACCTGATATAGCTCCCATATAAATCGATCTCCCGATTTGACTTCTTGAACCCCTGGAAAAAAATAAACATTTTATTAGTTATTATTAGTGACAAAATATTGGCAAATAATTTTTAATATTTTATTTCTTTCTCTTTCCAGGTAAGCGTGTGTGTCAAGGCATATTAAATAATTCATACGACTAGTAAGTATAATAACTGATCAAGGAAAAAAATTCCTCCAATTATAAAGCTCGTATCGAAAGAGAAATAACAAGTTAGAAGAGAATAAGTTCGGCCGGGGCGGCCGAACTTAATGCCGGCGGAGGCTACCGTAGCGCAGAGGTTAGCATGTCCGCCTATGACGCTAAACGCCTGGCTTCGAATCCTGGCGATAACATCAGAAAAATTTTCAGCGGTGGTTATCCCCTCCTAATGCTGGCGACATTTGTGAGGTACTTTGCCATGTAAAAACTTCTCCCCAAAGAGGTGTCGCTCTGCGGCACGCCGTTCGGACTTGGCTATAAAAAGGAGGTCCCTTA
Organism: Stomoxys calcitrans; assembly: GCF_963082655.1. Taxonomy (NCBI): domain Eukaryota; kingdom Metazoa; phylum Arthropoda; class Insecta; order Diptera; family Muscidae; genus Stomoxys; species Stomoxys calcitrans. The sequence goes on along the minus strand of NC_081554.1, from coordinate 47,464,253 downwards.
TCATTGAGCTTAAAATTGAATCGGGCAGCACTCATTGATTTGTGAGAAGTTTGCCCCAGTTCCTTAATGGAATGTTCATGAGCAAATATGCATTTGCATTTGCAAGTTCGGCCGGGCCGAACGTGGTGGATACCCACCACGTTGGGTATATGTAAACAACCCTTTGTCATAATCCGGTGAAAAATGCATTATTTATGCATCCATAGATACTATATCCAAATATGATCCCATTTTGACCAAATTCAGCATTGAGTGGTCTAATAAATACAAATCACTTCTATTTTGGTTCAATATTGGTCTTTTTGGCAGCTATGTCCAGATATAGACCAACCTGAACCATATAGAACACGGATGTCGAAAATCCTAACATAAGTCACTGTGTCAATTTTCAACGAAATCGGATAATAAATGCGCCTTTAATGGAGCCAAGACCATAAATCCAGGGGTCGGTCCATATGACAGCTATGTCCAACTCTGCACCGATTTGGGCCATCTTCAAGAAGGATATCGAGGGACCCAACACAACTCATTGTCCCAAATTTTGGCGAAATCGGACAAAAAATGGCTTTCTTATGGGCCCAAGACCTTAAATCGAGAAATCGATCTATATGGCTGATATATCCAATTCTGAACCGATCTGGGCCAAATTGCAGAAGGATTTAAAGTGGCGTAACTGGTGTTAGATTTTTACGACGATCAAGAATATATTCTTAATGGGGTCTTAGATCAATATTTCGATGTTTTTCAAACGGAATGACGAACGGAAGCTACACCGTATGGAGCATTCTAACATCCGCAACATGTGGACGCGCCCGGTAACTTGCAGCTAAGCTTCTCGTGACAGCAATAAACACCACATAGATCGGACCTCAATGTTCTAGCTTGTGTGGTGCCCATAGCTATCCCGTGCCGGGAGTATATCTCCATCCTTTGGACATCCTTTATATTTTTATAACCTCCACCATCGGATGGTGGTATACTAATTTCGTCATCCTGTTTGTAACTACTTGAAATATTCGTCTGAGACCCCATAAAGTATATATATTCTTTATCGTCGTGACATTTCATGTCGGTCCGTCCGTCCGTCTGTCCGTCGAAAGCACTCTAACTTTCGAAGGAGTAAAGCTAGCAGCTTAAAATTTTGCACAAATACTTCCTATTAGTGTTGGTCGGTTGGGATCGTAAATGGGCCATATTGGTTCATGTTTTGATATAGCTGCTATATAAACCGATCCGGGGTCTTGACTTCTTGAGCCTCTAGAGTGCGCAATTCTTATCCGATTGGAATGAAATGTTGCACTACGTGTTTTGTTATGATATCCAACAACTGTGCCAAGTATGATTCAAATCGGTTCATAACCTGATATAGCTGCCATATAAACCGATCTTCGGTCTTGACTTCTTGAGCCTCTAGAGGGCGCAATTCTAATCCGATTGGAATGAAATTGTGCACGACGTGTTTCGCTATGGCTTCCAACAAATGTGCTAAGTATGGTTCAAATCGGTCAATAGCCTGATATAGCTGCCATATAAACCGATCTTGGGTCTTGACTTCTTGAGCATCTAGAGGGCGAAATTCTAATCCGATTGGAATGAAATTTTTTACGAAGTATTTTGTGTGATATCTGACTGTGCGTATTAAGGTTCAATTCGGTCTATAACCTGATGTAGTTGTCGTATAAACCGATCTGGGGACTTGACTTCTTGAGCTTCTAGAGGGCGCAATTATTATCCGATTTGCCTGAAATTTTGCATGACGTATTTTATTATGACTTTCAACAACTGTACTCTGTATGGTTCAAATCCGTCAATAACCTGATATAGCTGCTATATAAACCGTTCTTGGGTCTTGACTTCTTGAGCCTCTAGAGATCGCAATTATTATCCAATTTGCCTGAAATTTTGCTTGACGTATTTCATTATGACTTTCAACAACTGTACCAAATAAAGCTCAAATCAGTTCATAACCTGATATAGCTGCCATATAAACCGACCTAGGATCTTGATTTCTTGAGCCTCTAGAGGTCGCAATTATTATCCGATTTACCTGAAATTTTGTACGACGGGTCCTCTCATAACCATCAACATACGTGTTTATTATGGTCTGAATCGGTCTATAGCCTGATACAGCTTCAATATAAATCGATCTCTCTATTTTACTTCATGAGCCCCCAAAGCACGTAATTCTTATTCGAATTGGCTGACATTTTACACAGGTCTCCAACATATAATTTAATTGTGGTCCAAACCGGACCATATCTTGATATCGCTCTAATAGCAGAGCAAATCTTTTCTTTATATCCTTTTTTGCCTAAGAAGAGATGCCGGGAAAAGAACTCGACAAATGCGATCCATGATGGAGGCTATATAAGATTCAGCCCGACCGAACATAGCACGCTTTTACTTGTTTTCTGTTATTTTATTTTACTGCTAGAATTACTGCTGTAATAGCAGCAAATAAAACTGCTAACAATTAGCAGACAGTGCCTCGTGGTGGGATAGCGCTACAACGGCTGGAGCTTTGAGGTAAGATTTCCGTGTGTTGTTCATCCCTGTCACTAGAAGCTTAACTGCCAGCTACCAGGCGCGTCCACATATTGCAGATGTTAGAGTGCTCCATACGGTGTAGTTACAATGGCAGTTGCGGACAATTAGCTGTATCGAGCGGAGAGTCCCAGCATAAATATTAAGTGCCTGTGCTGTTCGATATGATAGGGCGTGTTATTGGCGCTTTTAAACAGCCAATGATTAACCTGTTCTTGCGGCGATCGGTCCTTTGGACCGGAACGAGTTTGTTAACCTACAGATGCACCACATTGGTTGGAACTTTGAGGTGCGATCTGTGCGTTGTTCATCGCTGTCACGAGAAGCTTAGCTGCGAACTATCAGGCCCATCCAAAAGTTGCGGATAGAGGAATGCTCCATACGGAGTGGCTGCAACGACAGTCGCGGACAGTCATCTGTGTCGAGCGGAGAAACTCAGGTGGAGGCCTGGTGGTACCGCCTTTTCCATAAATATTGAGTGCCAGTGATGTTCGATAAGGCAAGGCGAGTTATTGGCGCCTTTAATGAACCATTGGCCAACCTGTTCTCGCGGCGATTGGTCCTTTGCACCGGAACGAGCTTAATAACCTAAAAGTGCTGGACAAGGAAATGTGACTACAATCACAACAGCAGACAGTGTCTGCTATTATGAGCAGATTTTTTTTATGAATGTACAATCATTGGCCCAATTGCTTCCTTTATAATTTTTTATAATATAAACTAAGCTAAAAAAAACTGTGAAAATTTTGTTGGGCGCATTTGGTAAAACTTTTTAAACAATAATCACCAAATCAAAAAAGGTTTTCTTTAATATGCTGAAAATTTCGTGAATACGCTCATCACTTAACATTACTTTCATTTTATTGTCTTAATTTAGGTTTCCATGATTATGTGAAAATATTTTAATATAGTGAAAATAAAAGTTTTTTTTTTTTTTTTTTTTAATTTATGATATGGGTGCCATGTACTTTTATATAGACATGAACTTTCTTTGAAAGTCAGCGGTAGCAAAAGAAGAAATAAAAAATTAAAATAAATAAATAACGCACAATATGCGATAAGAGTATGTATAACTTAAAATTCATTGAAAAACAAAAGTACGGGCCCATAATCATAAGCCATAAAAATTAACAGCAAATCATGGCAGCAGCAGTATGAAGTAGTTGTGGCTTTAGGTTTGCAAGTAAGCAAAGTATGTACATAAATTTTTAGGGGGGACACAATGCAAACAGACGACATTTTTTTTTTCGTTGAGTCTTAATACCTTGACTGCCCATAAAGCCATCTTCCCAGTTGGTAAGCTACAAATGTAGGTAAATTTGTTTTTTTTTTTATGTATGTACAAAATAATTGAGCACTCACTTGGAACGAAAAATTATTATTAACCAAAAAAAAAAAAGAGAAGACCCCTCTGCACGTGATCAAATCCAAATTTTTTCTATTAAAATTTTATGCCGTCTATTAAGTTGTGCTCCTTTTGTCTGCCTGTCTATTGGTTTATCATTTGGTTATTGTTAATTTTGTTATTTGTCACCAAACAACACAAAAGCCCATGCAGGTTATACAATTATCAAGCATAGCTTGGCAGACGAAAAACAAATTATTTTGGTGGTTCGCTTTATGGCCAGTTGGAGGCTTTTCATGGCTTAAGACAGCGGCAATTCGGTAATGACAGTTTGGGCGCTTATTCGTTGTTATTTAATTTATGTGTCACCCCAAAAAGTCAACAAAGCGAAATTGAAAGGAAAGCAGTGTAAGTAATTTTCTTTTCAACATTTCGTTTATTTTTTCTTTTCTTGCCAGTTTATGAATTTGGGCATTGTTAAGCGTTGCATGGTTTAGTTAGCTGGGTGGGTGACACTCTTTTGGAAATGGTCAAAAAAAAAAACCTTTAATTAATGCATGATCAATCAATTAAATTCCCGTTTTGGCAATATTTTTTCGCTTATAGTCTTTGAATTTCTAAAATCAAATCCAAATCCAAGTTGTTTTCCTTTTTTGATTTCAGGTTTGTTTTCTAAGTCTTTTGATTGATTTGCCTTGCTCGATGTGATGTCAACTCTATGGCCTCTAGCAAATTATTACTTCATGCTGTATGTGTTCATAGTGTTTTTTTTTAAAGAACTCTTTGCATAACCAGCTTTATTTTATTGAGGAGTTCAATTGGTTAATATAATAAAATTCCATACTGCCTTACTACGCTTAGGGGAGTTTTATTTGTCAAATAAAAGGAGATAATTAAAAACAAATTAGTTGAGAAGTTTTGGTGTAATTAAAAAACAAGTTTGTATACGAATTCAATTCAATTGGTTACGCCACTTATAAGAAAGAATTTGTTGTTGACTCTAAAAAATATGAGAAATTCCTTTAAATAAATATCGCATGTGTGTTGTGTGCATTGATGGCACAACCTGCGTAGTTTGGCCGGGCCGAATCTAATATACCCTCCATTATGGATAGCATTTCTCGAGTTCTATGCGCGGTATCTCTTTTTAGGCAAACAAAGAATAATGAATATGAACTGTTTTGCTATTGGAGCTATATCAAGTTATTGTCCGATTCGGACCATAAATGAATGCTGAACATTGTAGAAGTCATTGTGGAATATTTCTGTTCATTCGGATAAGAATTGCGCCTTGTAAGAACTCAAGAACCAAAATCGGGAGATAGGTTTATATGGGAGCTGTATCAAGCTATTGATCGATTCAGACCATATTAGACACGTATGTTAAAAGTCATGAGAGAAGCTGTTGTGCAAAATTTCTGCGAAATCGGATGATAATTGCGCCCTCTAGAGGCTCAAGAAGTCAAGATCCCAGATCGGTTTATATGGCAGCTATATGAGGTTCTATACCGATTTGCGCCATACTTCGCACAGTTATTGGAAGTCATAGCAAAACTCCTCATGCGAAATTTCAGCCAAAGCGGATGAAAATTGCGCCCTTAAACGGTTCAAGAAGTCAAGATCCAAGATCGGTTTACGTGGGAGCTATATCAGGTTATGGACCGATTTGAACCTTACCTACCACAGTTGTTGGAAGTCATTACAACATATCTCATGCAAAATTTCAGCCAAATCGGATGATAGTTGCGCCCTCTAGAGGCTCAAGAAGTCAAGATCCCAGATCGGTTTATATGGCAGTTATATCAGGTTATGGACCGATTTGAACCATACTTGACACTGTTATTGGATATCATAACAAAACACGTCGTGCAAAATTTCATTCCAATCGGATAAAAATTGCGCGCTTTATTGGCTCAAGAAGTCAAGATCCCAGATCGGTTTATATGGCAGCTATATGAGGTTCTATACCGATATACGCCATACCTAGCAAATTTATTGGAAGTCATAACAAAACACGTTTTCCTAAATTTCATTCCAATCGGATAAGATTTGCGCCCTCTAGAGGCTCAAGAAGTCAAGTCCTCAGATCTGTTTATATGGCAGCTATATCAGGTTCTATACCGATTTACGCCATACTAACCAAATTTATTGGAAGTCATAACAAAACACTTCATGCAAAATTTCAGCCAAAGCGGATGAAAATTGCGCCCTTAAACGGTTCAAGAAGTCAGGATCCAAGATCGGTTTACGTGAGAGCTATATCTGGTTATGGACCGATTTGAACCTTACCTACCACAGTTGTTGGAAGTCATTACAAAACATCTCATGCAAAGTTTCAGCCAAATCGGATGATAATTGCGTCCTCTAGAGGCTCAAGAAGTCAAGACCCAAGATCGGTTTATATGGCAGCTATATCAGGTTATATACCGATTTGCGTCATACTTAGCACAGTTGTTGGATATCATAACAAACCACATCGTACAAAATTTCATTCTAATTGGATAAGAATTGCGCCCTCTAGTGGCTGAAGAGTTCAAGTCTCCAGATCGGTTTATATGACAGCTATATCAGCTTATGGACCGATTTGAGTCTTACTTAGCACAGTTGTTGGATATCATAACAAACCACATCGTACAAAATTTCATTCCAATTGGATAAGAATTGCGCCCTCTAGTGGCTCAAGAAGTCATGTCTCCAGATCGGTTTATATGACAGCTATATCAACACATGGACCGATTTGAACCATACTTAGTGCAGCTGTTGAAAGTTATACCAAAACACCACATACGAAATTTTAGTCAAATCGGATGAGAATTGCGCCCTATAGAGGCTCAAGAAGTCAAGACCCAAGGTCGGTTTACATGGCAGCTATATCAGGTTATTGACCGATTTGAGCCTTACTTAGCACAGTTGTTGGATATCATAACAAACCACATCGAACAAAATTTCATTTAATTTGGATAAGAATTGCGCCCTCTAGAGGCTCAAGAAGTCAAGTCTCCAGATCGGTTTATATTACAGCTATATCAGCTTATTTACCGATTTGAGCCATACTTTGCACAGTTGTTGGATATCATAACAAAACACGTCTTGCTAAATTTCATTCCAATCGGATAAGATTTGCGCCCTCTAGAGGCTCAAGAAGTCAAGACCCTAGATCGGTTTATATGGCAGCTATATCAGGTTATTGACCGATTTGAATCTAACTTAGCACAGTTGTTGGAAGTCATAGCTTAACATGTCTTGCAAAATTCCAGTCAAATCGAACGAAAATTGCGCTTTCTAGAAGCTCTAGAAGTCAAGACCCAAGATCAGTTTATATGGCAGCTATATCAAAACATGGACCTATTTGAACCATATTTAATGCAGTTATTGTAAGTGATACCAAAACACCACGTGCGAAATTTTAGTCAAATCGAACGAGAATTGCGCTTTCTAAAATAGAAGCTCAAGAAGTCAAGACCCAAGATCAGTTTATATGGCAGCTATATCAAAACATGGACCGATTTGAACCATACTTAATGCAGTTGTTACCAAAACACCACGTGCGAATGTTTAGTCAAATCGGATGAGAATTGCGCCCTCTAGAGGCTCAAGAAGTCAAGACCCAAGATCGGTTTAAATGGCGGCTTTCGGACCCCACCAAAATTTATATATTTCTGGTCGTCGTAAAACTCTAAGACGATTTAACAATGTCCGTTAGTCTATTCGTCTGTATGTGCGTCAGTTGTAGTCACGCTACAGTCTACAAATATTGAGCTGAAATTTGGCATAGACTCGTATTTCTTCCATACGCAAGTTATGCTCTTGAATATGCCAAATCGGACTATTTATTGCCCAATTTCGCTGAAATTTGGCACAGTGAGTGCGCATTAGGCATATCGTAATCTGAACCAAACATGATCCACATCGGAATATAAATACTTCAAGCGGCTGATGCACCTCCCAATATGGTCCTTCTTGTCTAATATATAAAATCCAATTTGTGTTCGTTTGTTTGTTTGTCGGTTTGTTTCGTATAGACTCAAAAACGGCTGAACCGATTACCTTGAAATTTTCACAGATTGTGCAGATTTGTCTGGAAGGAAACATAGGCTATATAATTTTTTGATATCTGGAGGGGGACGGACCCTCCCCCTTAACCCAAAAATAAAAATGGACCGATCGGGACAATATGGAATTCAAATGAAAGGTATACAAGAGTAGAGTACGAATTTCATAATAAAAGTTTGATCCGTATACCTAGGGGGCCGCCCCAGCCCCAAAACCCCTTAAAATAGGTTTATTTCACAATCATGACAATATGGGACTCAAATGACAGGTATTCATTAGTAGATTACGAATATGGTCAGGAAGTAGGAATAGGCTTTATAAGTTATTGATTACGGAAGGTGGCGGACCCTCCACCGTTACCCCAAAAATACCGCCCAAAATCTAAAGTGGACCGATAAGGACAATATGGGTATCAAATGAAAAGTAGGCGGGAGTAGATAACGAATCTATCATACAAATTCAGGTCAAAGTATAGAGAGTCACCCAACCCCCACTAAAACGCCCAAAATGGGCACATTAGCTTATCACGGACAAATGGAACGCGGTTTGTTTGTTCCGTATATACGGAAAAACAGCAGAACCGATTGTCTCGAAATTTTCGCATATTGTGTAGGTTTGTCTGGAATGAAACATAGGCTGTATAATTTTTCGGTTTTGTAAGGAGGACAGACCCTCCCCGTATGCCAAAAACACAACCCAAAATCAAAAGTGGACCTCGGACAATAAAGGTACAATAAAGGTATCAAAAGAAAGTTATTAGAGAGTTGCCTACGAATATGGTATCAAAATTTGAGTCTAAGCACCCATCGGGCCTTCCCCCTTATGTCTAAAACATAACTCAAAATGAAAAGTGGACCGATCGGGACAATATAGGTATCGAATGAAAGTATTGGAGAATAGAATGCGAATATGGTATTAAAATGTGAGTCTAAGTACACATCGGGCCGCCCGAATTTCATAATAAAAGTTTGGTCCATGTACCTGGGGGGTCGCCCCAGCCCCAAAACCCTTTAAAATAGGTTTATTTGACTGTCATGAGAATATGGGACTCAAATGAAGGTATTCGGGAGTAGATTACGAATATGATCAGGAAGTAGGAATAGGCTTTATAATTTAATGATTAAGGAAGGGGCGGACGCTCTACCGTTACCCCAAAAACACCACCCAAAAACAAAAACGCCCAAAATGGGCACATTAGCCATTCACGGACATATGGGACTCGGTTTGTTTGTTCTGTATAGACGGAAAAACAGCAGAACCGTTTTTCTCGAAATTTTCGCATATTGTGTAGGTTGATCTGGAAGGTAACATAGGCTATATTATTTTTCGATATCGGAAGGGGGACGGACCCTCCCCCTTTGTGTCAAAAACATAACTCAAAATCAAAAGTGGACCGATCGGGACAATATGGGTATCAAATTAAAGGTATTGGAGAGTAGAATACGAACAAGGTATTAAAATTTGGGTCCAAGTATTCAGCGGGCCCCCACCCAACCTCAAAACTCCTCTAAGCAGATATATTCTAAGTTCATGTCAACATGGGGCTCAAATAAAAGATATTCGGGAGTAGTTTTCGAATCTGGCATATAAAATCAGATCAAAGTATAGAGAGCCACGCCACCCCTCAAAAACGCAATTAGACCCATTATGTCTATTGAACCGATTTTGTTGAAATTTTCATAGATTGTGTACGTCTGTCTGGAAGAAAACATAGGCTATATCATTTTTAGATATCGGGTGGAGGCGGACCCTCCCCCTTACTCTAAAAATGACACCCATACCTGAAAGTGGTCTGATGGGCACAATAAGGGTATCAAATGAAAGGTATTGGAGACCAGAAAACGAAAATGGTATTAAAATTTGGATCCAAGTATCCAGCGAGCCCCCACCCGACCTTAAAAGTCCTCTTAACAGATATATTCGAAGTTCATGTCGATATGGGGCTCAAATGAAAGATATTCTGGAGTAGATTTCGAAACTTGTATACAAAATCAGATCGAAGTATAGGGGGTCACGCCTGAACCGATTTTGTTAAAATTTGCTATGGGCACAATAAGGGTATCAAATGAAAGATATTGGAGACCAGAAAACGAAAATGGTATTAAAATTTGGGTCCAAGTATCCCGCGGGCCCCCACCCAACCCCAAAACTCCTCTAATGTCAATATGGGACTCAATTGAAAAGTATTAGGTAGTTGATTACTTATATGGCATAAAACATTAGGTCCAAGTAATGGGGGATCGCCTACCCCCAAATACCCCCAAATGGGCATATTTGCCGACCATGGCTATATGGGGCTCAAACGAAAGGTATTAGGGAGTAGATTGCGAATATGACATTAGAATTTTCGTATAAGTCTAGGTGGCTCTTTTCCTCCTAAAGATATGCCAAATGGGTTATTTGACCCATTATGACAATATAGGATTCAAATGAAAGGTATTTGAGAGTAGAAAACGAATTTGATATCCAGTTTTGGAGCCAAGTATTTTGGGATACGCCATAAAGCGCCCCCTAAACTGAACTTCATTTCCGTTTGGAATAAAGAACGAATTTGATATCTATTTTCAGTGCAAAGTGCCGGTGGTCACCCCAGCCCCAAAAAACCCTCCAAGCGGTCCATATTTACCGGCCGTAGCAATATGGGGCTCAAATTAAAGGGATTTGGAAGTTCAGCACGAATTTGACATCCATATTTGAGTCGAAATGTCTGAGGCGCCATCCATCCCCAAATGAAAATTATCATAAGGAAGAACATTACCTTTTTTTTATTGCCGAGTCCGAATGGCGTGCCGCAGTTCGACACCTCCATGGGTGTCCCTCCGAATCCAAACGGCGTCCCGCAGTGCAACACCTCCTTGGGGAAAGAGCCCGGTTCAGCTAGTACTCGTATATAAATGAAAACTAGTTTCTTTCCTGACAAGAAAATATTTTCTAGCTAAACTTTTCCTACCGCTAAGAAAGCCAAATCGCACACTCCCTTATATTTGGGTAATGTTGAGTGAACCTCATGATGATGTAATGGAAAAGTAGTTTGCAAATTTCTTTAATAGTTTATTTACCATGCGATTTGGCGGCAGGTTACAATCAAACTACAAAGATTTTTTGTAATTTGAAGTTCATTACAACCGTGAAAGTTGTAACGAATTATTTTGTTTTCCTTTTATCGCAAATTATGGGGTGCAAATGCGAAAATGTGGATGAAGGCCTTGCCACAACCTTTCCTTAACATAGTTAGCATAGCTTTAAATAAATTTTTTTGAAATTACACATACAAACAAACAGTTCCTTTTTTATGTTTGCTGAAGCAATTTTGGAAAAATTTTACCTAGAAAAGAAATTTGAGATATGAATTTATTTCATTGTATTTCCTTCGATTTGGTAATAACAAATACTGATGCTAGAGACTGTTTTTGGTAGTATTTTTTTAGAAATTGCAATCAGTGGACCAAATCCATGGTCCCACATTTGATATCAGATACGTATTCTACTCCCAAATGCCTTTATTTGAGCCATATATTGCGATTGTCAGTAAATAATTGGAGTTTGTGGGGTGTTTTTGGGGAAGGAATAGACCCCCCAATAAATGGGTCCCAAAAGTGGGTATCAATTTCGTATTGTTTCCCCAATTCCTTTCATTTAAGCCCCACATGGACGTGATCGGTAAATATGCCCAATTTAGGGGTGTTTTGTGGTGGGCCCCTAAACACTAAGCCCGGAAAAAATATCATTGCACTCAAAATTGGATATCATATTCGTTTTCTAATCTCATTATTGCAAAAGTCAACTCCTTATTGCAAAAGTCAGCAAATGTGTCCGGTTTGGGGTATGGGCTCTAAAACCTATCAATTTCGAGAGCCACTCCATTTAAGACCCAAATTGTCATGGCAAGCAAATATTTCTATTTGGGAGTTGTTATGGACGTACTCTAGACAGTAGGTGCCGAATGTTGATATCAGATTCGTGGTCTACTTTCAAATACCTTTCATTTGAGTCCCAAATTGCCATAGGTGACAAACATGACCTGTTTTGGGGGATAGTGTGGCAGTTCTTGGGGAGATAGGGCGGCAGTTCTGTGACTTGGCCCTGAAAATCTATTTCAAATTTGTTTTCTACTTTAAAGTGCCTCTTAATAATGCCCCATATTGGATTGATCAGCAAATACGTCCTATATAGGTGGTGTTATGGGGTTGGGTTGTCCCATAGGCACTTTTTCCCGAATATTGATATCAAATTCTTGCTTTACTCCCAAAGACCTTTCACTCGATCCCCATATTGCGATGGTCGTAAATTTGTCCTCTGTGGGGGGGTTTTTTTTTGGAAGGGGCGGCACCCCAAACACTTGGTCCCACATTTGGATATCAGATTCGTATTCTCAAATACCTTTTATCTAAGCCCCATATTGTCATGGTCAGTTAAAAAAGTCCTGGTTTTGGGGTTTTTTGGGGAAGAGGTGGACCCTCAGGAATTTGGTCCCACATTTGGCCATATTGTCACGGTCAGTAAATAAGTCCTGGTTTTGGGGTGTTTTGGGGAAGAGGTGGACCCCGAGAAACTTGGTCCTACATTTGGATCTCAAATTCGTATTCTACTCGCAAATACCTTTCATTTGAGTCCCATATTGCCATGGTCGGTAAATATGTCCGATTTAGGGGTCTTTTGGGGCTTGGGGTGGTCCCCCTAGCACTTGGTCCGACAATTGGATATCAGATATGTTTTCTTATCCTAAATACCTTTCACTCGAGCCCCATATTGTGATGGTCGTAAATTTGTCCTCTATGGGGGGTTTTTTTTTTTGGAGGGGCGGCACCCCAAAACACTTGGTCCCACATTTGTATATCAGATTCGTATTCTACACTCAAATACCTTTAAGTTAAGCCCCATATTGCCATGGTCAGTAAAAATGTCCTGTTGTTTGGGTGTTTTGGGGAAGAGGCAGTTACCCAGAAATTTGGTCCCACATTTGGCCATATTGTCATGGTCAGTAAATAAGTCCTGGTTTTTGGGTGTTTTGGTGGTGGACCCCCAAAAACTTGGTCCCACATTTGGATTTCAGATTCGTATTCTACTCGCAAATACCTTTCATTTGAGTTCCATATTGTCATGGCCGGTAAATATGTCCGATTTAGGGGTGTTTTTGGGGTTGCGGTGGTCCCCCAAACACTTGGTCCGTTAATTGAATATAAGATACGTTTTCTAATCTTAAATACCTTTCATTTGAGTCCCATATTGTTGTGCTTGGTCAAAATATCTATTGGGTAGGTTTTAGGGAGGGGCGGTCCCCCTAGGTACCCCATCCGAAATTTGGATACCAAATTTTTGTTTTTACATTCATATAAGAGAGCACACAAAATTTCACTTAAATCGCCCCAGCCATCACCGAGATCTGGCTGGTTTCTGAAAATGAGGGTAAGGGGGAGGGTCCGCTTTTTGAGCCCGTATGAACTTTAAATTTTATCCAATTTAGCTGGAGTTTATCATTCTTAGTCTCCAATACCCAAATCAGATACGCCCAGACCCTGTTATAAATATACATAGCCACAAATTTGCTTCTTGAGCATCCTGTCAACTCATTTTTATGGGATTTGACAGATTTTTGTTATAAAAGTATGTTTACAGTAAGCGCCAACATAAAGTGTGCAAAAGCTTTGTTTGCCAAAAACCTCAAATTAACTTTCATCACTGAATAGAACGTTGTTTCAGAAAGAAATTTATGTATTTTCGCATTTTGTGTAATTACAAAATTTAAAGGCTGAAATAAAAATTAAATGATTTTGTACACTTCATTTTTACGCTCACTGTGTAGTCACCACTCGCGTTTTGTGTAATTACTAAATGTGAAGGCTGAAAAAAAATCAAATTATTTTGTACACTGCATTTTGACGCTCACTGTGTAGTCTCCACTCCCACCACAACAATTTCCGCTTGCCTTATCTTTGGACTGATTTCAGTCTTAGTTTTTTTGTGAAGTATATTTTCGGTTTCTCGCTCGAGGCGGCATCGTAAGCTTCTGGAAGACGTATTCTTACAAATAACTTTTTAAATCCTCGATATTCTCCCGATTACCCTAAACTTCAGCACAATGCCTAATGCTTTGTCAAAGCCTTTCTACCAAGCGATTACCTGATTTAACACAATGAGCCCTGGAAGGCATTTTTAATGCAAATAAGCTCATTGTGTTATATGTTAAGACCCACACTTCTTTCCAATAGCATTGAAATCCAATAGTTTCATAATCTGCAATTTTTTCTAATTTGACCATTTGCCCAAATTACATTCGATTTTATTTGCTTTTTTTATTTATTTTAATTTGTCTAGGGCTTGCGATAAAGGAAACCGCAACTTATGATTTATTTATGATTGTTTGATTTGTAATTTAAAAAGAAAGCTTTCAAAATTTCTCATTGTAACCATGAAATTGTTTTGCATAACATTCGGTCAAAGTGAGTACCCTAACAGCTTGAAAAATTGTATCACTTTTTTTTTTTTTTTTGTTGGTTACTTTGAAGATACTTAAGCTGACTTACACAAAACTTTCGTTGCCTTAGGTCAAATGAAGATAGTGTGCCAATGAAAATGTAAGTGATTTTATAATCTTATTCAATAGAAAACTTGATTTTTTTTTCATATATATTGTCATAACGTTGTGAGTTGGCAAAATTTCAATAGAAAAACCCGAAAAACGTAACATCTTCTTGTTGGCTTATATTTATTGGCAAAAACTTTACATCAAGTGGGGGGATTCAAAACCTTTTTTCATTGTAAAACAATTTTAAAAAGGTTACTTCTTTGAACTATGTCTTCTTTTTTTTTTGCTCTCGAAGAGAGCTACTTCAATGAAATTTGACCCAATTTTACAATTTTACCTCAATTGCTCTCAATGCTGATGCAATGGACAGATTCTACTATTTGTATTAACATATGCGTTTCGTACTTAAAATATTACTTCTTGTCTGAAATCTCATCGACGAAACTAGTGAATGAACCGTCATATGTTTCGTGTGTCCTAGGGTACCAAAACAATATTCTTATCCTTTTTCTGACTCCGCATACCGAGAAGTATGAAGGTAATATTCTTGTACTTCTTGGTAACTCGGATCATTGCATTATTTCAGCATATTTTTTGTACTTCTTCGCACTGACCCACTTCGCCCTGCCCCACTTCGCCCTGCCTCACTTCGCCCTGCCTCACTTCGCCCTGCCCCACTTCGCCCTGCCCCACTTCGCCCTGCCCCACTTCGCCCTGCCCCACTTCGCCATGCCCCACTTCGCCCTGCCCCACTTCGCCATGCCCCACTTCACCCTGCCCCACTTCACCCTGCCGCACTTCTACTATTTGGCTTTTAACGGGTCAATTTTTGTTTCATTGTCTTTCAAGTCGAGCTTAATGACCAAGCGAATGCAACATCCAAAGGAGAGATTCATAATTGAGTCTTGAAGAAAAGAAATTGCCAGTTCCTCAGACAAGCCAGGACACATGTCACCCCACTGGTGGACGCGTTTCGATTATTGGGTTTCATTATCTCATCGGCACCATTGTGAACTATGTCCGTCCGTCTGACCGTCCTACAGTTCACAGCCTGTTGTTTATAGTTCTTATAGTTGAGATCGTAAGCACAAATCCCATGTTCGCTGTAAGCTTTTTCACTGAGCATTATCTCTTTAATCAAACTCCAACTCCCCTCTATGGCTTTTACATTCACCTCTTTCCCTTGTCAACGTGGCAAGCTGCGCCCAGCCTCACTTCGCCCTGCCCCACTTCGCCCTGCCCCACTTCGCCCTGCCCCACTTCACCCTGCCCCACTTCGCCCTGCCCCACTTCCCTCCGCTTCATCCCCAGCCCGAAGCGAACAATTTTCATTTTCGTAAAAGAAAGTTGGGCCAAGATCTATGATTTTTTCCAGCATTTTAATTGGAAACTTTGTTTCTTGAATGACGTCATAAATGCCAATACTGAACGGCAAGAACTTTGTGTGCCATGGTACTAAGACGCGAAAAGTTTCTTTACGAACAATGTCTTCGTGCCAAAATTATTTCTTCTCCAAGGGTAAGTAACAGCAATCAACTATCCCTTATGATTAATGGTTTATCGATGCCCCAGATATTCTTTCGAACACGAGGGGTTAAAAGGGTTCTTGCGGATCTCGGCGTAAATAAATCACCGGGACCGGATGGTATATCAACAATTGTCCGGTCTAAGTATCCTTCGACGCTTCCCCTTGCCATGAGCAACCTCTTCAAGAAGTTTTCCCGGCGTGGTAGAAGGTTGCGAACGTTCAGCTGATCCCCTCGAAGGGTGAGGTGAACAATCCTGTGAATTGTCGACAAGTGTCCTTCGACGCTTCCCCTTGCCATGAGCAACCTCTTCAAGGAGTTTTCCCGGCGTGGTAGTAGGTTGCGAACGTTCAGCTGATCCCCTCGAAGGGCGAGGCGAACAATCCTGCGAATTATCGACAAGTGTCCTTCGACGCTTCCCCTTGCAATACGCAACCTCTTCAAGGAGTTTTCCCGGCGTGGTAGAAGGTTGCGAACGTTGAGCTGATCCCCTAGAAGGGCGAGGTGAACAATCCTGGGAATTATCGACAAGGAACTTGTTCAAATGGAAAACACCTTGAAGAGGTTGCGTATTGCAAGGGGAAGCGTCAAGGGACACTTGTCGATAATTCGCAGGATAATTCGCATGTCCCGTCTGATCAAAAAAGCCAATACTGAACGGCTAGAACTCCGTGTGCCGTGGTATTAAGACGCAGATAGTTTCTTTACGAACATCGTATTCTTGCCAAAGTTATTGCTTCTCCAAGGGGAAGTAAAAGTTTTTGGTAATTTGTAAAAAGAGTAAAGGTCAACTCTTCGACCATCCCGACTCTATTTAAAGATGACCAGATATTCACTGACGCGGTTAATAAGGCCAACCTACTGGAACCTGCCGGAAAGCAATCAACCTTCCCCTGTGTTTGAAGGCGCATCTGGTTGGATGCCCCTGATATTCATTCGAACACGAGGGGTTTAAAAGTCCTCTTGCTGATCTCAGCGTAAATAAATCACCGGGATCGGATAACATATCAACACTTGTCCTGTCTAAGTGTTCTTCGACACTTCCTTGTCCAATACGCAACCTTTTCAACCTTGCTTACCGTGCAGCAGTTTTCTTGGCGTCTTAGAAGGTTGTGAACGTTCAGCCGATCACCAAGAAGGCGAGACGAACTATCCTGCGAATTATCGACTCATTGCGTAATGTTCCGCGCTTTCCAAGGTTATGGAGAGCATAGTTAACCACCATCTTGTGATGTATCTGGTGTCAAATGGCCTTCTTAGGGTTCCGCAGAAATCGCTCCACAGGAGACCTACTGAAATTTCTGTCTAAACGTTGGGGTCTCTCCATTTACCAGTTTGGTGAGAGTAAAGTTGTGGCTCTAGATATCTCCCAGGCATTTGATAGGCATTGGCATTGTGAACTTTTGTAAAAGCTAATCGCTTTTGGTATAGGCTCGACTTATATTGAGCTTGCTTCGAGATCGCTCTATACGAGTTGTTACAGATGGGTCCATTGCGAACATATTGACTGCAGGTGTGCCACAAGGCTCTGTTCTTTCTCCCTTCCTTTTCCTTATTTTCATTGAAGATCTTTTGTGTCCGACAGCATCCTCTGTCATTCATTTGAATTCGACCATAGGCAAGGCTTCAAAAAATTGAAGAAAAGAGACGGATTATGGATGATATACTCTGCCGGGACTTGCTGAGGTCGATCGAACAGAGAGTGAGGTCGATCGAACAGAGTAGATTTTAATGCAGACCCAGTGCTGTTTGTTGTCACATAAACGATTCACTCACCCTTTACGATCGTCATTATCTATCGGCGGTATTAATGTTAAGCAATCAGATGCTCATGTTGTTCTAGGAATGAGTAGGCAATGTGATGCCCGTTGGTTGAAATATGTGTTCCGAAAGAAGCATTCAAGTGCTTGGGCTTTCCTGAGCGGTGCAAAAAGTATTTTACTTCCCCTGATCTTTTCAATATGGAATATAACTCCCATTTATGGGTGAGGGCTCCAAAGTCCCCCTTGAAGCTACTTGACCGAGCTCAGAGGAGAGCGATGGTGTTGATCGGCGACGGTAGGGTATCCAACTCCATTGTCTCCTTTGAGCACCATCGGAATGTGGATAGCGTGGTGCTGTTTTATGGATACTATCATGTTGTTTGCTCCGCAGAGATACGTCTTCTTATCCCTCAAGTAAGGAGGTTCGCCCGGGACACAAGATTTTTTAGCAACTTACACCAGTATATGATCGATTGACCAGTTGACCGAACCCTGCATTACAGTGAAAAATCGTTTTTTGCCCGAACAATGCGAATGTGGAATCGACTTTCGGCAAATATTTTTCCCATTAGTTATGGCCTCCAGAAATGTAAAACAAATGTGAATAAACACTACTCCCTCTTTCCCACCTCCGACTGGACTTCGTTTTGATGAAAAGGGAATTCTAGGTTGGAGGTACACCGCCCATCACAAGACCATATCAACACACGAAAATTGGATCAGACACCAGAGTAGGAGTCTTATTGAATTCCTTGGAATCAGGGAATCATATAGGCGTTTGGGCGGGTGCATCATCTTTAAGGCGGAGGTGTTTGCAGTACTTAAGGCACAATGTCTATGTGTGGACGGTAGCACGACCTTATTGTCACAATTTTTGTAGACTGTTTGACGGCGCTAAAGGCTTCGTGCCATGTAAGTTCGAAACTGGTGTAAGGATCTGGCTTGTCTGAGGAACTGGCAATTTCTTTTCAAGACTCAATTATCAATCTCACCTTTGGATGTTGCATTCGCTTGGTCATTAAGCTCGACTTTAAGGACAGTGAAACAAAAATTATCACTTCATTCACAAAAAAAATACTGTTTGGTGGGGTCTGCATGCCGGCAGCGTCATTGGGCCATACTTCTTTGTCGACGACGCCAATCGTCATGTTGCCGTGAATGGTTTAAAACTACCGCACCATGTTCTCTAATTATTTTTGACCTGAATTGAAAGATATGTGGTTTCAACAGGACGGTGCAACAGGCCATACAGCACAGATTACAATCGATTTATTCAAGAGTTAGTGTGATGTCCAATATTCGACGCAAATATGGTTTAGTTCGGCTTGTACTCAGATATAGCTATCACATAGACCGATCTGCCAATTAAGGGTATTAAGCCCATAGAAGCTGCATTTATTAACCGATTTCGATGTAATGTGACACAGTGACTTATATTTAGCCTCCCGACATCCGAGTCAAATATGATCAAGATCAGACTCTATTAAGAAATAGCTGTCATATAGACCGATCTTCTAATTTAAGGTCTTAATCCCATAAAAAGCAGATGTGTTGCCCATTTCGCTGAAATTTTGACTTGTTTAGGAGTAATCGGGACCTGAATCAAATATGATCCAAACTAGCCCCCATTTGCGTATTACTATGGATATGGTAGTGGAGATATTTCAAAAGAGGATAGTTAATTTATTCATGGTGGTGGGAATTCAAAGTTCGGCACGGCCGAACTTTACACGTTTTTACTTGTTTTTCTTCTCTTATTCCGAATTATTGCGCATCGATGGTTTTTAAGGATCGTTCAAGCATTTCGATCTTAATGTCCTTTGAATATCGCCATATTGTCTTCCTTAATCCACAGGTGCGATGTTAGTAAGATTGATTAACACGTTCTAACCCCTGATCTGGCGACCACATAAAATTTCCAAAATATTTGTGACTTGTATTTATTGAATTCTTTTCCTAGATATCCTAAATTTCTTAAATATCATTCTAAATTACTCTTTAATCCAAAAACCCTCATCAATACTACGAATTTTTATTTTCATTTGCAAACATTTCTCTTTGACCACACTACCTTTAAATAGTTTAAATAAATGACCCACCATAAAACATCACATTCCTCATGCTATGGCACTTTAACACACAACAAAGCACTTTATAACTCAATTCATCTTTGCGGCAAATACCAAAGGCGAAAACAAACAAAACTCGAGCATGAACTTCATCTATCAACAACTAATTTAGCACCTTAAATAAATGATGCTTTCCTCCCTACAAAGAAAAAAAAAACAGCATAAGCAATTTGCACATGCATAACTTGGCAACAAATGCCGGCCCAATTTCGGAGTCATACAATTTTTAACCTCTTTAATTAAGCATCATTTCCTTTTCCGTTTAAATAGAGAGAGAAAAAAACTATGCTTTGCCCAGGCAAACCCAGCGTCATTTGTACATTAAACATTGCGTCGTTTGAATACTTCAAATCCACTATACGTATATGGTCAAAGTGGAATGGTTTTTTTTTTGAGCAATACTGCCATATTTTCTTTTTTTGTTTGGTTAAAACACTCAAATGGCGGAATTTAAATGAATGCTGTTAGCCTACATATGATAGCATGGCTATGCGGCATGAAGAAAAGCCGACAAAACTGCATGATCTTCAATGATCATAGATTCGTTTATGATGTTCATTTAATGAATAACTCTCAAAATTTATACATCTGCAAACATTTTGGCATGCTTGTTGTTGATCATCCAAATTTTTATTGCTTGAATGTGTGGTGTTTAGCTATGAAGCTGTGAGGTTAAATGACTTATGGTCATTTATTTAAAATTATAACTTTATTTTTTGTTTGTTTTTCTATATCATATTGTAAACATGCTTTGATCATAGATCTGCATTTCATGATGATCGACAGACAGTTGGACATTTATTTTGATGGGATTTGTAACTATGGTTAAAAGCGATTAGTTTGGCTTCAATTACATTTAATAGATCTTGCGTAGAGATTCTTCTTCTGCAAATACATGTGCCAACAAATGAAGTAATTATAGGCTAACATATGTATGTAAAGATGCAAGATTTTCATCATAATCCCATTATAAGTGCTGAACATACACAGAAACTTTTTCTAACAACATGAACTAAGTGGCACATTGCGATGATTATTGGCTAATGGCAACATGCTGGCAGCATTTGTTGGTAATTTTAAACTCTACTTAGCCCTGTCCCCTTGCAGCACGCTGTTCGGGTTCACCTAAAATAAGCGGATCCTTTACAAGTGAGCCAATAATCGACCAACATATTTTCATACGAAAAGAGCAATGGGAAACGGAATATCTTTTCTCATAATTACACAGAGTAGGTTATTCTTATTCAGTTTAATCATGAAAATAAATTCAGAAATAGTACCATATGACAAATATTTCTTCATTAATATTAGGTTTTAAATTACTGCCCATCCTTTTGTGACCCAGTCATTTTACCAACATTGACGTCTTGGATTCCAGCGTCAATCAATACCTCGATTCCTACGGCGATACTGTACCTATTGACGAAGGCGAATCCTTCGATCTTCGGGAAATTACACAGGGTGAGGCCATGCAGGCTGTGAATAGTGTAAAATCTTCGGATTCTGGATTAGATTGGACATACAGATTTATCTTTGGAAAAAATTTGCTAACTGATAAGCAGAGTGGTTTTCGGCTAAACGGAGCTGTGCGACTGTCCTACTAGATATTGTGCAGAATATTCGCTCTACCATTAATAATAGCAATATTTCATTCCTATGTCTCTTAGATCGTTCAAAATCCATTGACACAGTATGCCATGATATTTTAATTTTGAAACTTGGGAATTATTTCGGTTTCGGCCATTATGCGACGAAACTTATGGAATCTTACATCTGTTCGAAAGCATTCAATCTGTTTCCGTATGCCAAACGATTGTGATACACATATTTATGCAAATGATGTCCAACTTTGCTTTTCGAGCACGTTAGATGGCTTAACTTCTTGCATTAGGGACATAAACGAAAACTTGCGTCTTGTAAGCCAATGGGCCAGAGTAAATGACCTTCAGTTGAACCCCACCAAGACTAAGTGCCTGGTGATATCCAGACGGGCCATGTGGCTGGATAATTTCCCAAGGATTTATATCGGTGATAGAGCTGTAGAATATGTGACACAAGATAAACGTATATATATTCCCCCCCATAACGTATATATATTCTGGATCCTCGTGACATTTTATGTCGATCTAGCCATGTCCATCCGTCTGTCTGTCGAAGCACGCAAACTTTCGAAAGAGTAAACCTAGCCGCTTGAAATTTTGCACAAATACTTCTTATTAGTGTAGGTCGGTGGGCATAGTAAATGGGCCATATCGGTCCATGTATTGATATAGCTGCCATATAAACCGATCTTGGGTCTTGACTTATTGGGCCTCTAGAGTGCGCAATTCTTATCCGATTGGAATGAAACTTTGCAAGACGTGTTTTGCTATGATATCCAACAACTGTACCAAGTATGGTTCAAATTGGTCCATAATCTGATATAGCTGCCATATAAACCGATCTTGGGTCTTGACTTATTGAGCCTCTAGAGTGCGCAATTCTTATTCGATTGGAATGAAATTTTGCACGACGTGTTTAGTTATGACTTCCAATAACTGTGGTAAGTTAGATTCAAATCGGTCAATAACCTGATATAGCTGCCATATAAACCGATCTTGGGTCTTGACTTCTTGAGCCACTAGAGAGCGCAATTCTTATCCGATTGGAATGAAACTTTGCAAAACGTGTTTTGCTATGATATCCAACAACTGTGCGAAGTATGGTTCAAATCGGTCTATAAGCTGATATAGCTGTCATATAAACCGATCTGGAGACTTGACTTCTTGAGCCACTAGAGGGCGCAATTCTTATCCAATTGGAATGAAATTTTGTACGACGTGTTTTGTTATGATATCCAACAACTGTGCCAAGTATGGTTCAAATCGGTCAATGACCAGATATAGCTGTCATATAAACCGATCTGGGATCTTGACTTCTTGAGCCTCTAGAGGTCGCAATTATTATCCGGCATAATATGGCACATCTTTTTCTTTCTCACTCTCTCTTTCTCTCTCTCTTTCTCTTTCTCACTTTCT
Source organism: Stomoxys calcitrans (assembly GCF_963082655.1). Lineage (NCBI taxonomy): Eukaryota > Metazoa > Arthropoda > Insecta > Diptera > Muscidae > Stomoxys > Stomoxys calcitrans. Next base: position 47,441,350 of record NC_081554.1, on the reverse strand, counting down.
CTCTCCCTCTCTCTCTCTCTCTCTCTCTCTCTATCTCTCTATTGTATTGCACATTATTCCTAATATCACTACCTCATTGCTAGTACCCGAAGCTCCCCACCAAATTTGTTATCTCCGTTTTTTCTTAATAGCGTGGGAAAGATTCCATAACTTGTTAATTTAATTAAAATAATATTAATAAACGTTATGTATGGCATGGCAATAAAAAAAATACCACCATTCATCAAACAAAAAATGCGGAATTATATCAAATTAATTTTGGGCGAAATGAAATCAAAATACAAATCAAGTCATGGACAGCATGACTTTATGATTATTTCTATTATTTCAGTTATGCAATGTTGTGATTTTCTCCCCAATACTCCAAAATAAACTCATCCTCTTGGAGTATGACATGTACACTTTTGTATTCACAATTATATTTGTCTATTTTTCTCAAAGATCATATGCGAAGTATCTATTGTTGCATAAAAGTCGATATTGATTTCTTGCCTTAGTGTGTACTCGTATGTGCAGTATGTGTAAGAGTTTAATTATAACTTCATTATTGATTAACATTTGTTTATCAATACGATTTGCTTGCGAAAAAAAGTAAATATTTTTCGAGTTAACACACCTATGAAAGGAAAATGTTTTGTGTTTTTTGGTTGATGTAATACCACTTAACCATGTGTTTGTTTTAATTTGGATGATTTATTTTGAAGAGGGTTTTATGTGGATTTTTTTTTGGATCTCTGTTTTGCGAATGTTAAATATGGTTCAATATTTTGTAGTTACATTATTGAGCTTTATTTATTGCTCTTGTTTTGTTGGGGATTTAAACAAATTGAAATTATTTCGAAAAGAGGCATTTTGGGGTTTTTTATGTTTTTGTTACTTTTCTTCACTAATGAAATTACTTGCATTAGGTATTTGGAATTTCAACGAAAGACGGAAACAACTTATTTTCTGAAATGTTATGCAAATTATGAAAAGAAGGGAAAGGAAGTAAAAAATTAGTTTTAATTATTGAATATTTGGCAACTATTTTGTGTTAAATTTCGTTTGAAGCATGCATGCAATGAATCTCATCTGAGCCACTAATGATGAATGGGCTTGGGTTTTTTAAATAAAATAAAATAAAATAAAATAAAATAAAATAAAATAAAATAAAATAAAATAAAATAAAATAAAATAAAATAAAATAAAATAAAATAAAATAAAATAAAATAAAATAAAATAAAATAAAATAAAATAAAATAAAATAAAATAAAATAAAATAAAATAAAATAAAATAAAATAAAATAAAATAAAATAAAATAAAATAAAATAAAATAAAATAAAATAAAATAAAATAAAATAAAATAAAATAAAATAAAATAAAATAAAATAAAATAAAATAAAATAAAATAAAATAAAATAAAATAAAATAAAATAAAATAAAATAAAATAAAATAAAATAAAATAAAATAAAATAAAATAAAATAAAATAAAATAAAATAAAATAAAATAAAATAAAATAAAATAAAATAAAATAAAATAAAATAAAATAAAATAAAATAAAATAAAATAAAATAAAATAAAATAAAATAAAATAAAATAAAATGAAATAAAATAAAATAAAATAAAATAAAATAAAATAAAATAAAATAAAATAAAATAAAATAAAATAAAATAAAATAAAACAAAACAAAATAAAATGAAATGGAGTGAAATGAAATGAATTTGAGTGAAGTGAAATGAAATGAAATAAAATAAATCAAATAAGAAATAAAATAAATCAAATAAGTTCAGCCGGGCCAAATCTTGGGAAACCACCACCATGGATTCTGCTAAAAATGTATACTAAATGAATTCAGTTGAGGAGCATAATTCATTTCTACACTAGTTGTCCCGGGCTCGCTCCGCTGCGCCTTCTTTTACTTTATATGGAACAAAAGTTTCCTTGGAATATTTTTTTTTCGACAATTAAAGAGCTTTTAGTGAAATGAAAATATATATCATTTATTTGAACCCCATATTGGCCTCAAAATTGGACATCAAATTCGTTTTCAAATCTCATTTAAACTCCTTATTGCAACAGTCAGCAAATATGTCCGGTTTGGGATATTCGCCCTAAAAACTAAAAATATTTAGTTCCATTTTCTTTAAGACCCAAATTGTCTTGGTGAGCAAATACGTCCTATTTGGGGGTTGTTATGGTGGTGGGACGTCCCTTAGACAGTTGGTCCCTAATGTCGATATCAGATACGTGGTCTACTCCCAAATACCTTTCATTTGAGCCCCATTTTCCATATACGGCAAACATGACCGGCTTAAGAGTGTTTTGGGGGATGGACCGCCACTCAGTGAGTTGGCCTTGAAAATATATATCTTATTTGAGCCTCATATTGCAATAGTCTTTTTGGGCAACCCAATATAAGGGAGTACACAAAATTTCATTTAATCGCACAACCCATCTCCAAGATCTGGCGTTTCTGAAAATTAGGGTAAGGGGAAGGGTCCGCTCTCCCTGCGAATATCAAAAAATGTGAAATCAGTGAAAATTTCGAGAAAATCGGTTCAGCCGTTACTGAGTCAATAAGGAACACACAAACAAACAAACCTTCAAACAAACACAAATTGGTTTTTATGTATAAGAAGATAGCTGTCATATACATATACCGATCTCCCGATTTAAGTAGGCCCATAAAAGATGAATTTTTTTATTAAGAGATGCATGTGGTACCATGATTTGTTTAGACCCATACATAGCCTGAATATGGTGGAGGTCGTCGGGTTATGTTTAGATATAGCAGCTATGGGTTCATAAAAGATGCATTTTTCACCGTTTACGACGAAAGTTGGTTGATATCTATATCCGAGGTGGTGGGTATCCAAAATTCGGTACGGTCAATCTTAATGCCTTTCAACTTTTTTCACAATCATTGTTTCTTCATTTATACACTACCATTATCTATATATCAAGTCGACTAGTTTTGAAATCGCTTTTGAAACCATCTCCTATGATCTCTGTATTCAATTGTCGTTTGTCCGACGATTGGTTTTCGTATACCAAAAACAACTTTTTATTGTACAATAGAAGCATTGCCCTAAACAAATAACTCGACTCCCCTGCCTAGCCAAATAAGCATACACTCCACCTTATGTTGTGGGTTTTTAATAGAATTTATCCACACAATTTTTAATGGAATTTATCCACACAACAATATTTTATCAAATATTGTCGTTCTACTTTTCCAATCGTATCGCAAAAATAATTTTTATATCCTCCACCATAGGAATGGGGGTATACTAATTTCGTCATTCTGTTTGTAACACCTCGAAATATGCGTCTAAGAACCCATAAAGTTTATAATGGGTTGCCCAAAAAGTAATTGCGGATTTTTTAAAAGATAGTAAATGCATTTTTAATAAAACTTAGAATGAACTTTAATCTAATATACTTTTTTTACGCTTTTTTCTAAAGCAAGCTAAAAGTAACAGCTGATAACTGACAGAAGAAAGAATGCAATTACAGAGTCACAAGCTGTGAAAATATTTGTCATCGCCGACTATATGAAAAATCCGCAATAACTGTTTGGGCAATCCAATATATTCTAGATCGTTAAGTCATTTTAAGCGGATCTAGCCATGTCTGTCCGCCTGTCCATCCGTCTGTCCGTGCGTCCGTCCTTCCGTCCGTCCGTCCGTCCGTCTGTCCGTCCGTCTGTCCTTCCGTCCGTCTGTCCGTCCGTCCGTCCGTGCGTCTGTCCGTCCGTCTGTCTGTCAAAGGCACGCTAACTTTCGAAGGAGTTAAGCTAGCCGCTTGAAATTTTGCACAAATACTTTTTATTAGTGTAGGTCGGTAGGTATTGTAAATGAAATCGGTCCATGTTTTGATATAGCTGCCATATAAACCGATCTTGGGTCTTGACTTCTTGAGCCTCTAGAGGGCGCAATTCTCGTCCAATTTAACTGAAATTTCGCACGTAGTGTTTTGGTATCACTTTCAACAATTACGCTAAGTATGGTTTAAATCGGTCCATGGTTTGATATAGCTGCCATATAAACCGATCTTGGGTCTTGACTTCTTGAGCCTCTAGAGGCCGCAATTCTCCTCCGATTTGGCTGAAATTTGGCATGAGGTGTTTTGGTATCACTTCCAACATCTACGCTAAGTATGGTTTAAATCGATCCATGTTTTGATATAGCTGCCATATAAACCGATCTTGGGTCTTGACTTCTTGAGCCTCTAGAGGGCGCAATTCTCATCCGACTTGGCTGAAATTTGGCATGAGGTGTTTTGTTATGACTTCCAATAACTGTGCTAAGTATGGCGTAAATCGGTATAGAACCTGATATAGCTGCCATATAACTCCATCTGGGATCTTGACTTCTTGAACCTCTAGAGGGCGCAATTCTTGTCCGATTTGCCTGAAATTTTGCATGAGATGTTTTGGTAGCACTTCCAACATCTACGCTAAGTATGGTTTAAATCGGCCCCTGTTTTGATATAGGTGCCATATAAACCCATCTGGGATCTTGACTTCTTAAACCTCTAGAGGGCGCAATTCTCATCCGATTTGGCAGAAATGTTGTACAACGGCTTCTCTCATGACCTTCAACATTCGTGCCTAATATGGTCTGAATCGATCAATAGCTTGATACAGCTCCCATATAAACCAATCTCCCGATTTTGCTTATTGAGCCCCTGCAAGGTGCAATTCTTATCCGAATGAACTGAATTATTACACAATGACTTGTATAATGTTTAGCATTCATTTATGGTCCGAATCGGACTATAACTTAATATAACTCCAAAAGCATAACAGTTCTTATTCAATATTCTTTGTTTGCCTTAAGAGAGATAATGCGACAAATGCGATCCATGGTGGAGGTTATATAAGATTCGGCCTGGCCGAACTTAGCACGCTCTTACTTGTTTGTTTTATTGTTGGCAGACAAAGAAGTCATAACCTATCAGAAAATATTTTGATTAAAAATGATTTTTCATAAAATTAACTATCATATAAAGTTTCTGCTATTAAACAATTTATCTATGCTTCGGCCCACTTGCCGTTAGAATGTTAATAAAAGTGAGTCGATATAAATGAGTTATTAAAAAAATGAGGCAATCATTTGGCGGCACGCAAAAATTGTATTTGTAACCAACCTTAAACTACCGCATCACAACTGGATGCATAGAAAACAATAAAGAAGCAAACAACAACATCTTTACATTGATCATTGTAAAGGCAAAGATGGCAAATGGCAATAGTGGCTCCATCACACTGGCAAGCAAATTCCCCCCAAAAAGAGCCAAGTTTCTAACTATGAGCTACAATAACAAAACAAATGTGATTACACAATATTGCGTGCAAATAAATGTAAATAGCTTGAAAGATAAGGAATAAGAAGAAAAAAACCCAAACAGCATAAAGACAACAAAAATCAATAAAATGAAATGATTTTTCTTAAATGATGATTGCTGCGATGACGAAGACGACGATCATCACGATGATGAGTATTTGAAATTATCAATGGAATTTTGAAATTTGTTAAATTGGTACATTGGGTTCATTGAAGTCAGCTTGAACAGCAGCGTGTATTTCATATCTAATAGAAGAAATATTTGCATATACATGCCATGTGATATTCTCGTTAAATTTAAATGAAGTGACCTGTTTAGACAGTGCAATTTAGTTGGCGGGTAATAATAAAAGACTTAAGCAACAAACCTTAGCGAAACCCATTAAAATGATTTGCGTGTTATTGGCAAAAATAAACATTCGTAGATTTGAAGCAGCACCCAATACTTTTAATTCAGTTTTTTTTTTTTTTTTCATTAATCACAAATTAACACAAAGTAACTAAGCCAATATGTTTTGCGGTTGAATGCTTTTTTTTTTTCTTGTCCATGCAACCAGCAACAATAAAAAACAATCAAAGCAAAGCTCATTTGATGCAAATCATTTTTTCATACTTTATTTCTTTGCGAAAAAAAAAAAACAAACAGAAAAATGCTTGCAAATGTGGCAATAGCTTTTCATTGTAGCTATTTAATGCTTGGTAATATAAAACCAATTCATTTACAAAAAGGGCCCCAGTGCTTTATGCACCCAAGAAAGATGGAGAGTGAGTAGGCCAACTCTTTATTGTATCTCACTTGTTTTGAGCAGACTGTTTAGACTTCAACTATGTACCATACATCGACCATATTTTCATTGTGTCACTCATCTTAGACATTTTGTAATAATAAAAGCAAGTCATATTAGGTTACTTGTTATCGTATCACAGCCAGAGGTGCAATAAAAAACGAGGAATGTGTAATAAGTGCTCACAAAGGGGGTATAACAGTGTTTAAATCCTTTTTTTATACCCATCACCATAGGATGGGTCGTACCGTTTGTAACACCTCGAAGTATACGTCTAAGACCCCATAAAGTATAAGCGTGTGTGTGAGTGTGAACATCTTTACCGACAGTAAAATTGCCAAAAAAGCAATAACAACCAGGACGGTAACAGGTCACGAACAGTCTTGCAGTGTAAGAAGGAGATTAACGCCTTCTCTGAGGATGGCACAAGCCGCATCATTTGGGTGCCAGGCCATAGCGAAGTAAGGGGAAATAAAAGGGCAAGCGATTTGGCGGTGAACGCCAGAGGACAGCCTTCAATAAACTTGGTTAACCCAGAGCCTTTCGGGTCGACGCAATCCGAGTTAAGGGAGTGGGTGACGAATGCGCATGCAACATTGTGGAACAGCGAAACGGTCGGTAGGACGGCAAAAATCCTATGGAGGGAGAGAGAAGACGAGGCTATTACTGACAGGAAGCAAGAAGGAGTTCAGTATAGCTATTGGTATCATAACAGGACACATAGGACTTCGAGCTCACTTATGTAAAATCGGTGCGGCAAGTGATAGCATGTGTAGGGCTTGCAGGGAAGATGATGACAAGTTGAAGCATTTCTTTTCTCACTGCCTGGGCCTCAGTCCCTGGGTTCTCAAGACAGACCGCCAACCCCCACTCTGACCTCTAGCTTTGATGCATCCGTATAACATGATCTTCCAGATGGCAATACTACTAGGGTTCGGTCAATCAATGATTGTGCCGATGGCAGCAGTGCCTCGCACTCAACTTCAAGGTTCATCTCAGGTATCCGATCGGAAACCCCTTCCCTTCCCTCCAGGTTTCCTATCGTCCCCTCGATTATACCGCGATGGTATGAGCTGCTCCTATCCTCAATCCATTCTCCCATCGCCTTAAGTCTCATAGCCGCAATGGCTGCCTCACACTTAATCTGTATGTCAATGGGTCGGATATCTAGAAATGTCTCCAGTGCCCTAGTGGGTGTGGTCCTCATCGCTCCGCCTATGCCAAGAGCCAGTGGACTATCCTAGGATTCAGGCCCCATTTCGAGCCTACGTCCCGTCTACAAAGTGCCCAACATCTTTGAGCCTTCTCAGTACGCTCCTGAATGTGACACTTCCAATTCAGTTTCCTGCCCAAGATCATACCTAAGTATTTGACCTTGTCAGAAATCGAAATCGTCTTATTGAGGAAACGTGGTGCGCTAAATTGGCCCACCTTCGTCTTCCTCGTGAACAGGCATATTTCAGTCTTCTCTGGGTTAACATTGGGACCTCTGGGTCTAGCCCAGTCATATGCCATATGTAAGACCCTCTCGGCCCTTCTGCATAGCTCGTTCGGTCGCCTTAGAAGCTATGCAGATGGGTCGAAAGGGTCTTGCATAAGGCAAGAAATTTTGTGCAGCAAGTTTTAGAACAATTTGGAAATATTCCTACTAATTGCATACCATCCTCGTTTTTTGTTTATATTACCATGCTCTAAGGAATGTCGATAGTGATCATTTGACTAGCAGCTAATGTTGATGTCTGATATATTGTCGTTCATGCCAAAAAGATATTTACTGATGATAATAAAAACGACGTTGAGTTGGTGTTAGATGAGACATTACAGTCTTCAGTCTTTACAGGCAAGTTTTGTTCGTAGATTTGTTTTGTTGTTGTTGTTTTTCTCTCAATTTTCTATTTCTGCCTATGGTGATGATGATGATGTCGTGCGAATTTATTTGATTGACTTTAAACAAACGTCACAGTTTTGTTCCAGCAACTTTAAGAAACCTAAGACTTGTTCCATTACTTCACTGTGCTGGAGTTTTGAGTGTTTCTTGTTCCCTGACGAATTCGTGGCGAATTTATATCATTTCTTGGATTTCCATTGTCTTTAAGGCTTTGTCTTTGCAGTTGTTGTGAATTGAATTTCCTTAGGTGTTGGTTCACATTTCGTGTAGTAGAAGTACGAGTATGTAACTGGCGCTCACATAATATGCAATTCCAACTCTCAGGCTTTGTTGTCCCCCTGTGTCTAGGCGGCAAAAGGTATCGTAATTTCAGAGCCATTCAAAGATTTGTAAAACAAGCGAAATGCCTATTGCAAAACTATGCCTACAGAAAATTATGCATATATAAAAAAAAACAATTTTTTATATTACAACTTGAGTTTGTGCGGTAGTGTTGTATTCGTATTTCCCATTTTGAAATGTATATTCCAACAAGTGTATGAAATATTATATTAAAGAAAAAAAAAAAAACAAATATCTATCACAATTCTAAGGGGTGTTGTGTGAAAATGTTTTTTACCTCACATTGTCTGTAACTCAAACAACAAAACGTTTACAAAAATGCCTGGGTTTTTTTGTTGATTTTTCTTAACCCTATACAAAAACAAAGATTAAATGTTAACACTTTGCCACTTTTCATTTTTTTTTTTAAATCTTTGATGAAGACTTTATGCAAATTTTTCGCTTTGACGATAGCTGATGATATCTTTTTATTTTTGGAAAAAAAAAATTAAGATTAAAATGTCGAAAACAACAAAGGTTGATGCGCTTGGCGAAACTAATATTAAATTGACCTTAAAAACAGTTTTGTTGTAGTTTCTGTTAGTTTCTAGCTGTTTTTTGTTCGATTTGAAGGAATTATGCATAATCACATCAAAATGTCGAAAATTTTAACATTTTGTTGAAAAAGTTCACCACACCTTTTTACATGTTTTTTTTGGGCTTTGTCTTTTCTTCTTTAATTTGTTTTGGCCTGTCAAGACTGTCAGCATGTCTTCATCACATTTCTGAGCTCTAGTTAGAGTTCAGCAGAAGAGTTTGACAGCCTCTAAGGTAACTGCAACAGTAGGCCCATTTTCGAGTAAAAAAATATAAAAACGGCAAAACTGGCCAAGCCAAACCTTGAATAGAATTCACTCGAATCACCATGTGATTCTAAGATATACTTAAAAAAACCACCAGAGTTTATACGCAGGTTCTTCTAAATGATGGGTTGTAAGTCCGTAAGAAAGAATCTTTTTAGAAAATATTTATTATGTGTGTGAAATTTTCTCTTAAGTCAAAATTTCACTCAAACTTTCTCTTAAGATAAAATTTTGCGGTATTTTCTCCAAAGGCAAAATTTCAGTGAAATTTTCTCTAAGGAAAGAAACTTTGTTGGAATCTTTTATATAAAAACGAATTTGTGTTTGTTCGGCTGAACCCATTACCTTGAAATGTTCACAGATTGTTGTTAGGAAACATAGGCTTTATAATTTTTTGATATCGGAAGGGGGGGGCGGACCCTCCCCCTTACCCCACCCAAAATCAAAAGTGGACCGATAAGGACAATATGGATATCAAATGAATGGTATTGAAGAGTAGAATACGAATACGACATTAAATTGGGACCAAGTACCCAGGAAGTCGCACTAACGCCAAAACTTGTAAAAGCAGAAAAATTGAACGTCCTAACAATATGGGGCTCAAATGAAAGGTATTCGGGGGTAGTAACAAATCTGGCATTCAAACCAGATCGAAGAGTATGGGGTCACCTCACCCCCCAAATGGGCATATGACCGACCCATCATGACAATATGAGACTCGGTTTGTTAGTTTGTTCCGTAGAATCAAAAACGGCGGATACGATTTTCTTAAAATGTTCACTTTGTTGGAATCTTTTATATAAAAATGAATTTGTGTTTGTTTGTTCCGTAAAGACTCAAAAACGGCTGAACCTATTACTTTGAAATTTTCACAGATTGTGTAGGTTGGTCTGGAAGAAAACATAGGCTTTATAATTTTTTGATATCGGAAGGGGGCGGACCCTCCCCCATACCCCAAAAGGCGGACCCTCCCCCTTAACCCACCCAAAATCAAAAGTGACCGATAAGGACAATATGGATATCAAATGAACGGTATTGAAGAGTAGAATACGAATATGACATTAAATAGGGACCAAGTACCCAGGAAGTCGCACTAACCCCAAAACTTCTAAAAGCAGAAAAATTTAACGTCCTAACAATATGGGGCTCAAATGAAAGGTATACGAAAGTAGATTACAAACCAGATCGAAGAGTATGAGTATGAGTATGAGACTCGGTTTGTTAGTTTGTTCCGTAGAATCAAAAGCGGCTGATACGATTTTCTTAAAATTTTCACTGAATGTGTAGGTTGGTCTGGAAGGAAACGTAGGTTATGTAATTTCTAGCTTCGGATGATGGCGGACCCTCCCCCTAACCCCAAAAATTCCACCCGAAACCAAAAGTGCACTGATAGGCACTATGTGGGTATCAAATTAAAGGTATTGGAGACCAGAAAACGAATATGGTATTAAAATTTGGGTTCAAGTACCCAGCGGTCCGCCCTACCCCAAAAATCCCCTAAACAGATACATTCGACGTTCCTATCAATATGGGACTCAAATGAAACGTATTCGGCAGTAGATTACATATATGGCATAAAAAAATTAGGTCCAAGTAATAGGAGGTCGTACCACCCCCAAATGCCCCCAAATGGGCATATCAGCCGACCATGGCTATATGGGATACAAATGAAAGATATTTGGGAGGAGTTTACGAATATGACATTAAAATTTGCTTTCAAGTATAGATGGTGCTTTTGCTCCTAAAAATACATCGATTAATTGACCCATTACGGCACCCAATGGTCTCAAATGAAAGTTATTTGAGAGTAGAGAACGAATTTGATATCCAATTTTGGAGCCAAGTGTTTGGGGGTACGCCCTAAATCACCCCCTAAACTGATCTTTATTGCCGACTATAGCAACATGGAGCTCAAATCAACGGTATTTGGAAGTAAAGAACGAATTTGATGTCTATTTTCAGGGCAAAGTGTTGGTGGCCGCCCCAGCCTCAAAACAACCTCCAAACGGTTCATATTTACCGACCATGGCAATATGGAGCTCAAATTAAAGGAATTACGGAGTTGAGCACGAATTTGCTATCCACATTTGAGTCGAAATGTCTGAGGTGCCATTCTTCCCCTAAAACAGACCTCTCATTGCCTTAATTTTCATTACCGGAGATCGGTAATGCGATTAGTTAAAAATTTCTTTGCTCTCTCACAGTCACCAAAAATAAAACATGGTTTCTATTGTTGGGGTCGTGTGCCGCGGAGGCCGCCCAAAACCCGCCAAATGGATATATATAGACCAATCACAACAATGTAGAGCCATGTGTTTGGGGAGCAGTCCCATCCCAAAATACCTCCCTGTTAGATAAAAGCTATCTGGGGTGGAAATTGAACGATTTTCGAACGGCGTGCCGCAATGTGAAACCTCTTTGGGGAGAATTTTTTACATGACCATGCATGGCAATGGTACCTCGCAAATGACACCAGCATTAAGAAAGGATAACCAACATTTTAAATTTTGTCTCCGATGTTCTCGCAAGGATTCGAACGCAGGCGTTCAGCGTCATAGGCGGACATAGGCTACAGTGGCACGAATTCGATATCCAAAAATATATAAGAGAGGTAAAGAAGCCGCAGCGGATCGGGCCCGGTTCGGCTAGTTTTCTATAAAAGCAAAATTTCGGTTAAATTTTCTTAGACAAACAAAATTTCAGTGAAATTTTCTCTTAAAACAAAATTACGGTGAAATTTTCTTTAGAGACAAAATTTCGGTAAAATTTCCTATTAAAAAAAAAAAAAATTCTGTAAAATTTTCTCTAGACAAAGTTTCAGTAAAATTTTCTCAATAAATCTGAAGGAGTTGTATCCTACGGATTCAACAAGGTGAAACTGAAGGTCTATAGACGCAGTGGGTTTCGGGAATCACGGGACCACTCAACAGTTGTTGCTGAACACTTGCCTGAGGAACTATCGACCACATCGCTAATGTCTGACGGATTGCAGAAGACTGAAAATCCCCCTGCCTCGATCGTAACAGAAGGGGTAGGCATCGAAATGGGACCCGACAAGTCCTGTGTGGGTGGGTCATCCGGTTAGACTGGGCTCATGTTGTGCGCTTGCAGGGAAGGACGGAAGTCAAAAAGTATGTTGACAGCAGCAGCTAGTGAAGCATCTAGGGAGGAATCGTCCACACTGCAAGTGTCCAGTGTCCTGAGAGAGAGTGGTTCCACTACTTTCCCACCTGCCCCTGGCTGCGTACGGAAGCTCATCATGACAAGATCTAAGGAATCTTGAGAGGATGAACACCTGGCGGAATCAGAAGACGAGGCTAAAACAACAGTGATGGAAGTTTTGAATCCTTACTATGGTCTGGTTTCTGCAGATAAATCTCCACCATTGTAAGACCTCCTGCGAGTCGTTTCGGCCATCTAGGGTTTTTCTTGGAATAATTTCCTTTCTCTAAGTGAAGTAATTGGATCTCAATCGTTGGATCGTTGAGTGTATCGTCTTCGGATTGCTCGCTTTTAGGCTGCAGTAGGTTTATTGCCGCTGCACTGCACCTCTCCGATATTAGTCATCCCAATTTTAAAAAAGGCAGCCTTCAGTCTAAGCCAAACTTGTCAAGGTGACTTGTTCGAAGCCTACAAGAAAACTATATTCATCCTTCTCCTCTTTTTGGAAAACCTCCCATTTCTCTAAAACTAAACTTCTGTTTTGCTTGACTAAGATTTCTAGCATGCACCCGTCACAAACTTGGTGCCCCATGCTTTGATGGAAAACGTCGCCTTTGTGTGTTGGGGAATATCTTCTTCACAAAGTCCAGCTTTGAGCTCTCCCAAGGACCGTTGATTTGTTCAACGAGTTTCCTGTTGTTGGGAACAAAGCAGCATAATGTCCCCACCGTACTCTTGTCATATGATTTGTATGGATGGACCCTCTTCATGTTTCGACATTTGGTCCAAGAGCTGCTCGTTGGCCTGTTCCTCCACTTGGAACTAATGATCTGGTGAAATCTTAACGGATGCACTGCTAATGTCGATGACTGCAGACGCCAGTTCGTATCTATTATGCCTCTTGTCTTGGCTGCTTTAGCGTAGGAGGGTGGGTATTTACCTTTACAGGTTACCATATTCTGATTCCGAGGTGGCTAGGGCGTTCTTTTGGGGGCAACAACCACAGCTGAAGACTCAGGGTCCGCAGGCGCTTTCTTTGGACTTGATCCAAAATTTGCTTCTGTCTGTAGGTTTTTGTGTAGAGTCTCCTAAGCGAAAAACCGACTCAGTCCTTCCAGAGTACTTGAAAGTGGGAAGCTCTTTTTTGGCGGTTTCGCAAATTTTTTTCTCTTCAGAAGACCTGATCCTCTAGCCAGCTTCTGTAAGGTATCGGAGTATCTATTGCATCCCTAGAAACGTATTGCATTTTCCATTGCAGTGTGATTGCGCTCCTTCATTTGCTCAGGATAGCGTTTTGGGTTTTGTTAAAGATGATGCCCTCACTTCTACTTCTATTATGCCTCTTGTCTTGGCTGCTTTAGCGTAGGAGGGTGGGTATTTACCTTTACAGGTTACCATATTCTGATTCCGAGGTGGCTAGGGCGTTCTTTTGGGGGCAACAACCACAGCTGAAGACTCAGGGTCCGCAGGCGCTTTCTTTGGACTTGATCCAAAATTTGCTTCTGTCTGTAGGTTTTTGTGTAGAGTCTCCTAAGCGAAAAACCGACTCAGTCCTTCCAGAGTACTTGAAAGTGGGAAGCTCTTTTTTGGCGGTTTCGCAAATTTTTTGCTCTTCAGAAGACCTGATCCTCTAGCCAGCTTCTGTAAGGTATCGGAGTATCTATTGCATCCCTAGAAACGTATTGCATTTTCCATTGCAGTGTGATTGCGCTCCTTCATTTGCTCAGGATAGCGTTTTGGGTTTTGTTAAAGATGATGCCCTCACTTCTACTTCCGTTTTGCTTACCTCTTCTATTGATTTGGCTGCGATTATTGTTTTGTTGACATTGCCGTTGTTTGGGTTTGGATCGGAAACACCACCTATATTTAAAGGCTGGACATGAACCAAGGAGGTGTGCCTGGGCTTTCCATCCTCTCATCCTTTTGTTAGTCTGATGACTGGTTGTGCACTTCAATCATTGTTCTCGACTACAGGTGCCAAGACACCCACATCTGCAGGAGTGGGTCCACGATTGGTGGACTGATCGCGCCAAAATTACGTGGAATACAAGACTACCTAAGGAGGTAAGCGTGACATTCCATCGTAGCGCAGAAGAAGAAGCGTGTCCGCCCATGACCCTGAAAGCCTGGGTTCGAGTCCTTGCGAGAACTTGAGAAAACAAGTAAAAGCATGCTAAGTTCGGCCGGGCCGAATCTTGGGAACCCACCACCATGGATTCTGCTAAAAATTTATACAAAATGAATTTAGTTGACGGGCATAATTTTATTCCACATACCAAACTTTTGTCAAATCAGCAAAAATTAAAGCTTATAGGAACGGAATAAGGATGGTCGAGATACCGGTTTACATGGGAGCTATATCAGAATGAATACTGATTTAGACCGTATTTGTCACAGTTGTTGGACATCGTAACAGAACACCGTATGCAAAATTTCAGTCAACTCGGACCAAAATTGCGGTTTGTAAGGGAGTAAAAAGTAAAATCGGGAGATCAGCTTTAACCAGTCTTAGATCGATTCGGACCATACATGGCACAGTTGTTGGAAGTCATAACAGCACACTGCATGCAAAATGTCAGCTAAATCGCACAAAATTGCGGCTTGTAAGGACTCAAGAAGTCAAATTGGGAGATCGGTTTATATGGGATCTGTATCAGGTTATACACCGATTTGGACCATTCTTGGCACAGTTGTTTTAAGTCATTTCAGAACACTATGTGAAAAATGTCGGCTTCCAAGAGCTCAAGAAGTCAAATCGGGAGATCGATTTATATGGGAGCTATATCAGGTTGTAAACCGATTTGGACCATACTTGGCACAGTTGTTGGAAGTCATAACAGGACACTACGTGAATGATTTCAGCTAAATCTGACAAAAAAAATTCGACTTTAAGAGATTAAGAAGTCAAATCCGGAGATTGGTTTGTATGGAAGCTATATCTAAATCTCAGCGGCTATGACCCATTTACAATCCCCAACGACCCACATCAATATTAAGTTTCTGTGGCAAAGCAAGTCTCTTGAAATTTTGCACAGATACTTAATATTGATGTGGGTCGTTGGGGATTGTAAATGGGTCATAGCGGCTCAGATTTAGATATAGCTCCCATATAAACCAATCTCCGGATTTGACTTCTTGATTTCTTAAAGTCGTATTTTTTGTCCGATTTGGCTGAAATCATTCACATAGTGTCCTGTCATGACTTCCAACAACTGTGTTCGTGATTTCGACAGGCGGACGGACATCGATTCAGAACGTCGAGACGATCAAGAATATATATGTAAAATCTTCTCGCCAAAGAGGTGTCGTACTGCGGTACGCCGTTCGGACTCGGCTATAGATAGGAGGCCCCTTATCATTAAGCTTAAGATTTGAATCGAACCGCACTCACTGATATATGAAAAGTTTGCTTCAGTTTTTAAATGGAATGTTCATGGGCAAATTTGCATTTTAGTGGGAGACATTCTATCTCCGCTAAAACGAACCATAGATGACGCGGAGTAGTCCCCTCACCCCTTCTCCTTATGCTCCACCGGTTGATGCGCCCGATTTGAGATTGAAAATTCGCCGGTTTTTAGGCCGTAGTAGCTACAATTTTCGGCCGACCCAAGAAACTTTTCTTTTATAGCTGAAGTCACTATAATTATACCCTACACCAATACTGTGTTACAGGTTATTATAACTCAATGCATTTGTTTGTAACATCCAGAAGGAAGATAGATCGACCCATTGATACCGATCGACTCAGAATCACTTTCTGATTCGATTTGGTTATGTCCGTCTGTCTGTCTGTCTGTCCGTCTGTCCATGTTAATTTTTGTACAAAGTACAGTTCGCAGTTTTCATCCGATCGTCTTCAAATTTGGTATGGGCATGTTTTTTGGCCTAGAGACGAACCCTATTGAAATTGGAAAAATCGGTTCAGATTTGGATATAGCTCTCCTATATGTGTTCGTCCGATTTGCAGTAATACTGCAATAAAATGGTCATTTGTTAACCGATTCTCTGGAAATTTGGCAGGAAGGATTTTCTTATAACTCCCGACATTACCGGTAAATTTCATAGAAATCCGTTCAGATTTGGATATAGCTCCCATATATATTCGTCCGATTTGCGGTAATAATGCAATAAAATTGTCATTTGTTAACCGATTCTCTTGAAGTTTGTTAGGATTAGGATTTTCTCTTGACTCTCGACATAACTGGTGAATTTCATGGAAATCGGTTCAGAGTTAGATGTAGCTCTCATTTATATATATCGCCCGATTTTCAATCCTAGAGCCACTGCAAGCGCATTTATTTAGCAATCTTCCCAAAACTTCATACAACGCTTTCTTCGACGACTGTGACAGTATCTGAACAGTTTGCTCGAAATCGGTTGAGATTTAGATATAGCTTCCATTTATATGTTCGTCTGATTTGCAGTAATATTACAATAAAATGGTCCTTTTCTTAACCGATTCTCCCGAAATTCGGCGGGAAGGATTTTCTGATGACTCTCGACATTACTGGCGAATTTCATAGAAATCGGCTTAGATTTATGATATCGATGTCATATATGTATACCGCCAGATTTTTACCCCAAGAGCCGCTGCATGCGCATTATTTGACCAATCTTGCCAAAATTATGCACCACGGTTTCCTCGATGTTTACCACATTATCTCAGAAGTTTGCTTGAAATCGGTTCAGAATTAGATATAGCTCTCATATGTTCGCAAAATTTTCTATAATTTGCAACTTATAGGGTAGGCGTAGGGTATTATACAGTCGGCGCCGCCCGACTTTGCCCTTCCTCGCTGCTTTTTCATGAATTTGTCCGAAATTTGGTACTGACTATTTTCTTACCCTTCATAACACCCCTGTCGAAAACGAGTCAGATATTTGGATATAGCGTTTAGTTAATGATATCGCCCAATTTGCACTTATAGGTTAAGTGTAGGGTATTATGTGGTCGGTACCGCCCAACTTTTTCCTTCCCTTACTTTAATTGGCTATGACAGAATATTTGTTCCACTAGCCGAACGTAGAATAGCGTTCCAAGCGCCTCGATCTTCATTCTAAAATCTCTGACACCAAGTTTCGAGGTGTCTCCCACAACTTGATCTTTCCATCGGGCTTTTGGTCTTCCCGGTTTGCGTGTACCACCGTGTTTGCCTTCAAAAGACATCTTTGCTGGAGCTTCTTCATCCATTCTAACAACATGACCTAGCCAACGCAGCTGTTGTATTTTGATGCGTGTAACTATGCTATCGACGTCATACAGCTCATACAGCTCGTGGTTCATCCGTCGCCTATATTCTCCATTAACGCAAACTGGTCTATATATTTTACGAAGAATCTTTCTCTCAAATACTCCAAGTACTGCCTCATCTGCTCTCACAAGTACCCATGCTACAGAACCATATAACAGCACGGGTAGTATCAGTGTCTTGTAAAGTGTAGTCTTCGTCTATCGAGAGGTGGCCTTGTTTCTAAACTGCTTACTTAGTCCAAAGTAGCATCTGTTTGCCAGTATTATTCTTCGCTTAATCTCAAAACTGGTGTCATTCATTTCGGTTACGGCGGTGCCGAGGTACATAAAGTTACTGACTATCTCAAAGTTGGGGTTCCCAACTTTCTCCATTTTCTTTATCTGCTCGGTTGTGCAAGGCTTTTTGGGAGTTGAAACCATTCATTTCGTCTTATCTCCATTTACTGCCAGACCCATTTTCACTGACTCTCTTTCGATTCTTTCAAAGGCAGCAGTTAATACTTTCGATGACCGACCTATGATGTCGATGTCGTCGGCATAGGCGAGTAGCATGTGTTCTCTTGTGATTAGTGTGCCATGTCTATTCACATCTGCATCTCGTATAATCTTCTCCAGGAGGATATTAAAGAGATTACACTATAGGATGTCTCCTTGTCTGAAACCTGGTATGGTATTAAATGGTTCGGAGAGATTCTTTCCTATTCTTACTGAGGAACGTGTATCAGCAAGTGTCATCCTGCAAAGTCTTATTAATTTTGCAGGGATACCAAACTCAGACATGGCTTGAAATTCCTTTAAACGTAAAAGAGTATCGAAGGCGGCTTTGTAGTCAACAAAGAGATGGTAGGTGTTAATTTGTCCTTCTCGGGTCTTTACCAGGTGTTGATTTCTCCTTCTCGGGTCTTTTCCAGGATTTGACGCAGTGTGAATATCTGGTCTAGGGTGGATTTACCTGATCTAAAACCGCATTGTTAGGGCCCAATTATCTCATTGACTTTAGGTTTTAATCTTTCACACAATACGCTCGAGAGTATCTTGTATGCGATGGGGAGGAGATTTATTCCTCTGTCGATGGCACATTCCGTCTTGTCTCCTTTCTAGTGTACGGAACGTAGTATGCTGAGGTTCCAATCATCGGTTATGCGTTCTTCTAGCCAGATTGCGCGGATAAGCTGATGCATATGCCTTATCAGCGTGTCGCCTCCGGTCTTAAATTGTTCAGCGGGTAACCCGTCGGCTCCTGCTGCCTTGTTGTTCTTTAGTCGGTTCACTGATAATTGGACCTCATTCTGACTAGGAGGTAAACATTTTATACCATCATCAGGGATTGGTTTTGCGGTATCCTCTTCGCCGCCAACATCGGACACTAGCAGTTGGGTAAAATGTTCTTTCCATATCCTCAGCATGTTATCTGTGTCAGTTACCAGATTTTCTTCTTTGTCTCTGCAGGAGGATGTGCCTGCATCAAAGCCATCGGTTTGATGTTTTATTCTTTGGTAGAATTTCCGGACTTCATTCCTTCCCTCACTTGACGAATATTCCACACAAAATAAAATCTTTGTTATACCGTTCGGACTCGGCATCAATGGGGGGTATCATTAACCAAAAATAGTTCAGCACTCATTACGATGAGTGCCTACGCCCCCTTGTTGCTTAATGGAATGTTGGCTGCAAGTATATCAATTCCAAAAAACTGAATTAATTATGTTTTGTGATACGAGTTCAATTAACACAAACCCCTTTGACTAGATATGTCTAATTTACAGCTTGGCACCAAGCTGTCAACAACTTTAAGTTACTCTTACTTGTCATGCTTTGAGCAAAGTGCGCCAAAATATATTACACCATCCTCATAGCATACTCTACATATAATTAGCTTTCTATCATAAATCTTGAATAAACTTTCATTTTCTTTATCTTTTTTTTGCTTTTTTACTTTTAGGTAAGAATGGATGGATTAAATTATATACCATTTGAATATGACTTCATCAAATTGGCGTCCTCAACACCCCCCAAATAATAAACCACACCAAAAACCTTGTGGCCATAGGCCAAGAGCAAGCATCCTCAACTTTGTTAGCACTCGGAAGAGCATTAAGGTAATAAATGACCAAAAATAACCAAAAAAAAAAAAAAAACATCATCAGCACACTAAGATCATCACTGTGGTAGGTTTGGTGTTTGTCTTTTGTTTTTTCTCTCGGTGCTGGAACTCAGCCATGCTTAACAGAAATATTTAAAGCGTAAACAAATGTGAAAATTAGTTAACATATACAAATTAAATAATAATAAAGCAAAGGCTAGGCAACAGAAGAGATCCTATGCAAAATGAGCCAAACCGCCCATTAGAGGTTTCAACACCAAATAATGAAAACCCCTATTTGTAAGTGCAGATATATTTTTTTGTTGTTTTTTTGGGGTTGGCCAGCAGCATTGCACATTTGAAAAACGAGGCGCTCTTTTGTGTAACCTCAAGAAATGAACGCCCCTTTCTTTGTCTGCTGCTCGCATATTGAATCTCGGTTTCAAGGTTTTCTACTGCGAAGTTTTGGCATCTATGCTAGTGTTGGCTTCAGCATGTACTTAGCAAGTTATTTATCAGTTTCTTGTAAAAAAATAAAACCATCAGATATGTAGCCATGTATTTTTTTTTTGTTTTTTCTTAATTTTTATGATTAATTTTGCTGTGTCACTTAAAGTAACTGTAGAAAACCAAAAGCAGTCAGAGATTTTGGTCTGCTGCTTTAACACATCATCTACCATAACAATCAATTTATTTTTTTGTTGATGAGAATGGCGATGAGGCCACTTTGTTCTCACATTATTACTATTTTGGTTTTTTTTGTTTAGTTGTGTAGTGGCAAACTTAGTTTTTGATTAGTAAAACGGTGTCATACTAAGTAAAAAGTTTGTTTCTTAAGTCTTTTGTTTAATTGCTCATGATGTCTTGTTTTAAGGGCTCTATTGAAAATTTAGTCTCTGCTTGGTAAATTTCCACTGAGATAAATTCAACAGAGGTCCTTTTTAATCCATCAATAGAATCGAGAGTTAAACGTTAAGGATAAAGTCTGGTTTAGAAATCAATCAACTATGTTGAACAGTTAAAGTAATTCACCATGGATTCTGCTGAAATATGGGAGCTATATCTGGTTATAGACCGAATTCGACCGTGCTTGGCGCAGTTGTTTAAAGTCAAAGTAAAACACAATGTGCAAAATTTCAGCCAAATTGGACAAAAATTGCGGCTTCCAGGGGCTCAGGAAGTCAAATCGGGAGATCGGTTTATATGGACCTATATCAGGTTATACACCGATTTGGACCTTACTTGACTCCGTTGTTGGGAGACATAACAGAATACTATGTGCAAATTTTCAGCCAAATCAGATGAAAATGCAGGCTTCCAGGGGCTCAAGAAGTCCAATCATGGGATCGCTTTATAGGTTGCCCAAAAAGTAATTGCGGATTTTTTAAAAGAAAGTAAATGCATTTTTAATAAAACTTAGAATGAACTTTAATCAAATATACTTTTTTCACACTTTTTTTCTAAAGCAAGCTAAAAATAACAGCTGATAACTGACAGAAGAAAGAATGCAATTACAGAGTCACAAGCCGTTGAAAAAATTTGTAAACGCCGACTATATGAAAAATCCGCAATTACTTTTTTGGGCAACCCAATATATGGAAGCTATATCAGGTTCTTGACCGATTTTGTCCATACTTGACACAGTTGTTGAAAGTCATAACAGAACACCATGTGCAAAATTTCAACCAAATCGGAAAAAAAATTGTGGCTTCCATGGGCTGAAGAAATCAAATCGCAAGATCGGTTGATATGGGAGCTATATCCAAATCTGCACCGATTTAGCCCATTTGTAATCCCCAACGACCTACATCAATATAAGGTATCTGTGCATAATTTCAAGAGGTTAGCTGTACGCGTTCGACCGCTATCGTGATTTCGACAGACAGACAGACATGGCTAGTTCGCATCAGAATTTCGAGACGATCAAGAATACATGGGGTCCTAGATCAATATTTCGTGGTGTTATGAACAGAAAGACTAGGTTAGTATACCCCCATCCTATGGTGGTGGGTATAAAAAAAGGAAATTCAAAAGTTGGACCGAGCCGACTAACCGAGCGACGAATCCTGGCAAGAGCATAAAATTTTTTATTTCCGATAGTTAGTCCCTCCTAATCTTGGCTACATTTGTGAGGTATTTTGCCATGTAAAAACTTCTCCCCAAAGAGGTATCGCACTGCGGCATGCCGTTCGGACTCGGCTATAAAAAGGAGGACCTTTATCATTGGGCATACATTTGAATCCGACAGTACTCTTTGATATGTCAGAAGTTGGCCCCTGTTCCTTAATGGAATGTTCATGGGCAAATTTGCCCGATTCGTATCGTACTTTGCACGGATATTGAAAGTCATAACAGAAATGGCACAGATGTTGGAAGTTAAGACACAAGTTTTTGTGGTACATTTCAGCCAAATCTGGTGAAAATAAAGGCTTCTAGGGGTTAAAGATATCAAATTAGGGGGTCCTTTTTATGTGGGGGCTATATCAGTTCATTGGCCTATTCGGATCATACTTGACAGAGATGTTAAAAATCATAACAGATGTCCTTGTGCTACATTTTTGCTAGATTGGAAAAAAATCTGGTGAAAATTGAGGTTTGAAAATTGAAATTGAAAATTGATCTAGTGGCTTAAGAAATCAAATTCGGTGATCGGTTTAAATGCAGTCTATATCAGTTTATTGCCGATTCGCTTAACGCTTACCAAATTTCAGCCAAATTAGGTAAAAATTGAGTCTGCTAGGTGTTCAAGACGTCAAATCCGGGGATACGCGAGCTATATCAGTATCTGGACCGATTCGGATCATACTTGGCACAAATGTTGGAAGTTATAACAGATTTCTGTCGAAATCACGATAGCGGTTGAATGCGTAAAGCTAGCCGTTTGAAATTTTGCACAGATACTTGATATTGGGAATAGCAGATCATTGGGAATAGCAAATGGGCCATATCGGTTCAGATTTAGATATAGCTCCCATATAAACCGATCTCCTGACTTGACTTCTTGAGCCTCTGGAAGCCGCAGTTTTGGCACGATTTGGCTTAAATTTTGCATGCAATGTTCTGTTATGACTTTTAACAAATGTGCCAATTACGGTCCAAATCGGCTTTCAAAAACTTTGTCAATTATGGTTCAAATCAGTCTATAACCTTATATAGCTTCCATATAAACCGATCTCCTGATTTGATTTCTTGAGTCCTTACTAACCGCAATGTTAATCCGATTTGGTTGAAATTTGGCATGCGGTGTTCTGTTACGACTTCTAACAACTGTGCCAAATACGATCCAAATCAGTGTATAACCTGATATAGCTCCGGTCTCTCGATCATTCTTTTTCGGTTCCTAGAAGCTTTCCTTTTTTACAGAAGTTTGGTATGTAGAATAAAGTTATGCCCTTCAACTAAATTTATTTCGTATAAATTTTTAGCAGAATCCATGGTGGTGGGTTCCCAAGATTTGGCCAGGCCGAACTTAGCACGCTTTAACTTTTTTGTTCCAAGACCATATTTATACTCTATACCGCGATTGTAGTACGGTATAGTATAGCATAGTGCATTTGTTTGCAATGCCCAGTAAAAGGAGCGATACACCCATTGATAAGTATAGGTATTAACTCAGAATCACGTTCTGATTCGATTTAGCTATGTCCGTTTGTCTTTCTGTCTGTCCACGTTGATTGGTGCATAAAGTTCAGTGCTACGACCTTGGTCCTCAAAGAACTACGCCTTAAATTGGACAAGAAAAGTAAAGATATCAAAATTGGGATTCTAGAGTAAGCAAAATCACTCCAAAAATAAGTGCAAGTTGTGGCCCAATATTAGGATGGAGTCACATTTCCTTCTATAGTTTGCTGTATTTTTATACCCTCTACCATTGGAGACTAATTTCGTTACTCCGTTTGTAACACATCGAAATACCTATATTAGACTCTACAATGTATCATCTTGAAATTCTAAGTAACTTATGAAGGAATAAAGCTAGGCTCTTGAAATTTTGCACAAACACTTCCTATTTATGTATTTCAGTAGTGATTGTGTATGGGTCATATCGATCCATGTTTTAGTATAGCGGCCATATAAATCCATCTTGGATCTTGGATTCTTGAGCCTCTAGACAGCGCAATTCTTATCCGAAATTGGCTGAAATTTTGTATGAGCTGGTTTGCTATGGCTTCAAACAACTATGTCGTATATGGTCTAAATCGGATAATAACCTGATATAGCTGCCAAAGAAACCCATCTCGGATCTTGACTTCTTGATCCTCTATTGGGCAAAATTATTATCCGGTTTGGTTGAAAATTTGCTTTTGAAGACCCCCAGGCGAAAAATAGTGTAAAGATGTTGTTTCAATTTGGTGAAACCACCGAAGACGGAGAATATTTTGAAAATCGCGCGATTTCTTCAAAACAAATCATTAATTTTTTATTGTGGCAAAAGCGGCGCTTGAATATATTGTTTTCGAAAATCGCGAAAATTGCTAGATTTTTTAAAAATAATTTTATTTAGGGTCGTGTCAGAAAGCACCGATTTTTTGAAAATATTTTAAAATTCTGTTTTGTTTTGAAAAGTACAACAAAGTGCCGCGGGGAGAAAATTTATTTAATTTTTTTTTTTATATGGCTGAATGTGTCAGAAAGCCTCGCAGGAAAAATATTTTAAAAAATCGAGCGACATTTTAAAGCATTTTTTGATTTTTGTGACGTGTCACAAAGTGCTACATGCAATAATATTTTCAACAAGTAAAAAGACATTAAGTTGAATCAGGCTGAACTTTGGATACCCACCACCACCAAGGGTATATATAAAAAACATTTCGTTGAAGTCCAGTTAAAGTGCATGATACTGAACCTATAGCAGATGTATTGAAAAATGCTCCGTTCTGTACTAAACTCAGCACAATTAATCATCAAAATCTGGTAATAAATAAGTTGTATATGGGTTTAATACCACATATCCGGAGATCGATATATATGGCAGGTGTATCCAAATATGGTCTGATATCTACCACATTCGGGAAAAATGTGAAGGGGCTTAACATAGCTCACTCTAAATAATTTCAGAAAACTCTGGAGATAAATACGCCCTTTATGTGTAAAAGATCTTCGATCGGTAGATCGGTCTATGCGGGGGCTATACCCAAAAATCTAAACCTTACTCGATACGGAGGATCTTAACACAAGTCAATCATCAGGTTTAAGCCAATTCGGATAATGAATACAGTTTTTATGAGTCTATGACCCTAAATCGAGAGATCGGTGTAAATAGGGGCTATATCAAGATGTAATCCGATACAGCCCATCTACGAGTAAGGGGGAATGAAAAAGCAGACTATACTACTGCCGTCCTTTAATATAATTCTTGCACAACCGCCAATTTATACGAATGAAATTTAAGGTTTCCATAGAGAATTCGTCGATCAGTGGTTTCAGAAATTTCTATAGCAGTTGCATGTTTTCCAGCCAAAACGCCGGAGAAAACGCACAACTGACAGCCTCACTCTTTCGATTTTATACGGAGTTCTTGTAGCCCATTTCTGGGTTTAGCGACATTTCCACACTACCAAAATGAGCCTGACTTAACTCAACCAACGACAGAATCGAATTACGGCCAAGAACTAGTGTGAGAGGAGGCATTTCAACATCGTGTATATGTTGCATCCTTTCCTAGAACATTTTCAGGTTGTTAGCCATATGATTGCCACTGCTGGTTGGATTTCGTTAAATTCAAGCTTTCTCTCGTTGGTGTTGTTGCAGTTATTTTTACCACCACCAGGGTGTTTTGCAATGCTACCAGTGGCACTATTGCCCCAGTACCTTAATGGAATATTCATGGGCAAATTTGCAATTTGCATTGTTGTAATGATTTATGGAGTGATAATCAAACATTTTGTTCACTTTGAGGTATTTGAGATCGCCAACAATAACCTGAAGCAAATACTTGTGGTGGTTTGTAAAACATATAATGAGCTGTCATTAAAAGAAATCATCATATAGCTGTCATTTCTAGTTTGACAGTGGAGGGTTTGTAATCGCGATACGAGTAGCCAGTCAAATGCTTTAACAACATCACTTATTTGACTAACTTTTAAAGTTGTTTGCTATTTTATTCTTTGAGTAGAAGCTTATATGCTGCATGTAATCTCAAACATAAAATAAACTCTGAAACAAAATGTAAATATTTGTCAACTATTGGGTTGCCCAAAAAGTAATTGCGGATTTTTCCTATAGTCGGCGTTGACAAATTTTTTCACAGCTTGTGACTCTGTAATTGCATTCTTTCTTCTGTCAGTTATCAGCTGTTACTTTTAGCTTGCTTCAGAAAAAAAGTGTAAAAAAATATATTTGATTAAAGTTTATTCTAAGTTTTATTAAAAATGCATTTACTTTCTTTAAAAAAATCCGCAATTACCCAATATATGATAGTGATTTATTTTATTCATAATCTAGTTAAGTCAAAATGTAATTACCGTAATCAACCCCATGGTATCATTCAAAACCTAAGATTATGATCAAATATAACTTTCAAAGCGGAAGAGAAGTTTAATAAATACCCTTACATTTTAGACATACATATCCATTATAGATGTAGCCTGGAAATTGCCAAAATGTTAATTTTTTTTCATCTCTTCATTGGCTTAAAAACCACATACAATAGTTTTAATAATCTACTAAGACAATTGGAATCACATTAAAATTGTGTTGTCAGAGTTTTTCCGCATTTTCCAGACTGCCTTAGGCAAGTTGGGAAATCATTCAAACCAGCGCATATGGCCAACTACACATGGCTATAATTAAATTTGTCAGATTTTCACAAAGACGAGCAAGCAGTTAATCAACATTTTTCGAATATAATTTATGAATACTTGGATGACAGTAAAGGCACACAACATCATCCAGGGAGAATGTACTGGTATGGCTGCATTTCATTTCATATTGCCTGCCATGGCTCACCATAATTTAGTGGTTTGTGAACAACGCAACTGGGATCTAACTATGGATGGCGACGATGTTGATGATGATGATGAGTAGTGCACAATGATGACACCATTACCATGGTGATGGCAAAAAACCCATGTCTCTTTGGAGGATACGTTAATAGCATTTTCTCAATGTCATAGACATTTTACAAATAGGCTGTTTGGCGGCAAGGTCATCACACCAAATCTCTGTGGCTCTATGTTAGTCAATCGCATGTAAATTACCAAGAGTGCAAAGAAGATGATAGAAACAATTACTCATGTTACAAGTGAAAGGTTTTTAACAGCATGTTGGCCAAAAAGTAACAGAAAAAAAAAAACGCCATGACTAAAAAATATGTGATTAATACATTTCCGCATAATCACTTTGGATCTACGCAGGAGGCGAATGACGGCATCGCTTACAATCTCTTAAAAGTCGACATCAGGAAGACATACATGCAATGACCTTCATTATTGAAAGTGATAATGATAATAAGATAATAATGTCAGTGGTAAAGGTAAAGGCGACGGCGGGGAGATAAAATATATCTGGCAGCAAATGCCTTCGGATGAGCTGTCCTTTTTTTCCCCTCTTTTAAGTTTTTTTTTTTATTATAATCATTTTAAAGAGTCATCTCATATGGCTGTTGGCTAAGTTGCGGCATATCTATAACAGATTACAATGCAAACCATATAATCTGCCGTATAACCGTATCAATAAAACAAGTAAAAACGTCTTAAGTTCTGCCATGCCCAACTTTGGATACCCACCACCAAGGATAAATTAACCAGTCTTATAAAACCCCACTACCACATCCATGATAATATGCAAATGGGGGCTGGTGTGGATCATATTTGATTGAGGTCCCGAGAACAAGTCCCAGTTTTAGCAAAATAGCGCAACAAATCCGCTTCTTATGGGATTAAGAGCTTAAATTGGAAGAATGGTCTATATGGCAGCTATATCTAAATGTAGTCTGATCTGGACCATATCGGACCTTATCGGATGACGGAAGGTTAATACTAGTCTCTGAGTCAAATTCCAGCAAAATCGGGTTATAATTGCGGATTTTATGGGCTTAAGACCTCAAATATGCCGATCTGTCTATATGGCAGCTATATTGAAATATAGTCCGATCTGAACCATATTTGGGGGCGAATGGCGGGAGCCTTGAAAACAAATCGACATTTCAAATTTTATCAAAATGCGATAATAATTGCGGCTTTTATGGACTTAAGATCCTCAATCGGCAGATCGGGCTATATTACCTCTTTTTCTCTTCAAAGACTGTATCGTGATTACCACTGACAAACACACGGACATCGCCTTAGAATTTTTCGATGTGTTGTGTTGGATCCTTTGGAGGTGGGTATAAAAATTGATAATTTTGCATTTCATTTAGGAACAGAAGCAAATCGGAGGCCACCGTAGCGCAGAGGTTAGCATGTCCTCCTATGACGCTGAACGCCTGGGTTCGAATCCTGGCGAGACCATCAGAAAAATTTTCACCGGTGATTTTCCCCTCCTAATGCTGGCGACATTTGTGAGGTATTATGCCATGTAAAACTTCTCTCCAAAGAGGTGTCGCACTGCGGCTTGCCGTTCGGACTCAGCCCCTTATCGTTGAGCTAAAACTTGAATCGGATTGCACTCATTGATATGTGAGAAGTTTGCCCCAGTTCCTTAATGGAATGTTCATGGGCAAAATTTGCATTTGCAACAGAACACCACATGCAGAGTTTCGGGAAAATTTGCGGCTTGTAAGAGCTCAAAAAGTCATATCGGGAGTTAGGTTTATATGAGAGCTATATCAGTTTATATACCGATTTGATCCATTAGGTTAGGTTGAATGGGTTGCCCACCAAAGGTGAGTTCACTCGGTGGCCAGTTTGGCCCATTGTGGTATCCTAGAGTGAAAAAGGCATGAAAAAGAAAATGTGAGATTTCATACTAGAGATTATACATGAATATAAGAAAAAGCCAGGAGGAGTGGAGAAACCCAAGGGGGGATGAAGAACCGCCCGACCCTACGCAAGCACGGATCTGCCTACGCCGGAGCTTGTGGCACCCCCCCGTCGGAACCATCCTGTTCCCTCAACAAACCTCAGGAGATATGCCAAAGGTACGTTTGCATGTTCACCCAGATAACAGACGAAACGGCTTCCCAGAAAGGAGAGCCTACGTCTCTGTAGACCCGAACAGGAACATAGCAAATAATCAATAGTCTCCTCCTCATACTCATCGACGCAACTCCTACTGAAGTCGTTGTACGGCCTATGTTACAGTGTCCGGTTATGACCCCTGTCAAAGTACTCATCGACCTCTTATCGAACGCCATTAACTTCGTCGTCCTCCTCTGGTCGTTGACGGACCTTAGCGCCTTCGCAGTCCTGTCAAAGTACTCATCGACCTCTTATCGAACGCCATTAACTTCTTCGTCCTCCTCTGGTCGTTGACGGACCTTAGCGCCTTCGCAGTCCGACAACCATCTACCGAGTCCCACCTCGCCACCGACGCTGCCCTAGCCATCCCGTCCAATGTGTTCACAATATCGACAAATGGTAGATAGGCAAGACCGATGACGAACCCCTACTGAAGTCGTTGTACGGCCTCTGTTACAGTGTCCGGTTATGACCCCTGTCAAAGTACTCATCGACCTCTTATCGAACGCCAACGCCGGCCTTCGCAGTCCGGCAACCATCTACCGAGTCCCACGTAGCTGCTCTGGCCATCCCGTCTACTGTGTTCAGAAGCTCGGCAATACCGATGACTGGTCCCCCCGGCGCAGACGAATCATCTTGGCGCTCCGTCCACAATCACATTTCCTGGAATCCCCTCATACCATGCCAGCGTCACATCGTGGGCCCGGAGCCTATCCAGGGATTCCAAACAGTCCTCCACGCATCTCGAATTTACCATCCTCGACCCCAAGACCTTGAGCGCCGCCATACTGTCCACACAAATTCTGAGTTTCGAAGGCGGTAAGCCCCTGACCAGAATTTCTCTTGCGGCCACTGCAATGACACCGACCTCTGCCTGAAAGACCGTCCACTCGTCCGGCAGTCTCAGAGACATACAGATATTGAGTGCATCAGAGTAGACCCCCATAGCAAATTACTTCATTCTATTAAAGGGTGGACTGCGAACAATCAATCAACCTCTATAGGGGTCACCCTATGTCTTGGGAATTTGGAGTGCGTGCATGTTTCCATTACTCTAAAAAAAAACCAAAAACATTCAAAACATTGCATGTCCTTATCTTATTTAAGGTTGCTTTTATTACAAGCTGACTGCGTATATCAACTAGAACTGGAACATCAAGGTCGTTT
The DNA here is from genome assembly GCF_963082655.1 of Stomoxys calcitrans. Classification (NCBI taxonomy): domain Eukaryota; kingdom Metazoa; phylum Arthropoda; class Insecta; order Diptera; family Muscidae; genus Stomoxys; species Stomoxys calcitrans. The sequence continues at coordinate 47,411,380 of NC_081554.1, read as the reverse complement.
GGTTTTACCGGAATCTCTTATAAATTATTTCATCACATTTTTTTCTGTCCACATAACATGGAAGTTGTTGCAATTCAACTTCATTTTGCGGTCAATTTTAAGAACCGTTTCTTTTCCCTAAAACGGAGAGCTACACAACAAAAAAGAATTGTAAAACATACGCTACTATTTTGTGTAAAAAAAAGTTTTAAGGTTTCAATTCCGTTTTACTTTCGTGTTTTCGCTTTTTTTTTCTTGGTTTTCGTTTGCCATGAGAACTCATGAATTATGTATAGATTGGTGATATAATATCACAAAAGGGGGTAATGTCTTACGACCAAAGGCATCGATTACGTTGAGAATTTCAACGAAAAGAAAAACAATCGGCAAAATTGTTTCAAAATCATTGACCCTTCAATAACACTAAAACCTGCTTGGGCAGAGATGAATGTAGGCCTATTAAACAGAGACTGTGCCACTGTTGTTAATGTTATCTTACTGTTCTCATTCAACGGAGATATAACACCAACAGGGGAAGTTGTATTAAAATCTTTGATGCCTAAATTGACTTAAAATGAAAATAAATAAAAAAAAAATCCGATGAAAAATTCAAAATAAATCAAGCGTGTAACTAAGCTATCCTCGTCAAAAAGCTCATACAGCTCGTGGTTCATACGTCGCCTATATTCTCCGCTAACGTAAACTGGTCCATATATTTTACAAAGAATCTTTCTCTCAAACACTCCAAGCACTGCCTTATCTGCTAAGACATGGTCCCATGCCTCAGAACCATATAAAAATACGGGAAGTACCAGTGTCTTGTAAGGATATTAAAGAGATCACACGACAAGTTTTCTCCTTGTCTGAAAGCTCTTGTGGTATTAAACGGTTCGAAGAGATTCTTCCTTTGAACGTACAGGGGTATCGCGGAAAGCGGTTTTGTAGTCAACAAAGATATGGTAGCTGTTGATTTGTCCTTCTCCTGTGCAGTGTGCATATCTGGCCTATGGTGGATTTACCAGGTCTAAACCCGCATTAATAGGGCCCAATTATCTCTTTGATTTAAGGTTTTAATCTTTCACATTGTATGCTCGAGAGTATCTTGTGTAATCCCCATCGCAACTTATTCCTCTGTAATTGGCACATTCTTTCTTGTCTCATTTTTGTGTACGGGATGTAGTATGGTAAGATTCCAATCATTGGGTATGCTTTTTTCTAGCCAGATCGCACAAACAAGCTGAAGCATACGCCTTATCGGCGCGTCGTCTTTAGTGTGAAATAGTTCGGCGGGTAACCTGTCGGCTCCTGCTGCCTTGTTGTTCTTCTGTCGGGTCACTGCTACTTGGACCTCATTCTGACTAGGACGTAAACATTCTATACCATCATCAGGGATTGGTTCTGCGGTATCCTCTTCGCCGCCAACGTCGGACACTAGCAGTTGGGTAAAATGTGTTTTCCATATCCTCAGCAAGCTATCTGTGTCAGTTATCAGATTTCCTTCTTTGTCTCTGCAGGAGGATGTGCCTGCACCAAAACCATCGTTTTGATGTTTAATTCTTTGGTAGAATCTCCGGAATTCATTCTGACTTCTGTACATCTCAATTCGCTCACACTCACGTCTTTCCATTTCCTTTTTCTTTCTGCGGAATAGACGTTTCTCCTCTCTCATTTTCTCCCGATACCTCTCAGTGGCATTGCTACTGATTTTAGGGTTGCTCTGCATGCCGCATTCTTGGCTTCAGTAGCTTCTCGATACTCTTGGTCGTACCACGGGTTTCTTGGGGAGTCTTCCGGTACTCAAGTACAGATTTCACGGCATTTTCCATGGAGGGGGCAATGGTTGCGCCGACCATATAGCGTATATATATTCTTGATAGTCCTTAAAATCTAAGACGATCTACCCATGTCTGTCCGTCTGTCTGTTAAAATCACGCTACAGTCTTTACAAATAGAGATATTGAGCTGAAACTTTCCACAGACTCTCTTTTTTGTCCATTATCAGGTTAAGTTCGAAAATGTGCTCTAACGGTCTATATCTTAATATAGCCCCCATATAAACCGATCTCCCGATTTATAACTTTAGGCTACATTTATTATCCGATTGCGCTGAAATTTGGATAATAAATTTGCGCTGAGTTTTGTTAGGCCTCTCGACATCCTCGTTCAATACGAACCAGATCGGTAGAGATTTAGATATGGCTGTCATATAGACCGATCTCTCAATTTAAGGTCTAGGGGCCCTGTAAGCCCCAATTTTTGTCCGATTTACATGAAATTTTGCATGTTGTGTTCCGATTTGACTTTCAACAATTGTGCGGTTCAAATCGGTCTATAACCTGATATAGCTCCCATATCCCGATCTCCCGATTTGACTCCTTGACCCTGGAAGCCGCATTTTTTTCGATTTGCCTAAAATTGCAGATAGCGTTCTGTTACGACTCTCAATAGCTGCGCAAAGTAAAGTCGAAATCGGTCTATAATCTGATATAGCTCCCATATAAACCGATCTGCCGATTTGACATCTTGAATCCTTACAAGCCGCAATTTTTGTCCGATTTGGCTGAAATTTTGCATGCGGTGTTCTGTTACGAGTTCCAACAACTGCGACAAATCGGTCTTTGACCTGATATGGCCCCCATATAAACCGGTCTCTCGATCATTCTTGTTCGGTTCCTAGAAGCTTTAATGTTTGCTGGCTTGAGAGAAGTTAGGTATCTAGAATAAAATTATGTCCCTCTTTAGATATTTCAAAAACTTTACTATCGGCTTGAAGAACAATCAAAACATTTTTGAATGGAACTCGACCTAGTTCATATGGCCACCGCGAGCACGTTAGCATCTGTCAATACGTTGGACCCAATTTTCGATGACGTCACACATTTCAGCCAAAACGGTTGCTATTTTCCGTTCAATGTTGGCACTGAGCTCTTCCAACGTCATAGGCTTGTTGTCATAGACAGATGTCTTGATGTACGAGGCGGCCAACCGACTGACCCATTTCTTGAGATAAAACGATCTTTAAGCATACTCTGCAATAAATCAATTGTTACGTGTGATCTGTGGATTTTGGCACAGTCCTGTTGAAACCACATGCCGTCCAGGTCCATATCTACCAATTCAGGCCAAAATTAATCAGTGAGCATGATTCGGTAGCGTTGTCCATTAACGGTAATGTCACAATTGGCATCGTCGACGAAGAAGTATGGCCTAATGACGCCGCCGGCACGCAAACCGCTTCAATTAACGTCGAAAATAATCAGTTAGCATAGTACGGTAGTACTGTTAACATTCACGGTAACGTTAAGATTGGCTTCGTCGACGAAGAAGTATGGCCCAATGACACCGCCGGCATGCAGACCGCAATAAACAGTTTTTGTTTTTGGTTGATGTGTTGATTGGTGAAGCCTGACCAATAACCCAATGGAGGCCACCGTAGCACAAATTTTGCGGTCACCGATTTCGAATTTCGGTAGCAAATTTTAATGATTTCTTGTTCGTTAGTGTACTTTATCATGATGAAAATGTTGAGTTTACTCAATATATTGACTGTGACAGTTCGAAAATTAGTGTAAAAGTACGTTCACAAAATAAATTCAAAGTCGTCAAGTCCCTATTGGAAATCCCTTTAACTGCCACACTTCAGAACATTAACTTTTTCAGCCATTAGAGGTTGCAGTTATCTCCCAATTGACTTCTTGAGTCCCTAGAAAGCGAGGCTGAATCATAAGAGATCAATGTTATCACCTCGAGTTGATAAGGAACAGCGTCGTGTGTTCCTTATAGACTCAGAAACGGCTGAACCGATTTTCTTGAAATTTTCACAGATGGTGCATAATGACCCCGTGGTGAAAATAGGGTACTACATTTTTTGATATCTGAAAGGGGGGCGGACCCTCCCCTTACCCTAATTTTCAGAAACGCCAGATCTCAGAGATGGATGGTGCGATTTAAGCGAAATTTTGTGTGCTCTCTTATAGTACCCTTAAAATAAAAAAATGGTATCCAAATTTCGCATGGGGTACCTAGGGGGGCTGCCCCACCCTAAAACCTACCAAACATATATTTAGACCAATCACGACAATATGGGACTCAAATGAAAGGTATTAAGGATAAGAAAACGTATCTGATATCCAATTGTCCGACCAAGTGCTCCGGGGACCACCCCAAGCCCCAAAAAACCCCTAAATCGGACATATTTACCGACCATGGCAATATGGGACTCAAATGAAAGGTATTTGCGAGTTGAATACGAATCTGATATCCAAATGTGGGTCCACGTTTCTGGGGGTCCTTTCCTTTCCCAAAACACCCCCAAACAGGACTTATTTACTGACCATGAGAATATGGGGCTTAAATAAAAGGTATTTCAAAGTAGAATACGAATCTGATATCCAAATATGTGACCAAGTGTTTGGGGGGCTGCCTCTCACCAAAAACATCCCCCAAAGGGGACACATTTACGACCATAGCCACATGGGGCTCAGATGAAAGGTCTTTGGGAGTAGAGCACGACTTTGATATTAATATTCGGGAGAAGTGTCTAAGGTGGCCACACCGCTCCCACAACACCACCCAAATAGTAAGTATTTTCTGGCTATTGCAATATGGGGCTCAAATAAGAGGGTTTTTAGAGTAAAACACGAATCCGATATATATTTTCAAAGCGAACACACTGAGTGGCCGCCCATCCCCCAAAACACCCCCCAAGCTGGTCATATTTGTAAACTATGGAGATATGGGGCTCAAATTAATGGTATGTGGGAGTAGACCACGTATCTGATATCAACATTAGGGGCCAACTGTCTGGCGGACGTCCCACCACCATAACAACCCCCAAATAGGATGTATTTGCTCACCAAGACAATTTGGGTCTTAAAGAGAGTGGAACTAAGTATTCATAGTTTTTAGGGCCCATATCCCAAACCGGACATATTTGCTGACTGTTGCAATAAGGAATTTAAATGAGATTAGAAAACGAATTTGTTATCCAATTTTGAGGGCAATGACACATTTACGAACATAGCCACATGGGGCTCAAATGAAAGGTCTTTGGGAGTAACGCACAAATCTGATATCAATTTCGGGAAAAGGGTCTATGGGGCGTCTTCGCCCCCACAACATTACCCAACCCCCAAAACACCCCTAAATCGGGCATATTTACCGACCATGTCAATGTGGAGCTTAAATGAAAGGTACTAAGGGGTAGAGCAAGAATTGATACCCACTTTCGGGACCAATTTTCTGGGGGTCTATCCCATTCCCAAAATACCTCTCAAACAGCAATTTTTTACTGACCATCGCAATATGGGGCTCAAATAAAGGTATTTGGGAGCAGAATACGAATTTGATATCCAAATGTAGGACCCTATATTTAGGGCTTCACCCCTTTCCCAAAACACCTTCCAAAGGGTAAACATTTTTCGACCATGCCAATATGTGGCTGAAATAAAAGTTATTTGAGATAAGAAACGAATTTGATAATCTATTTTGGGGCCATGTGTTTAGGGGACGCCTCATCCTGTAAACTCCTCTTAAGCCAATGGCAATATGAGGTTTAAATAAATGGTATTTGAGAGAAGAGCTTGATGCTGATATTTTTTCAGGGCCAAGTATCTGGGGGACCACCTCACCCCCAAAAAGATCCCTAAATCAGACACCATGAGAATATCGGGCTGAAATAAAGTGTTTTAAGAATGGAGTACAACTTACATCCAAACTTAGATTCGTAGACCAATAAAGATCATGTGAGGTTCAGATAAAGGCACTTATATTGTTAAACTGTTAGTCAAGTTTGCATGGTATTTCACTAAAAGCTCTTGAATTGTCGAAAATAAATATTTCAAGGAAACTTTTGTTCCACATAAAGTAAAAGAAGGCGCAGCGGAGCGGGCCCGGGTCAGCTGTTGAAAGATGTTGAAAGACATACCAGAAGTCTTTGTGCCAAATTATTGGGTTGCCCAAAATGTAATTGCGGATTTTTTAAAAAAAAGTAAATGCATTTTTAATAAAACTTAGAATGAACTTTAATCAAATATACTTTTTTTACACTTTTTTTCTAAAGCAAGCTATAAGTAACAGCTGATAACTGACAGAAGAAAGAATGCAATTACAAGCCGTTGAAAAAATTTGTCAACGCCGACTATATGAAAAATCCGCAATTACTTTTTGGGCAACCCAATATTTTCGTAGCATGATATTTTACTAAAAGCTTTTTAATTGTCGAAAATGAATATTCCAAGGAAACTTTTATTCCATATAAAGTAAAAGAAGGAGCTGCGTAGCGGGCCCGGGTCAGCGAGTACTATATATTCATTGATTCAAATAACGTTCGTTTCTTAAGTCTTTTGATTTTTATCAGCAATTGAATATCAGAGCTCACGAAACTAAAACTTGCTTGATTAACAAGCTGCAAAGTTAATAATAACAGCTTTTATTTATGTCCACCTTACATGTTATCACATCACACGATGTACGATTAAATCCTGAATATAGCTATTCAAATGCTCAATCTAAACATTTTCATAAACATGAGTGCAAAAAAACTGCACTCTGGCGCATGGACAGTTAAATGTTGTCTGAAAACAACTTAGCACATGCATCCGTTGTCGACTTAAGGAAAAAAAAAAAATAATAAAAGAGCTGGATTTGTTGATAAACACCCAAAAGATTTTAAGAGAAGAGGGAGTCTTCGCAAAGAAACGTAAACAAATGAAACGAACGATAAAAAAAAAATCAATGTACGCAAAATTAAGCACATTTCAGCGATATGCCATCACTCCAAGAGACCAAGAGAAAAATAATCGCTTATTTCAATGTCAACATTGACAAAGAGCAGCAAATTATTAACTGGTTTCCACATCGAAACAATACAACAACTAAAGCAGCAACAATAGCGCTCGAAAACAAAAGCAACAAAATTCAACAACAACGAGAAATCGCCATACCATAAACACTGGTGCTCAATGTACACAAAACACATTTACAGATGCTTACGCATCTTTTAGCTGAAACATGCCGTTTTGTTAATGGCTTAAACCTAAACAAGGCACAAACGGCCAGAAGATATGTTTGTCAGTCATCAAAGAAAAACAAAAAGCACAGCTGTAGCTGGAAAACCAGACCCCATTGGATGTGGAACCAAAAAAAAAAAAAATGCAACATTCAGAGCGGGCCGTTATGTTTGACGAGTTTTAGGCGCATTTTACTCCAAAGTTTGATGACTTTTTCGCCATGAAATAAAAAGCCGTAATACTGCCTATGCGCATGCTGTCCAATTTTGAGACCATAATAAGCAAAGAGGCAAAAAATGCGTAATAAATTGTTTAACGAATTACCCTCCAAAGAAGAGTCTGGAGTGGCTAATGCTGCAAAAACATTAACTTTCAACCCGTTTCTATTATCTAATATGGCTTTTCTTTAACTAAATAGTGATAACAGTTTTCAAAGCCGATTTCAATTCCACATTATGTTTGTGGGATAGAAATCAATGGATTTTTAAAATAATTTGGCCAATGGATGTTTTGGATTGTATTGGGTTGCCCAAAAAGTAATTGCGGATTTTTTAAAAGAAAGTGAATGAATTTTTAATAAAACTTAGAATCAACTTTAATCAAATATACTTTTTTTACACTTTTTTTCTAAAGCAAGCCAAAAGTAACAGCTGATAACTGACAGAAGAAAGAATGCAATTACAGAGTCACAAGCTGTGAAAAAATTTGTCAACGCCGACTATATGAAAAATCCGCAATTACTTTTTGGGCAACCCAATAATTCATTACACTATATGCAAATGCAAATTTTGCCCATGAACATTCCACTAAGGAACAGGGGGCAAACTTCTCACATATCAATGAGTGCAGTCCGATTCAAGTTTAAGCTCAGCACAGCCGCACTGAGGACGACACCATCTGATGCGCTGAATTTAATGCTACATCTTATGCCCTGGACATTGTGGCTAGACAAATTGCAGCGTTCACTCCCTAAGGGAACTTTCTCTTTAGTCATGTGGCAGCTACAGACACTGTGTTATCCTTGAATACAATATAGTATGGATTACACCCCATCTGAGCAGCTTTTTGATAAAAAGTACTGTACCAATATTCCTGATAGAACCGATTGGAACTACGATATCCCTGTTAACAGAAGTTACATAGACTTCTATACGGATGGTTCCAAACTAAACGACCAGGTGGGCTTTGGGGTGTACTCTAAAGATCTAGAACTGGTCATATCGAAGAGGTTACCCGATCACTGCATCAAGCAGAGATCCTTGCAATTAAGGAAGTGGTAGAATGGCTAAGATATAATGTGAATACGACGATGGGCATAAATATCTTCTCAGACTATCAGGCAGCCATTAAAACCACCGGAGAACGTATTTCTGAACACAAAAACCGCCTTCGACTGTCGCAGATCTCTCAACAAGATGGCTGAAAAGTTAAAAATTCACCTGTTCTGGTTGCCGGGCCACAGAGATATCCCAGGGAGTTGTAAAGCGGACGAGCTTGCGAGACTGGGAACTACCTTACCCCCTCCAGGGACACTGGAACCTGTGGGTATGCCTCTAGCGATATGTAAGCTAAGTTTTCAGGACCAGGCCCGAAGGGCAACAAATGATAGATGGTCACAAAGAAGGGGCTGTTAGCATTCCAAAACTATGTGGCCTCATCTAGACTTGAAGAGGTTTACTGCTGTGCTTTCATTGGCTAGAACAGACGTTTCAGTCATTATGTCCCACCTAAAATGTCACTTTTTGATCGGAAAACATAATGACAGACTGAAGTTTGCCAGCAACGACTTTTGCAGAAGCTGTAGGGACATTGAGGAAGAAGAGACTATGGAACACCTTCTGTGTGTGTGTCCCGCACTAGCAGTCAGAAGGAGTTCCACTTTAAGTTCTCATTTCTTTAAGAACCTGGCTGATTTAAGCGGATGTGAACATTCGAAAGTTATTGGGCTTTTTTAAGCGATCTGGTTGGTTCAACGGTAGGGGCTAGAAGGCATCTTCCTTCTTCTGTTCCTGTGGAATTACAATGGACGAAAACGTCTAAGTGAGTCTGATGGAGGAGGCCACCGTAGCGCAGAGGCTAGCATGTCCACCTATGATGCTGAACGCCGGGGTTCGAATCCTGGCGAGACCATCAGAAAAAATTTTCAGCGGTGGTCTTTCCCTCCTAATGCTGGCGACATTTTTACTATGCCATGTAAAACTTCTCTCCAAAGAGATGTCGCACTGCGTCTTGCCGTTCGGATTCGGCTATGAAAAGGAGGCCCCTTATCATTGAGCTTAAACTTGAATCGGACTGCACTCATTGATATGTGAGAAGTTTGCCCCTGTTCCTTAGTGAGCAAAATTTGCAAATTTGCATTTTTTGAGTCTGATGGCTTTAACCTAACCTAACCCTGTTCCTTAGTGAGCAAAATTTCCAAATTTGAATTTTTTGAGTCTGATGGCTTTAACCTAACCTTGCCCTTGAGAATGGGTAGGGACACAGTGGCATCGATGTAGCTGGGGATTGTAAAATGCTCATATCGGTTCAGAATCGTATACAGCTTCCATAACAAACGATTCCCAGTTTTGACTTCTTCAGCCCTTAGAGAACTAAATGTTCCTACGATTTGGCTGAAATGTTACACAAGGACTTTTGTTATGTTGTAAAAAATCCTTATTTAGTATGATCCGAATCGGTCTATAAACTGAAATAGCCTCCATGCGAACCGATCCCCATATTTGACTTCTTGAGTCCCTAAAAGTCTCAGTTTTCATCCGATTTGGTTGAATCATGGCAAAAAGAACTTCTATTCTGACTTCCAGCGTCTGCGCCAAGTATGATCCGATTTGGATCCCCTCTACGATTACTTGAGACCATAGCCGCCGCAACCAATCCCCGATTTGATGGTTGTAAAAAAATTCAAATCCAAACTGAGTTAATAATGGCAAATTTTTAATGGAATCCTTAGTGGTGGATATCCAAGATTTTGCCCTCCCGAATTTGTCACGTTTTTATACCCTCCATCGTAGGAGCCGCCGTCATTCCATTGTACATCCATTTACATCGAAAAATTGATCTAAATTGTATTGACATTCTAAGTCGATTTAGCCATTTCCGTCTATCTCTCCCTCTGTCTGTTGAAAGTACTCTGAAAAAATTTTTGACATAATTTTAAAAATTCCAGCAAAAGATTAACAAACTTTATTTAAGGTTAAGCTAGGTTTGGTTGAAAAGAAGTTGCAGATATTAATCCGCTGCATGCCACTATGGACATACACCTAAGCCAGTAATCGGCTTATTGAGCGCTCTAAATACTAAAAAGTTGCCCCAAAAATGAAAATTCTAAGTTGGATGCTACTTACAAAATCCTTAATTGTTTTTCATAACTCTCCCCTAAGTTGGTTCATGTCTGGTATTGTGCCCCCACCTAAGTACCGTTGTCTTTTAGCCGCTAAAGCCCGGCAATGACATAGGAAATGCTCCAACGTCTTATCATCTTCCCCGGCTATCATTTGCAGCACCGATTTTGAGCGACGAATACTGCATTGAGTTCTGAAGCTCAGTTGAAGATAAATCCGAGATTGTTAGACTACGAAAGATCCCATCCTCCACACCTAGTACAACAGGGTTCTAAGAAAGATTCTAAGAAAGTCAAAGAACGTATGAACAAACACTTGACCTACTTGTGGGCACACATTTCCCGAAAATCTTTCCAACGAACAACGTGGCGCCGGAAGAGGTTGTCATGGATATTCAGTCTTTGGGGATTGTTGAGGAAATTATGTTTGAGTCAAGAATTCATTACTTACTTTACATTAATTGGCTATGACAAAATATTTGTTCCACTAGCCGAACGTAGAATAACGTTCCAAGCGTTTTGATCTTGTGCGCTCATTCTATTCGGTTGCCCAAAAAATAATTGCGGATTTTTTAAAAGAAAGTAAATGCATTTTTAATAAAACTTAAATAGAATGAACTTTAATCAAATATACTTTTTTACACTTTTTTTTTTAAAGCCAGCTAAAAGTAGCAGCTGATAACTGACAGAAGAAAGAATGCAATTACAGAGTCACAAGCTGTGAAAAAATTTGTCAACGCCGACTGTATGAAAAATCCGCAATTACTTTTTGGGCAACCCTAAAATCTCTGAGACCAAGTTTCGAGGTGTCTCCCACAGTTTGATCTTTCCATCGGACTTTTGGTCTTCCCGGTTTGCGTGTAGCACCGTGTTTGCCTTCAAAAGACTTCTTTGCTGAAGCTTCCTCATCGATTCTGACAACATGACCTAGCCAATGCAGCCGTTGTAGTTTGGACTGTGCCTTCACTGCCAAATCGTCTGCTTTTTCATTTCCCCTTACTACGCTATGGCCCGGCACCCAAACGTTGAGCTTAGTGCTATCCTCAGAGAAGGCGTTAATCTTCTACTTACACTCCAATACTATTCGTGACCTTACCGCCCTGGTTGTTGTTGCCCTAATGGCTAGTTTACTGTCCGTAAAGATATGCACACCTCACTTGCCGAACCGATATTGAATAAGTGAGCTCGTAGTCCTATGTTTCATGTTATGACACCGAAAGCTATACTGGCCTCCTTTTTACTTCATTTCGGTAAAAGCCTCGTCTTCTTACGATCCGGATATGCCCATTGGTTTTTCGTCGTCCCAACTACCGTTTCGCTGTTCCGTGCGTTCGTTTCGTTGTTACATGCGTTCGTAGCCCACGGTCTTTCCTCGGACTGCGTCGACCCAAAAGGCTTGGGGGGAACCAAGTTTATTGACTGCAGTCCTCTGGCCTTCACAGCCAAATCGTCTGCTTTCTCATTTCCCCCTTACTATGCTATGGCCCGGCACCCAAACGATGAGGATTGTGCTATCCTCAGAGAAGGCGTTAATCTCCTCTTTACACTTCAATATTGTTCGTGACCTTACCGTCCTGGTTGTTATTGCCCTTATGGCAATAACGTCCTCACGTTAGTACCACACCACTTCACTCATTCTGTGATAGCCCGGATCTCCACCTGCAGGATCGAATTATGATCAGGCGGTCTTAAACAGATCTCAGTCCCTGGGTTCTCAATGTAGACCTCCAGGCCCAGTCTGTCCTCTAGCTTTGATCCATTCGTGTAACATGCTATTCCAAATGGTAACACTAGGGTTTCGTCAATTCCAGACGATTTCGTCAATTCAAGACAGTTTCGTCAATTCAAGACTGTGCCGCTGGCAGCAGTGCCTCGCACTCTAACTCAAGTGTTGTCCCAGGTATCCGATTGGAAACCTCTTCCATTTCTTCAAGGTTTCCTATCGTGGCCTCGATTATACCGCAATGGTATGAGCTGCTCCCATCCTCTATTCATTCTCCCATCGCCTTAGGTCTCATAGCCACAGTGGCTGCCTTACACTTAAGCTGTATGTCAATGTGTCGGATAGGATAGTCTAGGATAGTCTCCAGTGCCCTCGTGGGCGTGGTCCTCATCACTCCGCCTTTACCAAGACAACATGTTCTCCGAACCTGTTGTATGGTCCTTATGTTGCACTTTTTCTCCACCGCAGTCCACTAAACTACTGAGGCGTAAGTGAGTATTGGTCTAATCGCGCTACTGTAGAGCCAGTGTACTGTCCTCGGATTCAGGCCCCATTTCAAGACTACGACCTGTCTACATCCCAACCTAGTTCACCTTACAATAGTGATGAATTGACGATTTTTGCCAGTAACGCTCTTCGAATTTATCGCGGATCACAACTCTGGAAAGATTTCTGTTTACATTCGATGACTTTTTAACGACGTATACTTTGTGTTTTTCGAATTCCAAGCCATTCTGTCAGAATTCAAAGCTATTTCACACTTTCGACTGATTTTATCAATACTTTTGCTATAAGGAAAAGTCTGGAGGCCACCGTAGCACAGAGGTTAGCATGTTCTCCTATGACGCTGAACGCCTGGGTTCGAATCTTGGCAAGACCATCAGAAAAAATTTTCAGCGGTGATTTCCCCCCCCTAATGCTGGCAACTGATCTGAGGTTCTATTCCATATAAAACTTCTCTCCAAAGAGGTGTCGCCGTTCGGACTCGCCTATAAATAGGAGGCCCCTTATCATTGAGCTTAAACTTGATTTGGACTGCATTCATTTACATGTGAGTAGTTTGCCCCTGTTCCTTTGTTCATGGGCAAAATTTGCATTTGCATTAGGAAAAGTCTATTTTTCTTTATTTGCAAAGTTTGTCGGTCTTTCTGTGTTGTTGTTCGTCCTCTGATGAAGTCCAATAAAGTCGTTTCAGTTCAAGTATTGCGTCTATAAAAAGTATCGCTTGGGTTGTGCTTATTGGGTAGGTGTAGGGTATTTCATAGGGTATCGGAGGTCACCGTCTTCAAAATTAGCATGTTTGCATATAACACCAAACGTCTGGGTTCGAATCCCAGCGACGACATCAGAAAAAAATTTCACCGGATGTTGTTGTTGTTGTTGTGGTAGTGGCGATCCTCGCCAAGCTCTTGGATGTGAGCAAGCACGTTCCGGTGCAAAGGACCGATCGCGGCGGCAACAGGATGGCCATTGGCTATATAAAGGTGCCAATAACGCGCCTTGTAATATCGAGCATCATGGGCACTCAGTATTTGTGCAAGAGCCGGTGCTACCTGGCCTCTCTCTGAGACTCTCCGATCGATACCGCTGATTGTCCGCGACTGCCGTTGCAGTTACTCCGTATGGAGCATTTCACTTTCCAATCTTCTCGTGACAGCAATGAACACCACACAAGTTGAAGCTCAATGTTCCTGGATGTGTGGTGCTCACGGCTATCCCTTGCCGGGAGTAATTTGCGAATGGACCATATCCCATATAAACCGTATAAAACTATCTCCCGATTTGAAATCTTGAGCCTTGGGATTTTTTTGTGGACATTTTTTTGGTATTTTGGGGATTTGTCTCTGTACTAATGGTGGCCAGATTTGTGAGGCACTATGCCATGTAAAAATCTCTTCCAAAAAAAAGGTGCCACACTGCGGCTCGGCCACAAAAGGAGGTCTCCTATCATTCAGCTTAAGCTAAAATGGGACATGACTCATAGATATGCTTGAAGTTTGCCCCTGTTCCTAATGCAGGGTTCATGGTCAAGTTTGGATTTTGCCGGAAATATTTGTGAGTTATCCAGGTTAGCATGTCCGCTATGACGCAGTATGCCTGGCTTCAAATCTCGCCTTGAACATCAGACGATTTTTCAGCGGTGGTTATCCCCTCCCTAATTTTGACTACATTTGTAAGGTATCCTGTCATCTTAAAACTTCTCCAATAAGTGGTGTCGTTATGCGGCACGCCATTCGGACTCGGTTGTAAAAAGAAGGAGGGCTCCTTTTCTCTCTGGGAAATTTTATTACATTAAGTAGGGCTTTATATAATCGGTACCATTAGAGTTTTGCCTTACTTCACTTGTTTTTATCAGATTTGTATTTTTCGCCTACCAAAAATTCATTAAAAATTAGGTATAAAGAAAAAAAAAATATGTATAAACTTCTTTTGTTTTTCTTTGTTTTCATCTTACATGGTAAGAAACCCTCCCCAATGCTCAAACAAAAACCTTAAGAAACAAACCCAACAGCTGAGTGCTTCATGTCATTACTGAAATCAAAAGACTTAAGACACAAACGCTTACCAAGAACTGTTTACAGGGAATATTCAAACCCCACATTTGCATATTCCCTACAATCAACTTGGATTCTTTATGAGAGCATCATTAATGGCGTGCTAAGTTATTTTGGGGACATTTATTTTAAACCCCAACCAGTCATTCAACTCAAGATTTCATTAAATTAAATCAATCTGTAACACAAATGTGCAAAAACAAAAATATTGCTACAGGTTTATCCCATTTTTACCAATGTTCAATACAACAATTAATCAGTATTTATTTCTGCAATTAACCACAAAAACCTGTTGCCACTAAGAAAGAACCCCAAAAAAACAAAACGAGACAAGTAAACGATAGGAACCAGTCAACAAAAAAAAAAAAATCTATATTTTTTTATAAATATTAACTACAGCGAAAATATAAGCACAGCAACCAAAATATCGTAATCCGGTTAAAAAGATATGAAAGCTTTAACCCTCTTATTATCACCTGCTTCAAAAGAATACCAAATCATGCAAACACACTGAAATAATCACATACCAAAAGACCCATAAAAAATGTAAAATCTTCTTCCCAATAAGATCTGTGTATACAGAAAAATGGCAAAACTAGCATCAACTTTTGATTTCAACTTGAAAAATGAATCACAGTATAAAAAAATTCCATATAATTTGCATTTTGTTTTTTTTGGTTGTATCAAAAACAAAAAGATAAACTTAATCCATCTGTTGTCATAATTTTGTCTTAAACCATCATGCAGAACGGCTACAGAAACCCGCCCGAAAGCTTTGACAAATGTCTATAAATCTTTGCCGACAATATGCTGTTTCTAGCCGCTCCATAGAAAGAAACCTTGACTTTGGTGATCCCTAAAAGACAGTGTGGCAAGGTAAAATATTCGAAAATTAAGTAGCCACACTACGCATTTGTATAGCCAAACGAGCTTTAGAGATTACAATAATGCTTATGGCCATAATCTTCTTATGCTTTTTGATGCCATAATTATTAATTACAATATTTTGATTTGTTTAAGCTCCCTCTAGTTTGTTGATGATTTATTGTCAATTTGATTGGGAGGTAATTGCTAAAAAATAATTTGAAAAAATTGTTTTTTTTTTGTAAACGACGTCTTAATGTCCCTCCGTATATTGGGTTGCTCAAAAAGTAATTGCGGATTTTTTAAAAGAAAGTAAATGCATTTTTAATAAAACTTAGAATGAACTTTTATCAAATATACTTTTTCACACTTTTTTTTCTAAAGAAAGCTA
This sequence comes from Stomoxys calcitrans, assembly GCF_963082655.1. Classification (NCBI taxonomy): domain Eukaryota; kingdom Metazoa; phylum Arthropoda; class Insecta; order Diptera; family Muscidae; genus Stomoxys; species Stomoxys calcitrans. The sequence goes on along the minus strand of NC_081554.1, from coordinate 47,395,518 downwards.
AAAGTAACAGCTGATAACTGACAGAAGAAAGAATGCAATTACAGAGTCACAAGCTGTGCAAAAATTTGTCAACGCCGACTATATGAAAAATCCGCAATTACTTTTTGGGCAACCCAATATTTGTCAAAAGCACGCTAACTTTGTAGCGTATTAATATTACCGCTCAAAGTTTGTACAGATGCTCCTTGGTATAGGTCGATTGGGTATGTAAATGGACCACATCGATCCATTTGCAGATATAGTCTGCGTTTGAATCCTGGCGAGAATATCAAAAAAAAGTTCATTCTCCTAATGACGGCAAGATTTGTTAGATGGTATGACACGTAAAAACTTCACCCCAAAGAGGTGTTGCACTGCGGCACGCCCTTCGGACTCGGCTATTAAAAGGAGGATTCTTATCGTTGAGATTAAACTTGAATCGAACAACACTCATTGCTGTATGAGCAGATTGGCCCTGTTCCTTAATGAAATGCTCACAAGCAAATTTGGAGTCAAAATTAAGTCAGATATTAGATGGCAAAACCATCCTCTTCAGATTTCTTCTCCAGCTTAGCTTCTGCTCAGAAATCACAACCAAATAGTTGGCCACCCTAGACCCTCCCATTTCGGAAGCTTCTCAGAGGCCAAAATGGAAGGAATAAACCCCCTCCTAACAAAGAGTTCTTCTGGTCGTAATCATTAAACTCGAGCTTTCCGCTGGCAATGCATTGATAATCTTACAGCCTTACAGCATTGTATCAACCCAACTCTCCATAGAGAGAGATTGGGACCTTCATGTCCACCAGAGCGTCATGTATAGACTCTAACTTTATGATATCAAATGCCCCCTATATGAAGACTGCCAAAGTGAAGTCGCTCAAAGCAAAATTCCCTTCTGTATAGCCAACCACATCATAAAGGGCACTGTCAACCGACCAAACCCGAGTTCGGCTATCAACAGAAATCCGCATTACAGTGAACAGTCTAGACAGTGCCTAATACATGTGTCATTTAATGCATCTCTTTCCAGAAAAAATAACTCTAAGAACAAACCATCTAACAAATTTGTATGTGAAACTTTAAATTCTCAACGAAGTTTAGCATTGAATCGAAGACATTATTTGTTGAAGTACGCAAATAAGTCTCTTCAAGAGACTTGACAGACAAAATTAATGAAATTTTGCTGACTTTCAACAAATTCTTCAATTGAAGTAGTTGTTAAAATAGGCGTACTACCATGTAAAGCACAAAACACTCATGCCATTCATGACTTGAAATCCCTGGTACGAAAGGGAATTCGACCGATTGGGCCGACCGTGGCCAAGAAAAATTATTTTTTTTCATTTAACTTATTTTGGAAAATTCGGCATTAAAAATGAAATTCGTATTCGGAAAAACATTTTTTAGAGTGGCTTTTGCCTTTCTTTTTATTGATTTATTTCATCATAAAGAAGATGATGTCGGTAGGCACGAGGATGCGTGCAAGACTACCAAACATGAGATCATGAGTTCAATACTCTGCGGCACCAAAATTATTAAAATTTGTTTTTAAGGGTAATAGTAGAGAGTGGCAGATTAAAAGCTGAGAGTAGCCGCGATTCCAACATAGAAAACAAAAACACCACCAACCGAAGCAAAGCACATGCGTTGGCTGGTTAGATGGTTTTTTGCCTTGCTTATGGATATATTGTTGTTGTTGTTGTTATATGTTGGCTTGCAAAGAGTGCCTTTTAACAACAAATTTTAACTTTGGGTCGCTGAGATTCAAAATAAATTGTTGCAGGAAAATTAACAAATTTCGTAGTCGCTTTTTCGACCAAAGTTGTTGTTTTTCCAAATTGTTTTTATCTATATTGGTTCTTCAAACTGGTTGGGTGTCCTGTAATCTTTGGGCAGGGGGTAGCTGAGTTTTTCCCACATTCAGGATGAATTCCACCCTAACATCCCCAAGCCCTGTCGGTATGTAGTCCAGCAAACGGGAGCCCCTACAAACCACCTGAAGGAGTCGTAGCACATACGGCTTGTGTAGTGCATGCGGGGAAGATAATGAGACGTTGGAGCATTTCCTTTGTCATTGCCCGGATTTCGCGTCCAACAGATATCGGCATTTAGGTGGTGACAGAATATCAGACGTGAACCCACATAGGGGAGTGGTATTGAAAACAATTAAGGATTTTGTAAGTAGCACGAAATTCCTAACATAAAATTTTTTTTTTTAGAGGTTACTTCATAGTTTTTAGAGTGCACAACAAGCCGATTACTGGCTAAGGTGTATGTCCATAGTGGCATGGGGCGGATTAATATCTGCACCCTCTTTTCGACTTAACCTAGCCTAACTTAACGGCATACGGTTATGATTGTTGCAATCTTCCCTTGGGAAAGGATACTAAAACTATCCTTTCATTTAGGAAAGGTTACTAAAACTACCCTTTCACTTAGGAAAGAATACTTAAACTACCCTTTCCCTTAGGCAAGAGTACTAAAACTCTCCATTATTAAAGGGTACTAAGATTTTCCCTTAGGAAAGGGTAATAAAACTCCCCCTTGGAATAGGGTATTAAAACACTCCCTTATTAAAGGGTACTAAAACTACCCTCTCCCTTAGGAAAGGGTACTAAAACTACCTTTTACCTTATGCAAGAGTACTAAAACTTTCCCTTATGAAAGGGTACTGAAATTTTCCCTTAGGAAAGGGTAATGAAATCCCCCTTTAGGAAAGGTATGAAAACTCTCCCTTAGGAAAAGAGGCCCCTTATCATTAAAACTTGAATAGGACTGCACTCATTGATATGTGAGAAGTTTGCGACTGTTCCTTAGTGGAATGTTGGTGGGCAAAATTTGCATTTTCCTAAGGAAAGGGTACTAAAGCAACAGTTTCCCTTAGGAAAGGTAACTAAAACTACCGTTTCCCTTAGGAAAGGGTACTAAGACTACCTTTTCTCTTAGGGAAGTATACAAGAACTACTCACTTCCTTAGGAAAGAGTACCAATCTTAACTCCTCCCATAGGAAAGGATAGTTAAACAGCCTTTTTCCTTAGAAAAGGGTACTAAAACCACCATTTTCTTTAGGAAAGTCTACTAAAACTACCCTGTCCATTAGGAAAAGGTACTACAACTACACTTTTCCTTCGAAACTTGTACTAAAACTACACTTTTCCTTATGCAAGGATACTGAAACTACCCTTTCCATTAAGAAAGGGTACTAAAATTAACCTTTCCATTAGGAAAGGGTGGTTTAGGAACCCTGGGTACTAAACCTGCCCTTTCCCTTATAAAAGGGTACTTAAACTACACTTTCCCTCATAAAAAGGGTACTAAAACTACACTCTTTCACTTAGGAAAGGGTACTAAAACTACTTTCTCTCTTAGGAAAGGTACTAAAACAACCTATTCCCTTAGGAAAGGGTACTAAAACTACCTTTTCCCTTAGAAAAGGCTACTAAAAATACGCTTTCCTTTAGAACAGGGTATTAGAACTATCCTTTCCCTTAGGAAACAACCCTTTCCCATAGGAAAGAGTACTAAAACTACTTTTTCCCTTACGAAAGTGTACTAAGATTACCCTTTCGCTTAGACAGAATTCTAAAACTACCATTGCCCTTAGGAAAAGGTAATAAAACAACCCTTCCCTTAAGAAAGGTTACTAAAACTACCCTTTCCCTTAGGAAAGGGTACTAAAACTACCCTCTCCTTAATAATAGGATACCAAAACTACCCGTTCCCTTATAAAAGGGTACTCAAACTATACATTCCCTTATAAAATGGTACTAAAACTACCTTTTCCCTCAGGAAAGGCTACTAAAACTGACCTTTCTTTAGGAAAGCGTTCCAAATCTACCCATTCCCTTAAAAAAAGGGTAATAAAGCTTCCCTTTCCCTTAGGAAATTTTTACTTAAAATACCTTATCCTTTACCTTAGGAAAGTGTTCAAAAATTATTTTGTTTTTTTAACAAACTGTACTAAAACTGCCCTTTCCCTTAGAAAAAGGCACCGAAACTACCATCTTCCTTAGGAGAGGGTGCTAAAACGACCCGTTCCCTATGGAAGGGGTACTAAAACTACCATTTCTCATAGAAAAGTGAACTAGGACTTCCCTAAAACTGTCCTTTCTCTTAGGAAAGGGTCGTAAAACTACCCAAACCCAAACTAAACTTTCTCTTCCGAAAGGAAACGGTACTAAAACTACCTAAATGGTACTAAAACTAATTTTTCCTTTAGGAAGGGGTGCTAAAACTACCCTTTCCATAAGGAAGGGGTACTAAAACTACCCTATACCTTAAGAAAGGGTATAAACTACCCTTTTCTTTAGAAAATGGTACTAAGACTACCCTTTCCTTTTAGGAAGCGGTACTAAAACTACACTTTCCTTAAGGAAAGTGTATCACAACTACCATTTCTTTTGGGAAAGGGTACTTAAGCTACCATTGCCCTTAGGAAAGTGTAGTTAAACTCCACTTTCCCTTACGACAATGTATTAAAACTACCCTCTCCCTAAAATTAACCTTTCCCAAAACAAAGCTTTCCCTTAGGAAATGTTACTTAAAACAAGTTTTCCTTTAGAAGAATATTCTAAAACTAAACTCTGTGCTTAACCCAGATACCCTATTTCTGGTTTATTTTTCCCAATTGAGTTAAGTTAGGTTAGGTTGAATGTGTTGCCCATCAAAGGACAGTTCAGTCGGTGGCCCATTGTGACCCTAGAGAGAGAAAGGGAAGAAAAAGAAAATGTGAGACCTCGTACTAGAGGTTATACACGAATAAAAGAAAAAGGCAGGAGTAGTATAGAAACCCGAACCGCCCTCCCTTCGCAAGCACGAATCTACCTACGCCGGCACCCCCCGTCGAAACCATCCTGTTCCCTTAACAAACCTCTGAAGAGATACCAGAGGTACGTTTGCAAGTTCACTCCGAATTGGGTTCGTTCCTACAGATGTAATATTGGCATTGGTTTTTACAACAAATTTTATAAATTAAGTGAATTCTTTTCTTTTAAGATTTATGGAGAAACAGAAAACGGTTTATATTCGATGAGATTTATGCTCTCTGGTATTCCACAAGTCAATGTGGAAGATCGATTAACATTAAAGCATGAAACATATATGAACAATTTTTCATAAATAGTGGAAGTGTAAAAGGCATGCAAAATTTCAGGCAAATGGGATAACGTTTATGTGGAAGCTGTATGAGCTTATCCACGGAATTTAAGAATGCTTAGTCCCAAACTCATCTTAATAATTTTAAGCTGAATCTTCCAGAAATTTAAGAAGACGAATTCGAAATCGGTTGAAATGAGAGCTATGTTTTATTCTTTGCGAACGGATATTGCTAGATAGATTTAGATACCAGTAGCTTTAAAAACTGCCTGCCCACTCACGGAAAAAATTAGAATGAATTGTTCTTCTTATATGTGTTTCCACTATTTATGCAATTAAGCATTTGTGGAATCACAAAATGGAGAATGGAAATCATTATCTTGCATTGTTTTGTTTTTTATAACCCCATGGTCGTTTTAATTCGTTATATGTTCTTTAGTTCATTACATATCATACCATAAATATAAAAGCGATGCTTTCATACAGGAGAGCAACTGTGTATTGGGAGTAGGAAGCACCTGCTTACTCCAGTGCACCAAAAATGCACTAGTTTCAGCACTTCATTTTTTTTGCATCAGAAAAAATCAGTTTTTAGAATTCGAGTATTTTTCGTTATTTTTGGGTGAATAACGCTGAATTCAGCGCAAAAGACAATTATGCTTACAATAAACAATTTTAATAGGAAACATATTTTGTCGTCTAGTGCAATGAAGCAAATTGCTTTATCCTTCACAACACTATATTTAAGTCATATCATTCGCAATACTATTTTCTGTTTCAAAACAATACTAAGCAAAGCAAATGCATCAAGTTTTGTTTATTAATTCGTTGATGCATTAGCAACAAGTTTTTGCAAAGCAACTGTTAGTTTGTTAATTAATTTTGTTGTTGTTCACTATGGCCATTTTGAAGTCCATACCCTCCTAATTGCAAATCATTTGTATTGCAGATATTTTTTTTATTATTTCTATTATTGGGTTAAGGGGAAAATTACTCAGCATATTTGATTGGCTATCGAGTTTTTATTTCACAGCTCTAAAGACTTGTTATGTTTTTCGTTTCAAAATATATTTTCTTCTTTTACCTTTTATTCATCATTAAAGTTGACATCACTATAAGGATGGTTATCAATACCATAAAGCAAAATCATGATATCTACTAATTGTTTATGATTAATGGTATTGATGTCATCTCTTAGTATAAACCTGTTGAATGGGTTTGCAATTAGTGTGGAAGTGTCGAAGTTGAAACGATTAGAAACATTAACAAATATATTGGTTAATAGAAAAGTCAAAATTAAACCTGATAAAATGAGCCTGAACATATGGTTGATACTTTTGGGGGTAGATTTTTATACTTGCCATTATACATCAAGAGGACCACCATAGGGTACCATGTCTGCTTAATTAGACCAAAAGTGCTCATATTTCAGCTATGGGTACTTTTAATTAACGCTGACGTTTTTTGATTCATTCAGGCTTGCCAATATTCTCGAGTATAAATTAGGGTTATTTTATAACATCTTGTCTCCAGATTTACTACCGTGAATGAGGGGCTAGCCATAATTCGAACCTGTTGGAATACATGCTAATTAAGAATCATAATCCTCCAAAACAGTGAATATTAAAACATCTTCCAAAAATTCATTCCAAAAGTTTGCCATATTTTTATACCCACCACCGAAGGATAAGGGCATATTCATTTTGTCATTCCGTTTGCAACACATCGAAATATCCATTTCCGATCCTATAGAGTACACATATTCTTGATCAGGGTAAAAATCTAAGACGATTTAGACATGTCCGTCCGTCTATCTGTCTGTCTGTTGAAATCACGCTACAGTCTTTAAAAATAGAGATATTGAGCTGAAACTTTGCACAGATTCTTTTTTTTCCATAAACAGGTTAAGTTGGAAGATGGGCTATATCGGACTATATCTTAAAATAGCCCCCATATAGACCGATCGTCCGATTTAGGGTCTTAGGCCAATAAAAGCCACATTTATTATCCGATTTTGCTGAAATTTGAGACAATGAGTTGTGTTGGGCCCTTCGACATCCTTCTTCAATTTGGCCCAGATCGGTTCAGATTTAGATATAGCTGCCATATAGACCGATCCTCCGATTTAGGGTCTTAGGCCAATAAAAGCCACATTTATTATCCGATTTTGCTGAAATTTAGGACAATGAGTTGTGTGGGACAATGAGTTCCTCAATTTGGTCCAGATCGGTTCAGATTTGGATATAGCTGCCTATAAACCGATCCTCCGTTTTAGGGTCTTGCGCCCATAAAAGCCACATTTATTATCCGATTTTGTTGCAATTTGGGACAGTGAGTTGTGTTAGCACCCTCGTCATCCTTCTTTAATTTGGCTCTGCTCGGATCAGATTTGGATATAGCTGCCATATAGACAGATCCCTCGATTTAAGGTTTTGGGCCCATAAAAGGCGCATTTATTTTCCGATGGCGCCGAAATTTAGGACATTGAGTTATGTTAAGCCCCTTGACATACTTCTGCAATATGGCACAGATCGGTTCATATTTGGATATAATTGTCATACAGACCGATCCTCGGATTTAGGGTCTTGGGCCCATAAAAGCCACATTTATTGTCCGATTTTGCTGAAATTTGGGACAGTGAGTTGTGTTGGGCCCTTCGACATCCTTCTTCAATTTGGTCCAGATCGGTTCAGATTTGGATATAGCTGCCATATAGACCGATCCTCGGATTTAGGGTCTTAGGCCCATAAAAGTCACATTTATTATAAGATTTCGCTGAAATTTGGGACAGTGAGTTGTGTTAGGACCCTCGAAATCCTTCGTCATTTTGGCCCAGATCGGTAAAGAGTTGGATATAGCTGCCATATAGACCGATCCTCGGATTTAGGGTCTTAGGCCCATAAAAGCCACATTTATTGTCCGATTTTGCTGAAATTTGGGACAGTGAGTTGTGTTGGGCCCTTCGACATCCTTCTTCAATTTGGTCCAGATCGGTTCAGATTTGGATATAGCTGCCATATAGACCGATCCTCGGATTTAGGGTCTTAGGCCCATAAAAGTCACATTTATTATAAGATTTCGCTGAAATTTAGGACAGTGAGTTGTGTTGGGCTCTTCGACATCCTTCTTCAATTTGGTCCAGGTTCAGATTTGGATATAGCTGCCATATAGACCGATACTCCGATTTAGGGTCTTAGGCCCATAAAAGCCACCTTTATTATCCGATTTTTCCTGAAATTGTGTTGGGCGCTCGTTATTGTTCTTTAATTTGGCCCAGATCGGTTCAGATTTGGATATAGCTGCCATATAGACCGATCCTCGGATTTAGGGTTTGAGGCCCATAAAAGCCACATTTATTATCCGATTTTGCTGAAATTTGGGACTATGAGTTGTGTTAGGCCCTCCGACATCCTTCTTCAATTTGGTCCAGATCGGTTCAGATTTGGATATAGCTGCCATATAGACCGATCCTCGGATTTAGGGTTTGAGGCCCATAAAAGCCACATTTATTATCCGATTTTGCTGAAATTTGGGACTATGAGTTGTGTTAGGACCCTCGACATCCTTCGTCATTTTGGCCCAGACCGGTCAAGAGTTGGATATAGCTGCCATATAGACCGATCCTCGGATTTAGGGTCTTAGGCCCATAAAAGCCACATTTATTGTCCGATTTTGCTGAAATTTGGGACAGTGAGTTGTGTTGGGCCCTTCGACATCCTTCTTCAATTTGGTCCAGATCGGTTCAGATTTGGATATAGCTGCCATATAGACCGATCCTCGGATTTAGGGTCTTAGGCCCATAAAAGTCACATTTATTATAAGATTTCGCTGAAATTTAGGACAGTGAGTTGTGTTGGGCTCTTCGACATCCTTCTTCAATTTGGTCCAGATCGGTTCAGATTTGGATATAGCTGCCATGTAGGCCGATCCTCCGATTTAGGGTCTTAGGCCCATAAAAGCCACCTTTATTATCCGATTTTTCCTGAAATTGTGTTGGGCGCTCGTTATTGTTCTTCAATTTGGCCCAGATCGGTTCAGATTTGGATATAGCTGCCATATAGACCGATCCTCGGATTTAGGGTTTGAGGCCCATAAAAGCCACATTTATTATCCGATTTTGCTGAAATTTGGGACTATGAGTTGTGTTAGGCCCTCCGACATCCTTCGTCAATTTGGCCCAGATCGGTCAAGAGTTGGATATAGCTGCCATATAGACTGATCCTCCGATTTAGGGTCTTGGGCCGATTAAAGCCACATTTATTATCCAATTTTGCTGAAACTTGGAAACATATTTCGATATAACTGCTAAGGGACATAAGGTATGCAATTTTTACCGGATTTTGATGAAAGGTGGTTTACATATATACCCGAGGTGGCGGGTATCCAAAGTTCTGCCCGGCCGAACTTAACGCCATTTTTTTTTTTTTGTTATTCTTCTTCTGCTTATAACAAACTCTGATACTCTTACTTACATATTTAAATAATATAATCATTAAGTAATTGTTTTTTTTTTTGTTTTCAGGTACTTTTTATATTCAATATGAGAAAAATCTATTCAATAGTAAGTAAAATTTTGTATAATTTTTTGAAAATATCATTTAATATATCATTATGCTAATCAAAATTATTGCAGTAGTGAATAAGATGTATGGCCGACAATTATAATATTGGAACTACATCTTTTAAGTTAAAAATTCAATGAATTGCAAATAATTTAACAACATTGAAGTATATATGGAGTAGTTAATTAAGGTAAGGTTAGTTGGTTTGCATCATTAAGTATTTTTGGATTTCAAAAGTAGTATAAAACAAGTAAGGAGGGCCAAAAGTCGGGCGGTACCGACTGTATAATACACCTACCCTATAAGTACAATGTGGAAGCTATATCTAATACTGAACCAATTTTGATGGACTTCGGCGGATGTTTTCAGATGGGTTATTTAACAATCCGTATCAAATTTCGAGTTTAGAAATGAAAACATTGAAAATGATCCAAAATCTGACGAACATATACAATATATGTGAGCTACATCTAATTCTGAACCGATTTCGAGTAAACTTTTCTGATATTGTGGTAGTCGTCTAGGCAAGCGTTGTGCCCAATTTTGGCAAGATTGGTCAATAAATGCGCTGGCAGTGGCTCTTAAAGTGATCGTAGGGCTACATACATATATGACAGCTATATCTAAATCTGGGCCGATTTCTATGAAATTCACCAGTCTAGTCGAGAGTCAAGGGAAAATCCTTCCTGCTAAAATTCGTTAGAATCGGTTAACAAATGACCATTTTATTGCATTATTACTGCAAATCTGACGAACATATATATGGGAGCTATATTCAAATCTGAACCGATTTTTTCCAATTTCAATAGGCTTTGTCTCTAGGCCGAAAAACATCCCTGTAACGACGATTAAAGACGATCGGTTGAAAACTACTGCGACCTTAAATTGGCACACAAATTAACTAAATCGAATCAGAAAGTGATTCTGAGTCCATCTTATCAATGGGTCTATCTCTCTTCGTTCTGGGTGGTGCAAAAAATGCACTAACTTATAATACCCCGTACCACAGTAGTGGTGTAGGCTATAATGACACTTCTTTAAGGTTACAAAGTGAAATCTAAATCTTCCAACAACTGTGCCAAGTATGGTCTAAATCGGTTCACAACCTTATATATAGCTCACATATCAACCGCTTTTTCGACTATACCACTTGGGCCTCTAGAGGGCGCAATTCCAGTCCGATTTGTATGCAATTTGGCATGAGGTGTTTTGTGATGACTTCCAACAACTATGCTATGTATTGTTCAAGTCGGTCCTTAACCTGATATAGCTGCCATATAAACCGATCTCCCTATTTGTCTTCTTCAGCCCTTACAAGCCGCAATTTATATGCGATTTGGTTGAAATTTTGCATGCTGTGTTCTATTAAGACTTACTACTGTGGTAAGTACGGTCCAAATCGGTGTATAACCTGCTATAGCTCCCATATAGGGCTGAACCGATTTTCTTTAAATTTTCACTGATTGTGTAGGAGGGTCTGAAAGGAGTAAAAGGCTATATAAATTTTGATATCAGAATATATCCAAATATAGACCGATATGAACCACATAAGACACGGATATCAAAATGCCTAACATAAGTCACTTTGTCAAATTTCAGCGAAATTGGATAAAAAATTCACCTTTTATGGACCCAAGACCTTAAATCGAGAGATCGGTCTATATGGCAGATATATCCAAAGCTATACTGATCTGGGCCAAATTAAAGATAGATGTCGAGCGGCCTAACACAACTCACTTTCCCAAAATTCAGCGAAATCGGCCAAAAAATGGGCCCGAGACCTTAATTGGAGATATCGGTTTATATGGCAGCTGTATCAAAATCTGAACCGATCAGAGCCAAATTCCTAAAAAGATGTCGAAGGGCCTAATTCAACTGACTGTCTCAAATTTCAGCGAAATCGGACGACAAATGCGCCTTTTTTGTGGGCCCAAGACATTGAATCGAGAGATCATGGTCTATATGGCAGCTATATTCAAATCTGAACCGATCTGGCTCAATCTGATCAAGGATGTCGAATGGCCTAACACAACTCACTGTCTCAAATACTTTGTACTTTTTATTAGTGTAGGTCGGTTGGAACTGTAAATGGGCCAAATCGGTCCATGTTTTGATATAGCTGCCATATAAACCGATCTTGGGTATTGACTTCTTGAGCCTCTAGAGGGCGTAATTCTCATCCGATTTGACTGAAATTTCGCACATAGTGTTTTGGTATCACTTCCAACAACTAAGTATGGTTTACATCGGTCTATAACCTGATATAGCTGCCATATAAACCGATCTTGGGTCTTGACTTCTTGAGCCTCTAGAGGGCGTAATTCTCATCCGATTTGACTGAAATTTTGCACATGGTGTTTTGGTATCACATCAATCAACTGCACCAATTACGTTTCAAATCGGCCCATGTTTTGATATAGCTTCCATATAAACCGACCTTGGGTCTTGACTTCTTCAGCCTCTAGAGGGCGTAATTCTCATCCAATATGGCTGAAATTTTGCATGATTTTCAACAACTGTGTTAAGTATGATTCAAATCGGGTCATAATCTGGTAGAGCTGCCATATATACCGATATGTAGGTTGGTTGGGATTGTAAATGGGCCAAATCGGTCCATGTTTTGATATAGCTGGCATATAAACCGATCTTGTGTCTTGACTTCTTGAGCCTCTAGAGGGCGTTATTCTCGTCCGATTTGACTGAAATTTTGAACATGGTGTTTTGGTATCACTTCAATCAACTGCGCCAATTACGTTTCAAATCTGCCCATGTTTTGATATAGCTGCCATATAAACCGACCTTGGGTCTTGACTTCTTCAGCCTCTATAGGGCGCAATTCTCATCCGATTTGACTGAAATTTTGCACTTGGTGTTTTGGTATCACTTCCACCAACTATGCTAAGTACGGTTCAAATCGGTCCATGTTTTGATATAGCTGCCATATAAACCGACCTTGGGTCTTGACTTCTTGAGCCTCTAGAGGGCGCAATTCTCATACGATTTGGCTGAAATTTTGCGTGAGGTGTTCTGTTATGCCTTCCAACAACTGTGTTAAGTATGATTTAAATCGGTTCATAATCTGGTAGAGGTGCCATATATACCGATATGTAGGTTGGTTGGGATTGTAAATGGGCCAAATCGGTCCATGTTTTGATAAAGCTGCCATATAAACCGATTTTGGGTCTTGACTTCTTGAGCCTCTAGAGGTCGCAATTCTCATCCAATTTGAATGAAATTTTGCACATTGTGTTTTGTTATCACTTCAATCAACTGTGCCAATTACGCTTCAAATCGGCCCATGTTTTGATATAGCTGCCATATAAACCGACCTTGGGTCTTGACTTCTTGAGCCTCTAGAGGGCGCAATTCTCACCCGATTTGGCTGAAATTTTGCACATGGTGTTTTGGTATCACTTCCAACAACAATGCTAAGTATGATTCAAATCGGTTCATAATCTTGTATAGTTGTCATTCACACGGATCTTGGATCTTGACTTCTTGAGCCAATAGGGCACGCAATTCTCATCCGATTTGGCTGAAATTTTTGCGTGAGGTGTTCTGTTATGCCTTCCAACAACTGTGTTAAGTATGATTTAAATCGGTTCATAATCTGGTAGAGCTGCCATATAAACCGATCTGGGATCTTGACTTCTTGAGCCTATAGAGGGCGCAATACTTATCGGATTTGGCAGAAATTTTGCACAGAGTGTTTTGGTATGCATGCATGTTCAAAATGGTCTGAATCGATCAATAGCTTGATACAGCTCCCACATAAACCGCTCTCCCGATTTTCCTCTTTGAGTTCCTACAAGGCGCAATTCATATCTGAATGAACTTAAATATTACACAATGACTTTTGTAATGTTTAGCATTCATTTATGGTCCGAATCGGCCTATAACTTGATAAAGCTCCAATAGCATATTAGTTCTTATTCAATATTCTTTGTTTGCCTAAAAAGAGAACAGAACTCGACAAATGCGATCCATGGTGGAGGGTATATAAGATTCGGCCCGGCCGAACTTAGCACATTCTTACCTGTTCTTTTTTTTTTTTTTTTTGATTTTCTCCCACGGTGCGACGTTCATTCAAAATGGCCGGTTTAGTTTGGGGTTTCAGCTTTGCGTTTGTCAGCTATCTAAAATATTTAAAAAAATTTTAAAATCAGTTAAGAAATGTAACAATTAAGAGACCAGTCTCTGCGAAAATTAAGAAAACGAATGTTGGGTTTGTCAAATTTCTTGGACAAGAGGCCTGAGTTTTGTAGGGTTCTTTTTAGGGTTCTCTTTAGGGGCGAGATGTCCAGCTTTTAGGGCCCACCAGTGGCACCCGAGCTTTCTAGAGTCTTGAAATTTTGCACATAGTCTGGATGACACCTCAGCTATAACCATATACACTTTGTGAAAATATGCTCTACCTGTTCACAAAAGGCAGACTTTTGTTCAATAATTTTGTTTTCCATCCCACTGTGTGTCAGTAGATATAATCTGGATTTATTTATGGTGTTCCCTTCTTACTGCTACTTATTTAATATTCCCATATTAACACACTATAACTTACCTTTATTCAAGTACACATTTGCAATATTTTCGAATATGTAGAGTAGTTAACAAGCATACAGAAATATATCCAAAGTTCAATGAACCTAGAAAACCCTCCTACTGTGGCCAGATGACAACAGTTCAAAAAAGCCAAAAAAAGTCTGCCAAACATCCACTGCAGACCTTAAGTGGGAGCATTTGTATGCTGTGACAGAACGTTGCTTTATGGCTTCTATCAGAACTAGAAACAGAGAGAAAAAAACGTAATCCCCTATTTTTTATGTAAAGCAGATACAGACAAACATGGTGGTTAACAAGCAATAAATCCTACGTATTTCTAAAATTCCTGTCACGTCTGTGCGATCACAGCCCTCAGATTATTGAACAAGCTGGTACTTAATGCAATCGTTGTAGGTTTTAAAAGGCCCCTCTCCCAAAATTGATGTTAAAATTATTTTTTTTTCTTATTAATTTTTTCTTGTCTTAGGTTAAGAATGTTGAAGTTATGTTTTGCGCATCGTATGTTTCTGCTGCCTGGTGAATTAACGATCATCTTGTTTAAACAGAAAATTGAATTGTAAATGCAATTTGCTCTTTTGCTGATTCATTGGAAACCGAAAACCACCATAACGCCATAATTCTACAACCTTAATCATGTTTAACAATGGCAGCATGTATTGAGTAGCAGCATTCCACAAAATCAATTTGACTTGAAGACAAAAGCCAGAGAATCCCAACAAAAATTATTGAGGCTCTTTGATTATCATTTCACTTAGGGGAAGAAATAGTAGGGAAAAATGTTGCAGGCGGCTAAAGTATGCTACAGCTCTTGGTCAATTGCTGGCGAGTGATAATTATCCCTAAGGGCGTAGCTCTCTAGTCCTCGATTCTAAACTGTCCTGAAAGTGGAATATCGAGGAAAGAAGCCGTAAGGCACTATGCGAGTTTTACTCCTGCAGGAGGATGTTCGAAAGGAAATGGGAAGTAACCCCAAGATGATTTACTGAATGTATACGGCCATCGTGAGAACAGTACTGAGCTAGGGAGCACTGGTATGGTGGAAGGCCGTAAAGAAAAGTTCGAGAAGGTCCAGAGACTGGGGCACTGAGATCCTCACCGCAGGCAGGCCTGAAGGCGATGCTAGATATGTAGCCCATTGAGGCCTATATTCGGAACTGCGCAGCCAAGGTTGCGCCTAGGCTGAGAGAGCATGACATGCTGAAGGAAAATTGTTTTTGCGACCACTCTTCTATTCTGGGTGTTACGAATGCTGAGGGTAGACTGAGCAGAATCTCCCACTACCTGGCACCAGTGCTTCCGTTGGGGTCACAGGGGCACTGAGATCCGCACCTCAGGCAGGCCTGGAGGCGATGCTGGATATGCAGCCCTTTGAGGTCTATATTCGGAACTGTGTCGCCTGGGCCGCGCCTAGGCTGAGGGAGCATGACATGCTGAATGAAAATGGTTTTTGCGACCACTCTTCGATTCTGGGTGTTATGGGTGCGGAGGGTAAACTGAAAGGATCTCCGTCTACCTGACACCAGTGCCTCGGTTGGGGTCACAGGGGCACTGAGATCCGCACAGCTGGCAGGCCAGAAGTCGATGCTGGATATGCAGCCCTTTGAGGCCTATATTCGGAACTGCGCCGCCAAGGTTGCGCCTAGGCTGAGGGTGCTTGGCATGCTGAAGGAAAATGGTTTTTGCGACCACTCTTCGATTCTGGGTGTTACGAATGCTGAGGGTAGACTGTGCAGAATCTCCCACTACCTGACACCAGTGCCTCCGTTGGGGTCACAGGGGCACTGAGATCCGCACAGCTGGCAGGCCAGGAGTCGATGCTGGATATGCAGCCCTTTGAGGCCTATATTCGGAACTGCGCCGCCAAGGTTGCGCCTAGGCTGAGGGTGCTTGGCATGCTGAAAGAAAATGGTTTTTGCGACCACTCTTCGATTCTGGGTGTTACGAATGCTGAGGGTAGACTGTGCAGAATCTCCCACTACCTGGCACCAATGCTTCCGTTGGGGTCACAGGGGCACTGAGATCCTCACAGCAGGCAGGCCTGAAGGCGATGCTGGATATGTAGCCCATTGAGGCCTTTATTCGGAACTGCGCCTCCAAGGTTGCGCCTAGGCTGAGGGTGCTTGGCATGCTGAAGGAAAATGGTTTTTGCGACCACTCTTCGATTCTGGGTGCTACGAATGCTGAGGGTAGACTGAGCAGAATCTCCCACTACCTTGCACCAGTGCCTCCGTTGGGGTCACAGGGGCACTGAGATCCTCACCGCAGGCAGGCCTGAAGGCGATGCTGGATATGTAGCCCATTGAGGTCAATATTTGGAACTGCGCCGCCAAGGTTGCGCCTAGGCTGAGGGAGCATGACATGCTGAAGGAAAATGGTTTTTGCGACCACTCTTCGATTCTGGGTGTTATGGATGCAGAGGGTAGACTGAACAGGATCTCCGACTACCTGGCACCAGTGCCGAGTGGGGTGAAGGCATTCGCGATTCGTTTTCCCAGAAGGGATGAATGGAGAGCGAATGCTGTACTTAAGGAGTATTAGACCTCGATCTACACCGATGGCTGCAAGATAAAGTCAGAAACTGGATTGGGGTTCTACTCTGACGCACTCAATATCGGTATGTCCCTCTGAGACTGCCGAATGCGTGTACGGTCTTTCGGTCTGTGCCATTGCAGTAGCCGCAAGAAAAATTCTGGGAATGGATTTGCAAATGCAAATTTTGCCCATAAACATTCCACTAGGGAACAGGGGCTAACCTCTCACATATCAATGAGTGCAGTCCGATTCAAGTAAGAGACCTCCTTTTTAAAACCGAGTCCGAACGGCGTGGCGCAGTGCGACACTTCTTTTGAGAGAAGTTTTTACATGGCATAGTACCGGGAGGGATGAATGGAGAGCGAATGCTGTACTTGAGGAGGATGAAACCTCGATCTACAACGATGGCTCCAAGATAAAGTCAGGGGCTGGAATGGGGGTCTACTCTCTCTGAGACTGCCGAACGCGTGTACGGTCTTTCGGTCTGTGCCATTGCAGTAGCCGCAAGAGAAATTCTGGTTAAGGATTTGCAAATGCAAATTTTGCCCATGAACATTCCACTAACGAACAGGGGCTAACTTCTCACATATCAATGAGTGCAGTCCGATTCAAGTAAGAGACCTCCTTTTTAAAACCGAGTCCGAACGGCTCGGCGCAGTGCGACACTTCTTTTGAGAGAAGTTTTTACATGGCATAGTACCCCACAAATGTTGCCAGCATTAGGAGGGGAAATCCAGTGTTGAAAATGTTTTTTCCCATGGTCTCGCCAGGATTCGAACCCGGGCGTTCAGCGTCATAGGCGGACGTGTTACCCCCTACCACAATCGATACAGGAGGGGAAGGCATTGAAACGGGACCCGACAAGCCCTGTGTGGATGGGTCATCCTGTTGGGTTGGGCTCAAGGTGTGCGCCAGCGGGGAAGGACGGAACCCAGTAAGTACTTCGACAGCAGCAGCTAGTGAAACATCTGAGTAGGAATCATCCACAACGCAAGTGTCCATTGTTTTGAGGAAGAGTGGTTCACTTTCTCTTCTGCTCCTGGATTCGTACAAAAGCTCATTATGACAAGATCTAACGAATCTTGTCAGGATGAATTCCTGGCGGAATCGGAAGACGAGCCTTACTCTCCATCATTGTAAGGCCGCTTCGGCGGCACTAAAGGTCCTCTTGATGGCAGGGGGATTTGAAGTGGTTCGAGGAACTATGGGAGTGTGAAGGAATTATTTGTGGACTACGAATTCCAGGATTAAAACTGGGAATGGGAGACACAGAGTCTGTATTCTTGCAAAGAGTAGTCTAAAGGTTTTTCTTCTTTCGTCGCTAAGCACTTAAGATCCAGTACTAGACAGCCTTGAAATAAATCAGTCTCATTACAGGTTCAAACAACAAATTTTGCCCATGAACATTTCACAAAGGAACTGGAACTCTCGCATATCAATGAGTGCAGTCCGATTCAAGTTTAAGCTCAATGATAAGGGACCTCTTTTTCATAGGCGAGTCTGAACGGCGTGCCGCAGTGCGACACCTCTTTTGAGAGAAGTTTTTACATGGCATAGTATCCCAAAAATGTTGCCAGCATTAGAAGGGGAAATCCACCGCTGCAAAATGTTTTTTCTGATGGTCTCACCAGGATTCGAACCCGGGCGTTCAGCATCACAGGCGGACATGCTAACCTCTGCGCTACGGTAGGCGCAAGGATTTACCGCCCTCAAAACTCAGAATTTATGTGGACAGTATGCCAACGCTCAAGGCCTTGGGGTCAAAGATGGTGAGGTCAAGAACCGTGCCGGATTGTTTGGAGTCCTCGGATAGGCTCCTGGTCTACGATGTGATGCTGACATGGGTTTCTGGACATGAGGAGATTCCAGGAAATGAGAGGGCGGACCAGTCTCCGGTTTTGCCTACGTGGCATTTGTCGAGCTACTGAGCACAGTACAGGGGATGGCCAGGATGGCGTCGTTGGTGAAGTAGGACTTGGTGGTTGGTTGCCGGACTGCAAAGGCACTCTGGCCTATCATCGACCAGGGAAGGAGGACGAGGGAGTTTTTGGCATTCGATAAGAGGTCGATGAGTGCCATAGGCCACAAGGCGGCGCGGATTGTTTGTAGTCCCTGAATAGGCACCGGGTCCACGATGTGATGCTGGCATGGATTCTTGGACAAGAGAGGATTCCAGGAAATGAGTGGGCGGATGTGTGCGCCAGAAGGGGTTCGTTTGCCCCGAGGGGACCAGTCACCGATTTTGTCTACGTACCATTTGTCGAGCTACTGAACGCAGTAGGGGGGTTGGCCCGGACGCCGTCAGTGGCGAGATGGGACTCGGTGGATGGTTGCCGGACTGCAAAGGCACTCTGACCTGGCATCGACCGGAGAAGAAGGAGGAGGGAGTTTTTGGCATTCGATAAGAGGTCGATGAGTACCTTTACAGGGGTCATAACCGGGCACTGTGGCATAGGCCGCATGGGAATACCGTACAATGACTTCTGTAGAATGTGGATGGTTGCCGAACTGCCAAAAGCAATGTGGCCTGTCATCGACCGGAGGAGGACAGCATGGTTCCTACGGGGGGTACCATAAGCTCCGGGCACTGTGCCCTAGGCCGCATGGCTGCGCGCGTGTGAATATCGCACAATGACTTCTGTAGGAGTTGCCTCGATGAGGGTGAAGAGGAGACTATTGAGCACTTGCACTGTTCATGTCTGGGTCTGCAGGGGAGGTTCTCCTTTCTGAAGAGCCGTTCCTTTTGGGATCTGGGTGAACTCGAACGAACCTCTGGTAGGTCTTCTGAGATTTTTTGAAGCAACAGAATGGTTCCGACGGGGGTTGCCATAAATTTTGGGCACTGTACCATAGGCCGCATGGCTGCGCTCATGGGAATATCGCACAATGACTTCTGTAGGAGTTTCCTCGATGAGGAAGAAGATGAGACTATTGATCACTTGCTGTGTTAATGCCCGGGTCTGCAGGGATGTAGGTTCTTCTTTCTGGGGAGCCGTCTCTCCTGTGATCTGGGATGAACTTGCGAACGTAGATCTGGTAGTTATCTTGAGATTTTTTGAAGGAACCGCAAGGTTCCGACGGGGAGTGCCATAAGCTCCGGACACTGTGCCATAGACCGCATGGCGGCGCATGTACATACAGCACAATGACTTCTGTAGGAGTTGCCTCGATGAAGATTTAGAGGAGAAGCACTTGCTGTGTTCATGTCCGGCTCTGCAGGAACGTAGGCATTATTTTCTGGGGAGCTGTTTCTTCTGCGATATGGGTGAACTGGCGAACGTAGCTCTGGTAGGTCTCCTCAGATTTTTTTAAGAATCATGATGATTCCGATGGGGGATGCAATAATTTCCGGCGTAAGTACATCCTTGCTTGCCTGGGGATGGCCGTTTCTTCAACCCCCGCGCGGGTTCTCCATTCCTGCTATTTTTCTTTTATTCGTGTATAACCTCTAGTCCAAGGTTTCATATCTTCTTTCTCTGCCCTTTCTTTCTGGAGTACCACAATGGGCCAAACTAGCCTCCGAGTGAACTCACCTTTGGTGGGCAAACCCCTCAACCCAACCTAACCTAACCTAGCCCTCTTTTCACTTTTATAGTGTAATGCAAAGATAAAAATTCTTTTTGTGTACACATCTCATAACATGAAAAATATTTTCCAATAAACCAAATACATATTTAAAACTGTTTAACCGTCAAAGGTTAAAATGCTAGGAAAACTTCTCCAAATGCTAAAATGTCAAGCTTAGCATGTTACATTTTTAAGTTTCGACTTTATTTATACTTTTGCATAGACAAACATACAACTTGTGAAACCCACGCATGAGGTTTTTCCCTAAGTGTACCCTAGACTTCATCTATGCGCACTCAAACAACATTTAATTTCAGCTGAGTGTGAACGAACACTTCATTCCAGACGCCCTCAGATTTTCTTGCGAAATTTATGATACATTTTAAAATTACCAAAGCAACAACAGATTGCAAAAGTCAATTTGAAATTCTTGACTTTGAACCAAGCCACCACCAAGTCATAAATCCATCCTTCACTTTACAAGCGCCCAACATATTGGGAAGTGGTAAAATGCTTCCAACCAAAGTCTAAAGGATTTTTGCCAAGCATTCATACGGGGAACCTACTGACATTTGCCTTTAACATGTCTGCATGTCGAGTGAAGGTTTAAGATGCCATTATTTCCTACGAAGTTGATAACAAACTCATTGCAAATGATGTTGAAAAAAAAGCAGCACAGAAACATTTTATTTAGTTGTAGAATTTTTTTTTCTCTCTTAGGTCTTCAGCTTCTGCTGCTGGTGCTGTAGGCTTTATTTGTTTGTTGTATTGTAATCTGGTAGTCATAAATCCTTTTAAAAGCACCCAATGTCAGATGGAGAGACTTGGCATTATAAGGGCTCTTGTTTAGGTATAAAAGCCTTTTTCTGTCTGCCAGACATTATTATATTGCAATTGTGGTGTTGATTGTTGAATAGTTTGTTGTTAAGTAGGTATGAGAGGGTTGGTTGAAGAGTTTTAGGAAATAGGGTGTCATTTAGGTAATGTTCCAGTAATGAGAAATGACTCTAAATTTGGCCCTAAATTTAAGTCAGGAGTCATTACTGGAGGCCACCTTAGCACAGAGGTTAGCAAGATCAGGTATGACGCATAACATCTAGGTTTGAACACTGGCGAGAACATTAGAAAAATCCTTCCAATGCAAGCGAGTGCTGCCCCGAAGCTTACGCCCACACTTACTCCAGTACATGTTCGCCAAGTGCCAAGCATTGGTGTTCCGCGAATGTGCAAGCATGACAGCGTGTTGAATATTTCATCGCATCCCTCGTCGAATCAAAGCCCACTTCATTCTCGTACCTGATGGGATTTCCCACAGACCCATCTGGAATTTTGTCAAGATCGGTGAAGAACTGTCAATGCCTTTGTAGACTCGTGCATTAGCAGAGAAGGAGACTATCGAACACTTGGATGGTATCCGCCTCATCCTTAACAAGACATCGCCCATAGTAGTCGTTGTGCGGAGATCCTAAGCGCGCGGCCATGTATGTTATCGAACAGTGTCCAGTTATGACTACTATAATCGTAGTCAGTGACCCCTTGTCCGGGGGCATCTCCCTCCCCTTCATCGAGAGGCATCTCCCTCGTCCTCCTCCGATCAACAGCTGGCCAGAGTGTTCTGGCAATCCGATAAACATCTACAGACTTGCACCTCACCACCGCCTAGACACCAGCCATCTTCTCAACTACCTTCAGTAGTTCGACAAAAGGCATATGTGTAACACCGACTAAAGGTCCGCTTGCCATGGAGGACCCCTCCAGACATACTCGTCTGCTTGCTCATTTCCGATGTGTCCAGGAACCCTGGCCAACACATCGTCATGAGCCATAATTCAGTTCAGTGCCCCCAAACACTTCATCAAGCACTCAGACCTCATCGTCTTTGAATTCAAAGCCTTGAGGGCCCCCATACTGCCCTCATATACATCATGAATTTCGAAGGTGACAGATCCATTCTCCAAATCTGCTTTTCGGCCAACATAATGTCACATACCTCTGCCTGAGATATCGTGAACTTGTCCGGCAATCTAACTGACATGGAAAACTCCCAGTGCTGTCCGTGACTCCATACTGGAGTCGCCTGTGCAGACCTAGGTGTCATTCAACTCGAACACAGCATTCGCGTCCCGCTAATCTGAAACAACCTTTCCCGAACTGGTCTTGGAGAAAGGTAATCTGAGACCCTGCTTAGCATAACTTCTGCAGCCATGGCCACCAAAATTAAGCAGTTGCCGTGTCGGCCTTCTTTCAGCATGACAAGTTCCCTCAGCCTATGCGCTATCTTAGCGGCCTCGTCCTTGAATCATAAGACTTGAGAGCCACCATATATATATTCTGAGTTTCGAAGGGGGCAACTCCATCCTTCGAATCTCCTTTATGGCCAATGCTATGACACAGATTTGTGCCTGAAAGATTGTGCACTCGTCCCGCAATCTAACTGACATGCCGATGTTGAGTGTCTCCAAGAAAACTCCCAGCTCCATCCCTGACTGCATCCTGGAGCCGTCTGCGCAGACCGAGGTGTCATCCAACTCGAACACAGTTTTTGCCTCTCACTCCTTCCTTCCAGTAATGAGAAACTGGAACAACCTCTCTCGAAGTGGTCTTGGAGACAGGTAATCTGAGACCCTCCTTGGCCTACCCCCTGCATCCATGGCCTCCAGAATGGAGCAGTGACCGTGTCCGCCTTCTCTCAGCGCGAAAAGTTCTCTTGGCCCATGCGCTGTCTTAGCGGCATCGTCCTTGAATCTAAGGCCTTGAGGGCCACCATAATGTCCACACATATATATCCTGAGTTTCGAAGATCCATCCTTCGCATTTCCTCTATGGCCAACGTTATGGCACAAATTTGAGCCAAATAGATCGTGCACGCGTCCTGTAATTTAAGTGACATGCCGATGTTGAGTGTCTCCGAGAAAATTCCCAGTTTCGCCACTGACTACATCCTGGAACCGTCTGTGCAGACCGAGGTGTCACCAAACTCGGACACAGCATTCGTCTCACACTCCTCCCTTCAGGGATTGAGGATCTGAAACAACCTCTCCCGTACTGGTCTTGGAGACAGGTAATCTGAGACTCTCTTTAGCCTAACTCCTGCATCTATAGCTAACATAATAGAACAGTGGCCGTGTCCGCCTTCTCCCAGCATGACAAGTTTCCTTAGCCTATGTTCTATCATATCGGCATTGTCCTTGAATCCAAGGATTTGAGGGCCACCATATTGTCCACATACATATATCCTGAATTTCGAAGATGACCTGCCATCTCCGAATCTTCTTTATGGCCAACGTTATGGCACAGCTTTGTGCCTGAAAGATCGTGCACTCGTCCTGCAATCTAACTGACATGGCGATGATGAGTGTCTCCAACAAAACTCCCAGCTCTGTCCCTGACTACATCCTGGAACCGTCTGTGCAGACCGAGGTGTCATCCAACTCGGACACAGTATTTGCCTGCCACTCCTCCCTTCCAGGAATTTTAATCTGGAACAAGATCTCCCATAGCCACTAGAATGGAGCGGTGGCCGCGTCCGCCTTCTCTCAGCATGAAAAGTTCTCTCAGCCTATGCGCTATCTTAGTTTCGAAGATGACAGGTCAGGATTTGTGCCTGATAGATCGTGCACTCGTCCTGCAATCTAACTGACATGCCGATGTTGAGTGTCTCCGAGAAAACTCCCAGTCACATCCCTGACTTCATCCTGGAGCCTTACGGGAATGAGAATCTGGAGCAATCTCTCCCGAAGTGGCCTTGGAGACAGGTAATCGGAGACCCTCCTTGGCCTGTCCACTGCATCCATGGCCTCCGGATTGGAGCTGTGGCCGTGTTCGCCTTCTTTCAGCATGACAAGTTCCCTCAGCCTATGCGCTACGTGGCAAAACCTTGATTATATGCCTCAACAGATTGTAAATTCTGCATCGCTTCCAAACCCGCCTGTGGTGTGGATCTTAACGCCCTCGTGGTCCCGACACAGGTGAGTTTCTATACCTTTCGACGTTCCTTGGGCCGTGTACTCTTCTCCACGGCCTTCCACCATACCAGTGGTCCAGATGTCATCACTGGTCTCATAGTGGCCGTGTACATCCAGTGTGTCATCTTCGTACTAACTGCACGCGGAAGGCGCACATCGCCTTTCGGCACATTTCCTCCGATTTCCTTTTCAAGGACATTTTCGAACCGAGGACAAGGCCTAGTTATTTTGCCTCCTTTGACCGTGAAGAGCACCAACTCCATTTTCGTTGGGTTAGTACTCAATACATTTCTCATAGCCAATCTCGAAAGCTTCCATGCATAACCTCGCTGATAGTCGATAGAAATCTGCCTCAAATCCATAAAACTATGTTATGCGATTAGTTTCACGCTGAGATCAATTTAGACTTCGTTTATCACCAGGAGCCAGAGAATCGGCGAAACACCTCTCCTTGAGGCATTCCCCTTGTCACCTGCCTTCTGACCACACCGTCTCCCAAGTCTGGAGTAATAATCTTGCCGCAAAGTACGTCCAACCGGAGACACTCGGTTTGATCCCCGTGCGGTCCAGGAGAATCGACCCTATACGAAAATGTAACCTGAAAAATCCAATCAACTTAACAAATGCCAGCCCAGATGGAGGATGGCCCAGCCAGGGTGAAATCCTTTCTTTTCTCATTTTGTCACTTTCAGCCTTAATTAACTCAGCTAGTTAACCATTGGCTCCTACTGCCTTGTTATTCTTTAACGGAGTTTTTAACATATTAACCTCACATGGACATGGCAGTCACCGAATTGGCGTGTTTTTTTTGTATCTCTACAGACGAACTTTATCACGCACTCAGCTTGCTAACCATCGGTTCCTGCTGCCTTGTTTTTCTTTATGATGTATGTCGTTGGATATTGCAAATGGGTCATTTCGATTCAGATTTGGTTCGATTTGACTTTTTGAGTCTCTAAAATTTCTATTTTTGTCTGATTTGGCAGACATTTTGAATGTGAAGCTTCCACAGTGATCATTGCATAACCTCGATAGAGAGAATTCGTCGATAGAAATCTGCCTCAAATCCATAGAACGATGTGAGGCGATTAGTTTCACGCCGCTTTCAATGATATCAAATTAGACTTCGTTTATCACCAGGTGCCAGAGAATCGGCGAAACACCCCTCCTTGAGGCATTCCCCTTGTCACCTCCCAAGTCTGCAGTAATAATCTTGCCGCAAAGTACGTCCAACCGGAGATACTCGGTTTGATCCCCGTGCGGTCCAGGGGATCCGACCCTATCGGGGCGAAATCTTTTCTTTTCTCATTTTGTCACTTTCAGCCTTAATTAACTCAGCTGGTTAACCATTGGCTCCTACTGTCTTGTTAATCTTTAACGGAGTTTTTAACATATTTACCTCACATGGACATGGCGGTCACCGAATTGGCGTGTTTTTTTATCTCTACAAGCGAACTTTATCACGCACTCAGCTTGCTAACCATCGGTTCCTGCTGCCTTGTTTTTCTTAATGATGTATGTCGTTGGATATTGCAAATGGGTCATAGCGATTCAGATTTGGTTCGATTTGACTTTTTGAGTCTCTAAAATCTCTATTTTTGTCTGATTTGGCATACATTTTGAATGTGAAATACGACCCAAATCCCGACCACGTAGGTTTATAAATAAGTATAGCCCTTATATAAACTTTTCCCGGGATTTGACTTTTTAAGATCCTATTGGTTTGCCCAAAAAGTAATTGCGGATTTTTTAAAAGAAAGTAAATGCATTTTTAATACAACTTAGAATAAACTTTAATCAAATATACTTTTTTTACACTTTTTTTCTAAAGCAAGCTAAAAGTAACAGCTGATAACTGACAGAAGAAAGAATGCAATTACAGAGTCACAAGCTGTGAAAAAATTTGTCAACGCCTAATATATGAAAAATCCGCAATTACTTTTTGGGCAACCCAATAGATCCTGTGCTGCTTACAAAATCCCTAATATTTTTCCATACCACGCCCCTTAGTAGGCTAATGTCTGCTATTGTGTCCCCACCTAGGTGACGGTGTCTGTTTGCCGCGAAAACCGGGCAGTGATATGGGACATGCTCCAATGTTTCATCATCTTCCTCACATGAGTTACCGGTCACAGCTCTCATCTTTTTTTTGGCCTTTATGTCCGCTTGAAAACGCAAAAAGGTCATAAAGCCTAATGGGAGTTCTGGTCGATTTAAGGGCGTTTCCACTCAGTATAATACCTACCTCGTCTTACTGTTGCACCCTTCATTTTGTCCAGTTCACTACCAAATCTAGACATTCCCTCTGTCCAACAATAGGTTTGAAAGCACAGCAAAGCAATTTCCTGTGGTTCAATATAAAAATGTCGCATTCACTTTATGTGAGCAGACAATGTGACATTGATAACAGTATATGCATGCATGCTCGCATTAAAAAAATGTAACAATTCAGGCAATTGCACAGAACAACACAACCTACATTTAAGCTGCTAAAAATGTCATTTGAAAGTGTCTTGAAATAAAATACCAATTTAACGCAGTACGTAACGCAGTGCCATTTATTATTTTTTTCTTCTTCTTTTTTTTATTTATCAACGGCTATGTAGATTTACGACATGGTTAGCAATAAATGTTTTCACATTTAAATTTATGGGGAATTTATTTGAAATTGAGCTGGGGAATTCATCGACATAGGTGTTAATGAATTAATAAAATATGACTTCAATTTGTGTAGAGAAATAAGGGACGAAGACAAAGATAAAAAATGCATAGTAAAGTTATTGCAAAACTGCGATATTGCCAATGTCAATGCGAAATATTGTTTAGATGGCAGCAATAAAATGCAATAGGTAATGGTGGCGAATTTACGGTTGGTCTGAATACCCTACAACCACCAGTTGGAAGAAGATAAACAGTTTACCTCAATACTTTGAAAGAGAAAATGCATCATTGTCAAGTCTTTTGTCTACAAAGTTTGTGTCTTAAGTCTTTTGTTATGGGCATTAAGGCATTTTTATACCCACCTCCATAGGATGGGGGTATACTGATTTGGTCATTCCGTCCGAACACCTCGAAATATTGATCTGCGATTCCATGAAGCATATATACGTATTATAGATCGACTCGACATTCTGAGTTTATCTAGCCATGTCCGTCCGTCCGTCGAAATCACGACAGCGGTCGAACGCGTAAAGCTAGCCACTTGAAATTTTGCACACATACTTCTTATTGATGTAGGTCAGTAGGAATTGTAAATGGACCATATCGGATCAAATTGAAGCAGAAAATCTATGATTGTTAAGCCAGGATTTGTGTTAACGTAAATTATTTGCTTGATGATAATATTCATTACAAAGTTTGTGTCTTAAGTCTTTTGATATGGATACGCACACCATTGGAAGAGGATATACTAATCTAGTCATTCCATTTGGAACACTTCGAAATATTGATCTGCGATCATATAAAGCACATATACGTATTATTTATCGCCTGAACATGTCCTGGACGGACATGTATCGCCTAGCCATGTCCGTCCGTCTGTCGAAATCACGACAGCGGTCGATCGCATAAAGCTAGGCGCTTGCAATTTTACACAGATTCTCACTATTGATGAAGTTAAATTGCAGCGACCACTGTCGTGAGATTAAGAGAGCTTTCTCTTTGGTCATGTGGCGGCTACGGACACTATGTTATCCTTGGTACAAAATCCGATGTTCCAGGCAGTGTGGATTACACCCTATCTTAGCCGCTTTTCGATAAAAAACCAGTAAGGAAAGGCAAAAGTCGGGCGGTGCCGACTATATAATACCCTACACCACCTACTGCATGTAGTACTTTTTATATGTAGAACTTATCTCGAAATCTAGTCAGACTTTAATTTGGATACCAATTGAAATGGCAATTTAGAACCTTGTAAGATTTTCCTACCATGGGACAAAAAATTTGTATTTCCACATCTTTGAAAGGCCATATCGGATAAAAGATTATATGGGTGTTATATCGAAACCTGTGCCAATTTTAATGACACATACTGGGGCGTCAAAAAGAGATTGACGTCCCACTATGTGCCATTAAGATGTGACCAAAATGTTGGTTTTTACTGCCATAAAAGTCCATATCGGATGAAATATACACATTGGAGCTATATCTAAATTATTTATTGATTATTATCTGATTTTAATGAACTTTTGCGCACGTATGGGAAGGTCAATTTAAACGTCTCATGTAAAATCGGGCGATAGTTGTGGATTCTACAGCCTTAAAAGGCCATATCGGATGAACGATATATATGGTAGCTATTTCTAAATCTAAACCGATTTTTATGAAATTTTGCACCAATATGAAGACGGTCAAAAAAGCACCTCATGCAAAATTTTGTAAAGATCGGACCAAAATTGTGACTTCTACCGCCTTGAAAAGCCAAATCGGATGAAAGATATATATGGGAGCTATATCTAAATATGAACCGATTTTTATGAAATGCACATACATTGAGACTTCACAAAATGGTCTCCACAACAAATTTCGAAAAGATCAGACCAAAATTGTGGCTTCTACAGCTTTAATAGTTCAAATCAGATGAAAGATATGTATGGGGGCTATATCTAAATTTGAACCGATTTTTATGAAATGCACATACATTGAGACTTCACAAAAAGGTCTCCACAACAAATTTCGAAAAGATCAGACTAAAATTGTGGCTTCTACAGCTTTAATAGTTCAAATCGGATGAAAGATATGTATGGGAGCTATATCTAAATCTGAACCGATTTTTATGAAATTTTGCACACATATGTTGACCTCAAATAAAACACCCCATGCCAAATTTTGTAAAGATCGGACTAAAACTGTGGCTTCTACAGCCTTAAAAAGCCATATCGGATTAAACATATATATGGGAGCTATATCTAAATCAGAACCGATTTTTTCCAAAATCAATATCGTTTGTCATCGGGCCGAAAAAGTGACATGTGCAAAATTTCGTGACAATCGGAAAACAAAAACGACCTGCACTTTGATTACAAGAATACATGGACTCACAGACTGACAGACGGACATGGCTAAATCGAATCAAAAAGTGGTTCTGAGTCGATCGGTATACTTATCAATGGGTTTAGCTCTTCTCCCTCTTAGCGTTGCAAACAAATATACAAATCTTTAACATCCTGTACCACAGTGGTGGTGCAGGGTATAAAAATACTGGTAACAGATGTTCCAAACTAGACGACGAGGTTGGCTCTGGGGTGTATTCTAAAGATCTAGAACTGGTCATATCGAAAATGTTACCCAACCACTGCAGTGTGTATTAAGCGGAGATCCTTGCAATTAAGGAAGTTGGGGAATGGCTTAGATATAATGTCATAACGACGACTGGCATAAATATCTTCTCAGACAGCCAGGCAGCGATTAAATTCCTGGAGAATGTATTTCTGAACACAAAAAACGCCCTCGACTGCCGCAGATGTCTCAACGAAATGGCTGAACTGTTCCAAATTCTCCTGTTCTGGGTGCCGGGCCGCAGAGATATCACTGTAAATTTTAAAGCGGGCGACCTTGCGAGACTAGGAACTACCCTACACATTCGAGGGTTACTGGAATCTGTAGGTATGCCTCTAGCGACATGTAAGCTAAGTTTTCAGGACCAGACCCGAAGGACAACGAATGATAGATGGTCACCAAAAGGGTGGGCTGTGAGCAAAACTATGTGGCCTAATTTAGACTTGAAGAGGTCTACCGCTTTGCTGTCATTGGCCAGAATAGACGTCTCAGTCATTGTGTCCGTCATGATAGGTCACTGTCAAATCGGAAAACATGCTGACAGACTGGAGGTTGCCAGCAAAGACTTTTATAGAAGCTGTGAGGACATCAAAGAAGAAGAGATTATAGAACAGCTTCTGTGTGTGTGGCCCGCATTGGCAGTCAGAAGGAGTTCCACTTAGGTTCTCATTTCTGAGTTAAAAGATGCGAACATTCGCAAGTTTTTGGGCTTTCCAAAGTGATCTGCATAGTTCAACGGAAGGAACTAGAAGGCATCTTCCTTCTTCTGTTCCTGTGGTATCACAATGGTCAAAAACGTCTAAGTGTGTCTGATGGCAGACTGCCACTTAAACCGAACCTAACCTACCATTGATGTAGGCCGTTGGGAATTGTAAATGGGCCATATCGTTCCAGATTTGGATATAGCCCCCATATAAACCGATCCCCGGATTTGGCATCTTGAGCCCTTAGAAGTCTAAATTTTTATCCGATTTGACTGAAATTTGGAGACTTGAGTTATGACTTCTAACTTCCATGCCAAGTATGATCTGAATCGGTCGATAAACAGATTTAGCTCCCATATAAACCGATCCCCCGATTTGACTTGTTGAGCCCGTACAAGCCTCAATTTTTATCCGATTTGACTGAAATTGGGAACAAAGACTTGAGTTATGTCTTCCAACATCCATGACAAGTAAGATCTGAATCGAGCTATAAACAGATATAGCCCCCATATAAACCGATCCCCCGATTTTACTTTCTAGGCCCCTAGAAGTCTCAATTTTCATTCGATTTGGAGGAAATTTGGAACAAAACTTTGTGTTATGACTTTTAACATCCATGACAAGTATGATTCGATTCGGTCTATAAACAGATAAAGCCCCCATATAAACCGACCCCCTGATTTGAATTCCTAGGTCCCTAGAAGCCTCAATTTTCATCCGATTTGGCTAAAATTTGAAACAAAGATTTGTGTTATGTCTTTTAACATCCATGACAAGTATGATTCGAATCGGTCTATAAACAGATATAGCCCCCATATAAACCCACCCCCGGATTTGACTTTTTTAAAACCTAGAAGTCTCAATTTTCACCCGATTTCGCTGAAATTTGGAACAAAGATTTGTGTTATGGCTGTCAATATCAAAGACAAGTATGATCCGAATCGGCCAAATATGGTCTGAGTGGGTCTATAAACAGATATAGCCCTTATATAAACCGATCCCATGATTTGACTTCTTGAGCCCTTAGTAGGCCCAATTTTCATCCGATTTGGCTGAAATTTGGAACAAAGATTTGTGTTTTGACTTTTAACATCCATGACATGTGTGATTCGAATCGGTCCATAAACAGATATAGCCCCCATTTGAACCGACCCTCGGATTTGACTTCCTGAGCCTTTGCTGGAACAAAGATTTGTGTTATGGCTGTCAATATCCATGACAAGTTTGATCCGAATTGGTCTACAAACGCAAACAACGCCCATATAAAACGACCCCGGATTCGACTTCTTAGCCTTTAAAAGCCTAAGTTTTCATTCAATTTGGTTGAAATTTGGAACAAGGACATGAGTTATGACTTTCATTATCCATGACAAGAATGATTCGAATCGGTCTATAAACTGATATGCAAATGCAAATTTGCCCATGAACATTCCATTAAGAAACAGGGGCAAACTTCTCACATATCAATGAGTGCAGTCCGATTCAAGTGCGACACCTCTTTGGAGAGAAGTTTTACATGGCATAGTACCTCACAAATGTTGCCAGCATTAGGAGGGGAAAACCACCGCTGAAAATTTTTTCTGATGTTTTTGCTAGGATTCGAACCCAGGCGTTCAGCGTCATAGGCGGACAGGCTAACCTCTGCGCTACGATGGCCTCCATAAACTGATATAACCCTCATATAAACCGATCTCCTATTTGACTTCTTGAGCCCCTGGAAACCGCTATTTTTGTCAGATTTGGCTGACATTTTGCATATAGTGTTCTGTTAAGACTTCTAACAACTGCGCCTAGTACGATTCAAATCGGTCTATAACTTGTAATAGCTCTCTTATAAACCTATTCCCCTTTTTGACATCTTGAGCCCTTAGAGGCCGCAATTTTTGTCCGATTTGGTTAAAACTTTGCCATGTAGTGTTCCATTATGACTTACCAACTGTGCGAAGTATGGTCTACAACGATCTATAACCTAATGTAGCTCCCATATATGCCGGTCTCTCGATTATCCTTGTTCGGTTGCTAGAGGCTTTAATTTTTGCTAGGTTTACAGAAGTTTGGTATATAGAATAAAATTTTGCCCTTTAACTAAATTTATTTTGTATTAATTTTTGTTCCATGGTGGTGGGCTTCGGCCCGTTCTAACTTGGCACGCTTTTACTTGTTTCTATCTCATTCGAAACTGCGAGCTCCCCTAATAACCTAGGAGAATACAATAGGTCTCAACCCCCTCATTTGGTAGTTATAACAAACCTCGCCCATCCAAAATTCTTTTATTGTTTTATATTTTAAATGCTATTTTAATTATCACAAAATTAATATTTCATCGTTTTTATAGCTATGTGTGTGTGTCCATCTTAATCCAAACAAATTGTCTTGGCATACAATTTTATATTTTCCGCGTCTTTTTGTCTAACATAGTTTTTAGTTTATTATATTCCATTATCTTTTATCAGTATTCAAATTTGTTATTATCATCCTTATAAATACTCACACTGATTCGCAGTTCACCTATGACTGACTCATTTCGCTTTTATTTCTTGCTAAAAAGAATTCAATTTATTTTTTTTACCATAGCAAACATTTTGTGTGCAGATTTTTTCGGTGGATTCCTCACCTTATCTCGCTTGCAATTCGTCATGCGGAAATATTCTTTTGATTAGCGATGTTATGAGGTTGATTAATGACTAAGCGAAATGCATTATTTTTTATGGGGGTTTTGCCGCAAAGTCTTCAATAATACATCAAAAATCTATGAATTAATGTCATATCTATGACTTTGAATTCGTAATTACTCTAAAATTAACATTAATGAGAGAATTAGTCAAATGAATGTTTCAAAGTGCGCATCAAGTTGTATGCAGTAATTCAACGATAAGGTTATATGCGCTTTTTGTGGGCCCAAGACCTTAAATCGTGAGATCGGTTTACATGACATCTATATTTCCACAAATAAACGGATCTGGGTCATACTCATTGCCGATGTCGAGGGGCCCAACATAACTCACTGTGATAAATTTCAGCGAAATCGGGGAGTTTATTAGCCTTTTAAGTGCTTAAGACCTTAAATCGGAAGTTTGGACTATAAGGGTGCTATATGAAGATACAGACTCATTTAGCTCATCTTCGAACTTAAAATGCGTATGGACAAGAAAGGGATCGGTGTATACAGGTTAAAGACCGATTCGGACAATACTTACCATGGATGTGATAGATATATCAAAGCTAGAGGAAAGAATGAGTTTGGAGTCTGCATTTAAAACGCAGGAACTGAGATCTGTTTTCGACTGTCTGAACAGAAATACTTTCTCCAGGGATGCTCCCCCGTAGCGGAGAGGTTAGCATGTCCGCCTATGACGCCGAACTCCTGGATTCGAATCCTGTCGAGACCATCAGAAAAAATTTTCAGTGGTGGTTTTCCCCTCCTTATGCTGCCAACATTTGTGCGGTACTATGCCATGTAAAAACTTCTCTCCAAAGAGGTGTCGAACTTCGGCGCGCCGTTCGGTTTCGGTTATAAAAAGCAGGCCCTTTATCATTGAGCTTAAACTTGAATCGGACTGCACTCATTGATATTTGACAAGTTTGCCCCTGTTCCTTAGTGCAATGTTCATGGGCAAAATTTGCAAAATTTGTAGGGATTTAATGGCGTCCTGGCTGTCGGAGAAGATATTTATGTCAATCGTCGTTATGACATTCCACCACTTCCTAATTGTTAGGATCTCCGTTTAATACACACTGCAGTGGTCGGGTAACCCTTTCGATATGATCAGTTCTAGATTTTTGGAATAAACTCCAAAGCCCACCTGGCAGGAATATCGTAGTTCCTATCGGTTATATCACGAATAGGCTCAGGTAGGGTGTAATCCACACTGCCACTTGTTTCTCTTTCGAGACGATTTCAATTATAGAAAATTTTTGCAGTGGAAAGGGAAAGCCAGAGATCACAACACACATCAACCACTATTTGGTTAGAAAAACTTATGGGCCATATTAGGTGTGGAGTCTGCAAGGGCTATACATTGGTAGGTCGTACTTATACCGAATATACCGCTAAAACGTGTAAGAACGACATTAACACAAGTCTGACACCTTTCACACTAGCTCTGTTCTTTTCCACCTCATGTATTTTCTTTGTAGTGATCGACTCTACACGACTATTTAGCTTCCATCGCATACACATTTCATTTGGATGCATCTTTTGGAAGTTGTAGCTTCGAACGGTAGACAAAGGCAACGGCTCTCGTTGCTACTCCGTGTGTCCAGCATCGAATCTCGGCCGGGCTCTACCGAATTTTTCATTTTCAAGTGTTTGCTTTTACCTGTTAGGGCGAAGATCATTTAATTTCACAATTTTTCGTTTTGTTTCTGTTTCGAGACGAGCTGAATGATCTGAGATTCTGGGATTCGAACCTAGGCACACGGAGCAGCAGCAAGAGCCGTTGTCGTTGTCTAGCTTTCATAGCCATTAATACAATTTTCAAAAGATATTCGCAAAGACAACCACACTTTGAAGGCTTTGAAAGATTAGGATCGGCCTTTAAATAGGGTGTTGGCAATCAGATCAGTACCTGCAACACACAACCCCAAGCGGCCACAACTTTCAAAAGAAAAATTCAGGTATCTTTACCAATTTCACAGTAACAGTTGAATTTTGGCAATTTTCGACTTTGAAAAAGTGCCCCGCCCCAAAAAAAAAAAATAAAGTCTTGTCTTCGTCTCTGATGGGAGATATATCACCTTGTAGACCGATTTAGATCATGCAAATGCAAATTTTGCCCATGAACATTCCACTAAGGAATAGGAGCAAACTTTTCACATATCAATGAGTGCAGTCCGATTCAAGTTTAAACTCAATAATAAGAGGCCTCCTATTTATAGCCGAGTCCGAACGGCGTGCCGCAGTGCGACACCTCTTTGGAGAAAAGTTTTTACATGGCATAGTACCCCATAAATGTCGCCAGCATTAGGAGGGGAAAACCACCCCTGAAAATTTTTTCTGATGGTCTCGCGAGGATTCGAACCCAGGCATTCAACGTCATAGGCGGACATGCTAACCTCCGCGCTACGGTGGCCTCCGTAGATCATACTCCACTTTTTTCTATATTACACTCAAATATACTCCTGTGCGAAATTGTAGAGCTCTTTTTTTTAACTGTATTTTATGCAACAAATACACTAAGGGGCAACACTGTGCGGCTAGGGGCATCGTTAACCAATCGCCATCATATTTCGTATATTGCTTATTGAGATCAAAAGGAATAAAATGGAGTGTATGCGCTTAAAAAAATTCTTTTTGTTTTTGTGACACTCTACTGTTCGTCCGTCCGTCTGTCTATCCTCCGTCCGCCTGTCCAATTTGCGTCCGTCTGCTCATCCTTCGTGTGTCCATACTCCGTGTGTCCATCCTCCGTGTGTCCATCCTCTGTATGTCTATCCTGCGTCTGTCCATCCTCTGTATATCTATCCTGCGTCTGTCCATACTCCGTCTGGCCATCCTCCGTCTGTCCGTCCACCTTCTGTCCGTCCTCCCTCTGAGCATCCATCCTCTGTATGTCTAGCCTTCGTCTGTCCATTCTCCGTCTAGTCATCCTCCATCTGTCCATTCTCCGTCTAGTTATAATTCATCTGTCCATCCTCCGTAGGTCCATCCTTCGTCGGTCCATCCTCCGTCTGTCCATCCTCCGTCTGTCCATCCTCCGTCTGTCCATCCTCCGTCTGTCCATCCTCCGTCTGTCCATCCTCCGTCTGTCCATCCTCCGTCTGTCCATCCTCCGTCTGTCCATCCTCCGTCTGTCCATCCTCCGTCTGTCCATCCTCCGTCTGTCCATCCTCCGTCTGTCCATCCTCCGTCTGTCCATCCTCCGTCTGTCCATCCTCCGTCTGTCCATCCTCCGTCTGTCCATCCTCCGTCTGTCCATCCTCCGTCTGTCCGTCCTCCTTTTGAGCATCCTCTGTATGTCTAGTTTGCTTCTGTCCATTCTCCCTCTAGTCATCCTCCATCTGTCCATTCTCCGTCTAGTCATCCTCCATCTGTCCATTCTCCATCTGACCATCCTCCGTCTATTCATCCTCCGTCTGTCCACGCTCCGTCGATCCACACTCCGTCTGTCCACCCTCCGTCTGTCTACCCTCCGTCTGTCAACCCTTCGTCTGTTTACCCTCCGTCTGTCCACTCGTCTGTCCACCCTCCTTCTGTCCATCCTCTGTATGACTACCTTGCGTCTGTTCATACTCCGTCTAACCATCCTCCCTCTGGCCATTCCCGTCAGTCCGTCCTCCGTCTAGGCATCCTCTGTATGTCTATCCTACATCTGTCCATATTCCGTCTGTCCATTCTCCGTCTGGTCATCCTCCATCTGTCCGTCCTCCGTCTGTCCGTCCTCCGTCTGTCCATCCTCTGTCTGTTTGGCCTCCATCAGTTCATCCAACGTCTGTCCATCCTCCGTCTGTCCATTCTCCATCTTGTCATCCTCCATCTGTCCGTCTTCCGTCTGTCCATCCTCCATCTGTCCTTCCTCCGCCTATCACTCTTTCGCCTGTCCATCCTCTGTCTGCCCAACCAGTCGACCTTGCGTCCGTCCGTCTGTCAGTCATAATCAGATCACATTTATAAAGGGTGATTTTTTAAAAGCTATAGGAAGGTTTTTCAAAAAATAAAAAAAATACATAAAATTCTGAAAAATTCATAAAATCTTTATTTGTATCAATAGTGCGGGCCATATAATTTAATAATGGAAAATTATTTCATGCAAATATTGACCGTGACTGCGTGTCAAATGGTAAATCCGCTTAGTCCAATTTTGGCCTACTCTTTCAACATTTTGCCGGTATCTTACGAATAAATGTTTCAATGTTGTTTTCCAATGCATAAATTGAAGCGGGCTTGTCTGTATAGACATGGGCTTTGAAATAGCGCCACAACAAATAGTCTAAAGCCGTTAAATCGCATGAACTAGGCGGTCAATTGACCGGTCCCGAACATGAAATAAAATGTTCACCGAACTCGCCTCTCAATAAGTCCATTGTCTTGTTCAAACCACATGTCATGCAAGTCAAGCTCTTAAATTTTGGGCAAAAAAAGTCGGAAATCATTTCAGGATAGCGCTCACTATTCACAGTTACATTAAAATTCTTTGCATCTTTGAAGAAGTACGGTCAAAAGATGCCACCAGCCCATAAACTGCACCAGACTGTGATTTTTTCGTCCAGGTCGCATCATTCGTTAATATAACTGCTTTATTCACCGATCTCTCGATTGAGGCCTTTAGCCTTACATCGGCATCGAATATGGTAAAGATTGCATCATATTTGGAAACAGCTGCCATACCTTCTCCCTATTTAAGCTCTTTAGCCCAATTAATGCTCATTAATCATACGTTTTTGCTGAAATTTGAATCAGAGCGTTAAACGTTTCGCCATTTCCGCCTAATATATTTCATATCGAACCATTTTTGCAGCAGCTATATTACTTTCATTGTTTTTTACTTCAGAGTCCCATGTAGAACAGATTTCCAGTACTTGTTACATATCCATAAATGTTGCTTGGCAGATTACATTCTTTAAGCTGTCATAATTATAAGATATTGTCGGAATAAACAAATTATAGCATGAAACTTGTATTTTAAGACTAACTCCAAAGAAATACCAGCTCATGTCATACATATCAGGTTAGCAATTAATAACAGAGTAAAAACAAAATCACATTAAAATGAACCAGCTTATGAAACGCTCCATTTCAGCTAAAGAACAAAGTGACAGTCCAATATATTAATTCAATTTACCTCACGTTATTACAAACAGAATCACAACATTGTTTTTTTATTGAACAATTATATTTTTTTTCTTATTAAAAAAATCGTGTGTGGGAACACAGCATTTGGAAATTTGATTTAATTTTGTGTTGTTTTTTTTTTGCGAATTTAAATTTCTCAACCAGCAGTACAGTTTTCAGGGTCAGGCCTTGTAAAATGTCATTACTCTAATTTATTGGCAATCAATTATATTTGCTTGACTTCAACTTCAGCAGCAATAACAAGCTTTCGCAATACTCTGAAAGATCTTAAATAGATATACAAATGCTATCCATCTTGTTAATTGTATTAAATCTTTCAGCCAACACAGAATTTTAAGGTGTTGAAATTCTCACGTTTGTGGTGTATGGGAATACAAACCAAATTAGGCCTTCTAAGAAAAAGGTGTAGCAAAAACTGAAGTTTTTCTGAGCAAATGTATCGTTGAGAAAATTTGAAAGATTTGACATTTGCAATGGAAATACATGACCATGGAAAATGATCGAATAGTGGTGCTTGGTATTAAAGTCGCAGCATGTTTTTTGGTTGACATCTGTTAATGATGGAATATGCTATTAGAACTTTGAGCATACTTTTTGCAAAAGTATTCATTTTCATTTTTATACCCACCACCTTAGGATATATATACCCCCTATTCATTTAGTCATTCCGTTTGCAACACTTCGCAATATCAATTTCCGACCCTACAAGGTATATATATTTCGGATCGTCGTAAATCTCTAAGACGATTTAACGATGTCCGTGTGTCTATCCGTCTGTCCGTCCATCTGTTGTAATCACTCTACAGCCTTCAAAAATGGAGATATTGAAATTTGGCACAGATACGCCTTCTTGATGCACGCTGGTTAAGTTCTTGAACGGGCCAAATCGGACCATATTTGGATATAGCTGCTATATAGACCGATTTTCCGATAAAGGGTCTAATGCCCAAAAATCCTTTATTTTTCATTCGATTTCGCTGAAATTTGAAACAGTGAGTAATTTTAGGCCTCCCGAAATCTGACCCAAATATGGTCCATATCGAACTATATTTATATAGAGCTGCCATATATACCGATCTGCCGATAAAGGGTCCGAAGCCCATAAAAGCTTTAGTTTTTACACGATTTCGCTGATATTCGAAACAGAGGATTATCTTAAGCCTTCTCATATTCGACTTAAATTTAGATCAAATCGGACTATATTTAGGTATAGCTGCCATATAGACCGATCTCCAAATAAAAGGGTCTAAAGCCATTAAAAGCTTTATTTTTTAACCGATTTCGCTGAAATTTGAAACATTGAGTTGTTTTACGGCTCCCAACATAGGACCCAAATATGGTTCAGATCGACTATATTTATATAGAGCTGCCATATATACCGATCTGCCGATAAAGGGTCCGAAGCCCATAAAAGCTTTAGTTATTACACGATTTCGCTGACATTCGAAACAGAAGATTATCTTAAGCCTCCTGATATCCGATCTAAATATGGATCAAATAGGACTATATTTAGGTATAGCTGCCATATAGACCGATCTCCAGATAAAGGGTCTAAAGCCATTAAAAGCTTTATTTTTTAACCGATTTTGCTGAAATGTGAAAAATTGAGTAGTTTTACGCCTCTTAATATAGGACCCAAATGTGGTTCAGATCGGACTATATTTCGATATAGCTGTCATATATACCGATCTGCCGATAAGGGGTCTGAAGTCCATAAAAGCTTTGGTTATTACTCGATTTCGATGAAATTTTAAACAGAGGGTAATCTTGAGCCTCCTGATATCCGACCTAAATATGAATCAAATCGGACTATATTTAGGTATAGCTGCCATATAGACCGATCTGCCGATAAAGGGTCTGTAGCCCATAAAAGCTTTATTTTTTAATCGATTTCGCTGAAATTTTAAACAGTGGGTCATTTTAAGCCTCCCAACATCTATCCTAAGTATGGTTCAGATCGGACTATATTAAGATATAGCTGCCGTATAGACCGATCTGCCGATAAAGGGTCTGAAGCCCATAAAAGTTTTATTTATTAACCGATTTCGCTGAAATTTAAAACATTGAGTAGTTTTACGCCACCTAACATAGGACCTAAATGTGGTTCAGATTGGACCATATTTAGATATAGCTGTCATATAGACCGATCTGCCGATAAGGGGTCTGAAGCCCATAAAAGCTTTATTTTTTAACCGTTTTCGCTGAAATTTGAAACAGTGGGTAGTCTTAGTTCTCCTGACGTCCGTCCCAAATATGGTTCGGATCGGACTATCTTTAGATATAGCTGCCATATAGACCAATCTGCCGATAAAGGGTCTGAAGCCCATAAAAGCTTTATTTTTTAACCGATTTCGCTGATATTCGAAACAGAGGATTATCTTAAGCCTCCTGATATCCGATCTAAATATGGATCAAATCGGACTATATTAAGGTATAGCTGCCATATACACCGATCTCCAGATAAAGGGTCTAAAGCCCATAAAAGCTTTATTTTTCAACCGATTTCGCTGAAATTTGAAACATTGAGTAGTTTTACGCCTCCTAACATAGGACCCAAATATGGTTCAGATCGTACTATATTTAGATATAGCTGCCATACAAACCGATATCCCGATAAAGGGTCTGAAGCCCATAAAAGCTTTATTTTTTATCCGATTTTGCTGAAATTTGAAACAGTGGGTAGTCTTAGTTCTCCCGACATCCGACCCAAATATGGTTTGGATCGGACTATATTTAGATATAGCTACCATATAGACCGTTCTGCCGATAAAGGGTCTAAAGCTCATAAAAGCTTTATTTATTACCCGATTTTGTTGAAATTTGAAATACAAAATTCAATAGTGACTTACATATATTAGCCCACTCAATATCCGTGTCGAATTTGGGTGCATAAGTTATCTAATTTTCAACGGATTGTGTCGAAAGGGGGTTTTCATCTATACCCGAGGTGGTGGGTATCCAAAGTTCGGCGCGGCCGAACTTAATGCCTTTTTACTTGTTATACCTACCACCATAGAATGGAGGTATACTAACCTAGTCTTTCCGTTTGTAAAACCTTGAAATATTGATCTTTGGCCCCCTAAAGTATATATATTCTGGATCGTCTCGACATTCTGATTCATTCTGGCCATGTCTGTTCGTCCGTCTGTCGAAATCTCGATAGCGGTCGAACGCTTAAAGCTAGTCGCTTGAAATTTTACACAGACACTTAATATTGATATAGGTCGTTGGGGATGGCAATCGGGGAATTTAGCACGCTTTTACTTGTTTTTTTTTTTTTTGCATAATTTGGGAAAATGCATTACTAACGACTGCCGTCGTCTCTCTCCATATGCCAAGCTCGAACTCTATCGGCTAAAAACCCACCTTACATCTTGGTATATGGAAACCACCACGGGGCCGCTCTCCCACTACTTCGATGTGGATCCCCTATGGCACTGACGCCATGCGTCTTAGTGTTCTTGCGTCCAGATGCCCTCTTCACCTCTTTGGGGAGAAGATTTGACATAGCAAAGTACCTCACTAATGTCGCCAGCATTAGTAGGGGATAACCACAGCGGAGAAATTTGTTAATGTTCCTGCCAGGATTCGAACCCATGCGTACAGCGTCATAGACATGCAAATCTCTGCGCTACAGTGGCCTCCACTGTTCTCTAATGGAATGTTCATGGGTCAAATTTGCATTTGAGTATCACTTAACTATCCTCTGTGCTGCACATTTTCGTTCTTAGGTTTTCCGCTATTACTTCCGTCCTTCTAGTCGCGCCTAGCTATCGCGCCATCGTTGACATTGTAAGACTGCTGTGTGCTCTCCCTCATCCACTGACTCTTTTTCTTCATAGATGCAGAATGGCGAGCTGCTTTTTCCCATTCTGTGTAGGTACTTGAGGAGTATCGGTGCCCAAATATTGCCTTCGTCAAATGGAAATTTAAGTCGCCTTTCTTTCTACCGATCCATTGTTGTATATCAGGGATGAGCTTTAAGGTTTATTTGCCTCGCGTGTCATTATTCCATCTTGACTGCCAAAATCTCAGCGCCTCTTATCCAACATGTTCCAATATGGACTCCTATTGGGGGTTGAGTTTGACGTCATATATTTTTCTCCGCTCTAGGGCCTATAAGTCTATTGGCACCATAACGGCAATGGCGAGAACTGCGGACGCAGACACTGTTCGGTAAGATGATGGAACTCTTAGTGAGGCCTTCCTTTATACCGAAAGCAGTGCCTTAGCTCTGCATCTGGACGCAGACACTGTTCGTTAAGATAACGTAACTCTTAGTGAGGCCATCCTCTGTACCGAAAACAGTGCCTTAGCCCTGCATCTGGACGCAAAAACTGTTCGTTAAGATGACGTACCTTTTAGTGAGGCCATCCTATGTACCGAAAACAGTGCCTTAGCCCTGCATTTGGTCTGTAGGAATGTACATTAAATCTCGCTTCCCCATCAATGGCTTGCGGCTTCTTGGTAAAGGTCCTCAAATGTTGTCCATTAATCGCCCTGTTTGGGCCGTTATCTTCGCCGCTTTTGTTGCCGGGTACTGCTTCAGGGCTGTAAACGTCAAGTTTGGTGTCGAGTCATACTCCTAGGTATTTCATGTGCCTTCTGGTGGGTAAGACGACGTCCTCGATTCACCTATCCTCATCTGTGGGGCTGTGTTTCCTTGTGAGCAGGAGTCGCTCAATCTTTTGCATTGCCAGCTGTAGCCTGTGAGACTCCCACCAATGTCTAGTTCTTATCATGACCTGCTTTAGTCTTCATTTCGCCTCGTATGTATTTCTTGCTGTGATGACAGTGGCAATGTCATCTGCGTATTCGACCATATGCTGTGTTCACGCGTTGCCAATAGGATGATGAGTCTGGGCCGGCACTTTAACGACGGAGTATCTGATGAGGATCATGATAAGTTATCTGGGATATGGGGTGCCTTTCTACACATCCGCAAAACGTCCACATACCTCAGGTTGTTAAAGTTGTTCTTGACGTACAGCGTTGCCAATAGGATGATGAGTCTGCTACTAGGGTTCAGCTGTTGGCCTGCTTTCACAACCTCAACTATGTCCTTCAGGGCACCTATTGTCGACTTTCCTGCGCGGAAGCTATGTTGCCGGCTCAAGAGTCCTCTACCAGCGGCGATTGCCTCCGCGGGGCGTGTGTTGGCGCTGCTGGCTGCAAGGAGGCTAAGACCCTTTAGGTGAGATTGTATGAAACGAAGACGTCGATTGTCCTTGAGTTAAGGAAGTGCAACCTTGAATTGATAGGAGTCCTGACTGATAGGAGTCCTGAATGGCCACTGCGATGTCAAGTCGCTGACATCGCGATGGGCCCTTGAAGAGGGAGATTTCTGCTGGGTCTGTGGAAATGAAGGGAAGTTGGAGACTGCTGATTATCTGCTGTGCCAATGCCTAGCGATGGCAGGATGGAGGTGCAGAATTATGAGTGAACACGTCTTCCGTAAGCTTGCTACAGTCTTTCGACCACCGACTCATTCTGGACATCAGTAAGGGCCTGTGATGGCTGACGAAAGCTACCTAGTCGCTGATACTATTTCTATCTCTTCGCCGGCTTTCGGTTAATCTCTTTCTCTCTCTCTCCCTACTCCATCGGGGCCGGGGGCCTTTGCGCTTTGAAGGTTACTTGCAGCGTGTTTTGAGTTCTTCGAGTGCGAATGGGGCACTGTGTGTTTCCTCTCCAATGTTTTCGTCGTTTGGTCTTGGATCGTGTTCAGGGATTGGGGTGGTTACTATATTTCGCATTGTTTTGTCATCCCTCTCGATATTTGGGCTTTTTATTCCAAGCTTTTTCATAACGACTTTGTATACAAGTTCCCTTAGATCTCGGTTGAGATCAATTCTTAGTTCTTCCTATCCTCTTCTCTTCTCTAAGATTACTACAGTCTTTCGACCACCAACTCATTCTGGACATCAGTATGGGCCTGTGATCGCTGACGGAGGCTCCCTAGTCGGTGATACTTTTTCGGCCTCTTCGCCGGCTTTTCGTTTGTCTCTCTCTCCCTCTCCCGTTGGGGCCGGACGCCTTTCCGCTTTGAAGGTTAGGTGCAGCGAGTTTTGAGTTCTTCGAGTGTGAATTGGGCAGTGTGTTTGTCCACACCAATGTTTTCGTCGTTTGGTCTTGGTTCGGGTTCAGAGAATGGGGTGGGTACTATATTCCCCATTGTTTTGTCATCCCTCTCGATATTTGGGCTTTTTATTCCAAGCTTTTTCATAACACCTTTGCACCTAAGTCCCCAAGGGTCTCGGTTGAAATCTATTCTTAGTTCTTCCCATACTCTCCTTTTCTCTAAGCTTGCTACAGTCTTTCGACCACCAACTCATTCTGGACTTCAGTAAGGGCCTGTGATGGCTGACGGAAGCTCCCTAGTCGCTGATACTTTTTCTCTTTGCCGGCTTTTCGTTTATCTCTCTCTCCTTACTCCAAGGGCCGGGCGCCTTTCCGCTTTGAAGGCAACGTGCAACGATTTTTGAGTTCTTTGACTGTGAATAGGGGAGTGTGTTTGTCCACTCCAATGTTTTCTTCGTTTGGTCTTGGATCGT
Organism: Stomoxys calcitrans; assembly: GCF_963082655.1. Taxonomy (NCBI): domain Eukaryota; kingdom Metazoa; phylum Arthropoda; class Insecta; order Diptera; family Muscidae; genus Stomoxys; species Stomoxys calcitrans. The sequence goes on along the minus strand of NC_081554.1, from coordinate 47,350,931 downwards.
GTTCAGGGAATGGGGTGGTTACTATATTTCGCATTGTTTTGTCATCCTTCCCATCCTCTCCTTTTCTCTAAGATTGCTTCAGTCTTTCGACCACCGACTCATTGCTGATGTCCAGCAGCAAGGGACTGTGATGGCTGACGAAGCCTCCATAGTCGGTGATACTTTTTCGGTCTCTTCGCCGGCTTTTCGGGAGTGTGTTTGTCCACTCCAAGGTTTTCGTCGTTTGGTCTTGGATCGTGTTCAGGGAATAGGGTGGTTACTATATTCCGAATTGTTTTGTCATCCATATTTGGGCTTTTCACTCCAAGCTATTCTTAGTTCTTCCCATCTTATCCTCTTCTCTAAGATTGCTTCAGTCTTTCGACCACCGACTCATTGCTGATGCCCAGCAGCAAGGGACTGTGATGGCTGACGAAGGCTCCATAGTCGGTGATACTTTTTCGGTCTCTTCGCCGGCTTTTCGGGAGTGTGTTTGTCCACTACAAGGTTTTCGTCGTTTGGTCTGGGATCGTGTTCAGGGAATAGGGTGGTTACTATATTCCGAATTATTTTGCCATCCATCTCCATATTTTGGCATTTCATTCCAAGCTTTTTCATAACAACTTTACATCCAAGTGCCTAGGGGTTTCGATTGAGATCTGTTCTTATTTCTTCCCATTTCTCTCTTTTGCTTTTAGTAATGGCATTCCTTTTTTGCCCCGTTATATTGGGTATGTTCAGATTCTGCTGCGCCCCTGCGTTTAGCTCTGGTATACTTATTCGGATACCATCACGTCTGTGTTCTTCACTTGCATCATTTCACCAGTGTAGTGCAACTCTACTTGTTCTCCGTCCCTTTATCCTAGGCATTGCCTTATAAAATCCCTTAGCAATTATGGACAGTACTCATTGCTATGTGAGAAGTTCGCCCCTGTTCCTTAATTGAATATTCATGGGCAAATTTACATTTGAAGTCGCAAGAAGCATTTCTATCCACCCCTGAAGTTTTTGGTTTCCATATTTCTTTCATTTCCTTGCATTTTAAAGTTCCATTCTGCCTATGCTTCGAGTTTGTGTCTTAAGTCTTTTGTATCCACCATTTCTTTAATACATATTTTAATGTTTGCAGTGCAAAACCCAAACAAAAAATCTATCAAGTCTGTGTTCATCAATTGAGTCATTGCACCAATATACTGTCGCTCTAATTGTTATCGGTCCCTTAATCCTAGGCATTGCCTTATCACATCCCTTAGTAATTATGGACATCACCCATGGCTATGAGAGCAGTTTGCCCCTGTTTCTTAATGGAATTTTCATGGAAAAATTGTCATTTGAAGTGGCAAGGAGCATTTTTATCCACCCCTGAAGCTTTTTGTTTCCATATATCTCTACATTTCTTGCATTTTAAAGTTTCAAGTTTGTGTCTTAAGTCTTTTGTTTTCACCCCCTTGCATTTGATAAATTTTCAATGACAATTTTTCATAAGAAACATTTGCTATGCTTATGTTATTCAAAAATAATTTTAATGTCAATACTAAGCGATTATTCTAAATGGAAAAAAATCTGTAGCATAAATCTATTGACATTTAATGCTTGCAATGAAAAACACAAAAAAAAACTTAAGCTGCATTGAACTTTTCACAAATTCAAAAAACTACTAGGAATGACATGTAAAACGTGATTCATATGGCATGCCAGTATCACCAATTAAACCTCCTCACAATGGACGCAATAGATTTTTTTGAGAAAAATCCTTTCACATAACATCAACAGGTTGGAGGTGACTTCGAGAAAAAAAAAACAAAAAAGCTTACAAACCTAAAAAAAGGTCCATTGCTAAAGGTCAAATATTGGCCCCCATCATCATATTCATTGAAAGAAAACTTGTTGAACAAAATCAATAACCATGCCAAATGTAAGACCCAAGACCAGCGTGCGATGGCCAAAAAATGCAAATAAACTTTGAGGCAAGAGCAAAAAAAACCAAGACACCATCATGAATGGCAAAAATGTTTGCCAAGTGCATTATGCCCGTTTGCCAGCATAGGCACATCCACATGGCAAGTGGGTCACTGCAATTGGAAGCTGGTGTTGCCAAGTCGTGCTTTGGATTCACATCAATCTGGCGTAGAGCAAAAGAAAAAAACAAAAACAAAAACAACCACAGCCAAGAATCAAGGCATACATGTGTTTTTAAAAGGCAATTTGTAGCAATGAGTGATGCATTTAAGAAAAAAAAAATCAAGCGGTAATCAAACCATCTAGCCAGCCCCAACCGCAGGAAGAGACAACCAGAGGCGGTAACAAATTTCTGCAAAGTAACCATCCTCCGAAACAAAACACAACAAAAAACTCTTGGCGGCCTCAGCCACTAACCTATGGAAAAAAAATTGCAAATAATAAAAAATAATGAGGTTAGCAGCAGTAAGGCTAGTCTAAGGTTTAGTAAACATAGCGGTGGTTAAGGTTGTGTCTTTTGATATCAAAAAATGAAAAATTAAAAAAAAAAACTCGCCAACTCTATGGCGCCTTTTTTATGCATTCAAAAGAAAAGCCTGCAGTTGAAAACAAAAAACAAACAAAAATCCTAAACACTTTTGTGGTTGTTGCTGAACTTGAACCACTATTTGTGGTTGAAAGCGAACAAACTTTAAAACCATAAACAAATCGCCAAAACCAAAAAAATCACAAAAAAAAATGCCTAGCAGGTTTCCAAAAATGCCAGAAAGTGAAGATGATTAACATTTCTTGGTGTTGCAGCCACTTGGGCAGATGTGCACTGCAACCGGTGTTTGGCAACACGACAATCACCGGCACAACTTTGGCTCTCCACATGGCCTGATGAGGCTTCACACAAGATGAGGCTTTCTTTTTAGCATCTTGCTGTTAGACTATGGCCCGAGACTATTGCAATGCTCTGCCTCTCTCTCTCTCTCTCTCTTTCTCTAGTCGCCCATGCATTTTATTAGATGGTTATTTTTACTGACAGCGGTGGCACCACACCACATCAGATTTGTTGAGTTGGTCAACACGAAACCAATGCAAAAGTTTATTGAGCCTTTTCTTTTGCATTTCTCTTTCATTGCCATTGCCACGATTGAGTTCAACTGTGGTAGCTTCTTCTATGCTATTATCGTTACTAGATTTCAGGCTTCTTGTTGCACCATGCGTTGGCCGATGTTATTGACCAAATTGTATTGGATGCTGTTGCCATCATAGAGCAGCGGCCAGCAACCAGTTCATTGTATCCATGGGAATATCTAAATAATGTCATCTAATACTTGTTGTACAACGGAAAAAAAAGTGAAAATTTTCTAAACGAAACTAGCTTTAAACCAGCATGACTAGACGGAAAAAAGAAAATATCATAGAAAAGAAATTGTCATTGTATTAGAGGATATGGTTTTCCGTTAATGCAGGAAAATTGGGGAAGTTTGGATGTAAAGTTTGATAGAATTCTTAATTTTAATACAACTCCATGAGGAAAAGCAAGAAATGAAGTTTATTAGGTAGGTGTAGAACTGTACTTCCTATCCAATTTGGGAGGCAGTGTTAGGTTAGGTTAGGTCGGCTTGTTGTGTGCTCTGAATATAAACAGGTAAAAGCGTGCTAAGTTCAACCGGGCCGAATTTTATATACCCTCAACCATCAATCGCATTTGTCACGATCTTTGTCCCATATCTCTTTATAGGCAAACAAAGGTTAATGGATAAGAAATGCTATGTTTTTGAAGCTATATCCTTGGCTTGAATGTTGGAGACCATAGCTGATTCCATTGTGAAAAACTGTGGCCAAATCGGATAAGAATTATGCCCTCTAGAGGCTCAAGAAGGGAGCTATATCCGGTTATGAACCGAGTCGAGCCATACTTGGCTTGCATGCTGGAGACCATAGTAGATGCCATTGTGAAAAATGTTAGTCAAATCGGGTGAGAATTATGCCCTCTAGAGGCTCAAGAAGTTAAATCTTCATATCGGTCTATATGGGAGCTATATCAGGTTATGGACCAATTCAGACAAATGGGATAAGAATTGCGCCCTACAGGGTCTCAACATCGGGATATTGGTTTGTATGGGAGCTTTATCAGCTCATGGGCCGATTCAGACCATATATATCAAAAGTCACAGAAAAAGTCACTGTGCAAAATTTCAGCTAAATCAGATTACAATTACGCCCTCTAGAGGCTTAAGAAGTAAAGTCGGGAGATCAGTTTCAGCCTAAGAAGCTAAACAAGGCAATCAACCCATTTGGCCCATTTAGAATTCCAACCGAGACCTACAATTACACCCTCTGAAGGCTTAAGAAGTATAATCGGGAGATAGGTTTCAGCCAAAGAAGCTAAAGAAGGCAATCAAAACATCGACCCATTTGGCCCGTTTACAAATCCAACCCAGACCTACCTTCATAAGAACTTACAAGTAAATGCTTGCTTAGTACTGCCAGGCCGAATCGTTTACCCCTTCACCATGGATCGCATTTGTTAAGTTCTTTGCCTGGTATCTCTTTATAGGCAAACAAAGGATAATGAATAACAATGACTATGCTATTGCAGCAATATCAAGGTATGGACCCATGGGAAAAAGGAGCTTTGAGGAGTTTCCAACCATTTAAGTCGCTCGAACCTGTTGGAATATTATCGGCGTTACTATAGAAGGAGGCCGAATATTTGGCGCCACATTTGGCCCATAGTTTGACAGCCTGCCTAGGACTTGCATATACTACGAAAGCCTGACAGGAGGCAAGGGTGGTATTTATATTCAAGCCCGGCAAGGTGCAAGTTATGCAACACCAAAGGCCTACAGACCTTTAAACTATACGGCGTTTCTACACAAAATCCTGGAAAGTGTTTTGAATGTCATGATAAAGAGTAGGACATCCAGCGAACTGCTCAAATACAAGCAGCAACACCTATGTCAAGGGAAGATCGGTGGAGACTGCCCTGCACGAGGTTGTGCATAAAATGGAAGAATCCTTCGATGCCAAGACGTACATATTGACGGTATGCATTGACATCGAGGGGGCGTTTTACAATGTGCGGACTGACACTCTGATCCAGTCCTAAGACCTGTACAGGGTGGGGCGTGTATTTAGAGACTGAATTAATCATATGCTAAGGAACAGATGGATGAATTTTCGGTCACAAGAAATAAATATAAGGGAGAAGGTGGCACAAGGCACACCTATTTTATCACCACTCCCATGGGTGGCCGCCATAAATAACGTATTACGTATGCTGAGAGATCCTGAACCCTTCTGTTACGCAGACGGTGTTATAATACTTCTAAGGGGTAAGGATTCGAACCAGCAATGCAGAAGGATCGAAAGGGCATTGCAAATGGCATTTGACTAGGCAATACCTAGGGGTCTCAATATTAACCCAGAGAAGACCGAAATCTTTCTAGTCACGAGAAAGACTGTGTGCCGGTGGGCCAATCTGAGGCATCACGTTTCGCTGATAGAATGATTTCAAAATCTGGCAATGTCAAATACAGAGGATTGATTTTAGACAGGAAACTGAATTAGAAGTGTCACATTCAGGAGCGTTCCGAGAAGGCTCACAAAGAATGGGCATTATGTAGGCGGGTCTATAAGCTCGGCCTGAATCCCAGGATAGTTCACAGGCTCTACGGTAGCGTGATTAGATCACTACTTACATACGCCTCAGTAGTTTGGTGGGCTGCTATGGAGAAAAAGTGCAACATAAGGACCATACAACAGGTTCAGAGAACATGTTGTCTTAGCATAGGCGGAGCGATGAGGACCAGTGCTACTAGGATTCTGAAGACTATTCTAGATATCCGATCCATTGGCATACAGATTATGTGTGAGGCAGCCCCTGCGGCTTTCAGACTTAAGTCCATAGGAAAATGGATAGAGGATAGGAGCAAGTCATAGCGTCGCGGTATAATCAAAGCGACGATAGGAAACCTGAAAGGAATATTAGTGGTTTCCATAGGATAACTGAGGTGATACTTGAGATCGAGTGTGATACACTGCTGTCAAAGGCACAGTCTTGGACTGGCGAATCTCTGGTATTGCCATCTGGAAGATCACCAATCAAAGCTAGAGGACAGAGTGGATCTGAGGGTCTACATTGAAAATCCAGGGCCTGAGATCTGTTTTCGACTGCCTGACCATAATACGATCCTGCAAGCGGAAATCAGCACGATCACGGAATGCGTGAATTGGTGTGGTGCTAACGCGAGGACGTCGAGTGTAAACATCTTTACCGACAGTAAAATGGTCGTAAGGGCTATAACAACAAAGACGGTAAGGCCACGATCAATCTTGGAGTGTAGGAAAGAAATCAACTTCTTCTCTGAGGATGGCAAGATCCGCATCGTTTGGTTGCCGTGTCGTAGTCAGTAAACTTGGTTAAGTCGAAGCCTTTCGGGAAGATCCACATCGTGAAAAGACGAGCCTATACTGAGAGGAAGTAAGATGGAGGTCAATATAGCTTTCGGTATCATAACGGGACAATCGGTGTAGCAATTGATAGCATGTATAGGGCATACGGGGAAAATAATGAAACGTTGGAGCATTTTCAATGTCATTAGCTGGCTTTTTCGGCTAACAGATACCGGTACTTAGGTGGGGACACAATACTAGCCATGAACCATATTAGGGGCGTGGTATGGAAATCTACTTTTCACTTTTAAGTCCTTTCCTAACACATTCGTCAAACGATCTTAAAATTTTGCAAAACTATTTCTTCTATGACTCTCACAATATGTCCCGACTTTGGTCGGAATTTTACATATCGCACATAAAAACCAGTAAGGAAAGGCAAAAGTTGGGCGGTGCCGACTTTATGATACCCTATACCTACCCTATAGGTACAAAGTGGGAGCTATATCTAATTCTGAATCAATTTTGATGAACCTGTTCGCATGCTTCAGATGGGTTATAAAACAATTCGTATCAAATTTCGACCAAACATGTTCAAACTGCAATAAAAACGGTTGACAAATGACAACATTATTGTAAATTGCCCTAAATCTGACGAACATATTGTATATATGGGAGCTACATCTAAATCTCAACCGATCTTGACCAAACTTCTTGCATATTTTGGTAAGCATCGAGGAAAGCGTTGTACAAAATTTTGGCAAGATTGGTCAACAAGTGCGCTTGCAGTGGCTCTAGAAGTGAAAATCGGACGTTATACATATATGGCAGCTATATCTAAATCTGAACCGATTCCTATAAAATTCACCATTTATATTAAGAGTCATGAGAAAATCATTCCTGCCAAATTTCGAGAGAATCGGTTAACAAATGAGCATTTTATTGCAAAATTTCTCAAAATCGGACGAACATATATATGGGAGCTATATCCAAATCTGAACCGATTTCTATAAAACTAACCAGTAATATTAAGAGTCGAAAGAAAATCCTTCGTGCCAAATATCGAGAAAATTGGTAAACAAATGAGCACTTTATTGGAATAATTCTCAAAATCGGACGAACATATATATGGAAGGTATATCTAAGTCTGAACGGATTTTGATCAAACTTCTTAGGTATTGTGGTTGGCACCGAGGAAAGCGTTGTACAAAATTTTGGCAAGATTGTCGAATAAATGCGCTTGCAGTGACTCTAGAAGTGAAAATCGGGCGATATATATAAATGACAGCTATATCCAAATCTGAACCGATTTCTATTAAATTCACCAGCAATGTCGAGAGTCATCAGAAAATTCTTTCTGTCAAATTTCGTGAGAATCGGTTTACAAATGACCATTTTATTGCATTATTACAGCAAATCGGACGAACATATATTTGGGAGCTATATCTGAATTTGAACCGATTTTTGCCAATTTCAATAGGCTTCGTCTCTAGGCCGAAAAAGATGCCTGTACCAAGTTTGAAGACGATCGAATGCAAATTGCCACCTTTGATTTGTACACAAATTAACATGGACAGACAGCTAGACGGACATATCTAAACCGAATCAGAATCTGATTCTGAATCGATCGTTATACTTATCAATGGTTCTATTTCTCTTCCTTTTGGGTGTTACAAACAAATGCACTATGTTATAATGCCCTGTACCACAGTAGTGGTGTAGTGTATAAAAAGTTTTGTTTTTGATGCTTGGAAAGCATACCTTATGCATCAGATCAAATTTAGATATAGCATATGTATATTAACACCTTCCTTACTTTTCATTATATGTTTTGTCTGGCAACTTAGTATTTTAGATAAAATTAATAATGTATAATTCACAATAGGTTTATAGTTTATGGCACAAGTATTCCACTACAAAAATTCCCATAAGTTAGCCATATATGAATGCTGTATTGCTAACGGAATTTTAGTATTTGGTATGGCTTACAAAAGAACAACAATATTGCTAAAATAGTAACAAAAACCAATGTGTGTGTTTTAAATACTTTAGCAACTAGCTCTATATATATTATCTCACGGTCGCCCCAAACAAAAGACTTAAGACACAAACTTTCGCTTTTTCGTTTTTCATATCGAATTGTAACAAGTGTCCACCCCAAAACTATCCCTTAAAACCATAACTACAATTAGTAATTTGGTTTCTAAGTGTTTTTTTTTTTTTTTTTTTGAAGACTAATTAAGATAACAAAGAAAATATGTAAATTTTCATTAACGGAGCTTAACAATGTGGCCGACCGCAGCTACCATTGGTTTGCTGCTATTGCTTGTTGTCCCTGCCACTAACGTTATTTGACTTTGTCGGGTTTCATTTGAATTATTGCACTAACCTTGGTTTAGTTTATTGTTACACACACACACACACACACACTGAGACACACATGACTGTAGCATATTTACGTTGTAATATCAGCATATATGAATGCGGTGTATCCAAGTGCTGGTGATTTCTAGAATTCTGTTGGTATAGAGCCCATAAACCAGAACAATGGCTTGAAAATGTTGTTTTCGTTTTCGTTTTCATTTTCGCTTAGATTTGATTTTCCATATCATGGCAGTTTGTTTGTGGTAGCAAATAAACCCCATGTTCATTCAATACCATTTTTTAACATATATGCCTTGGGGTGTCTAGGTTAAATCAACGCAAAAGTTGGAGAGCTGCGGGAGGTGGGAGAGCATGCAAAAAAAAATTCATATGTACCAAATACATATTAAAAGCATTTTCAATTTGTTGCTTGTTTTGCTTTTGTTTTTTGTTTCGCTTTAGATCGACTTGGCTCTATTAGCCACGATTATGGGTAATCAAGAACTTTAAATCATGAGTGGAAGCATTTTCCAAAAGCCAAACTGCCACCGTATATAGCAGTGTGTTGTGTGCGATTTTCTTCAAATGTTGAAATTAGTGTTTCGTGTTTTCTGTTGCCTTTTCCATGAGAACACATGAAAAACGCCTTCATTCGAGTGTCTGCTAGTTTTTCTTCTTATATTGATATGAAAATGTTCAAAAAAACCTAGGATGGGCTTTAGTTCCCATTGTTTGGGTTATGGCTTGTTATATGGTTTCTTTTGGTGTGTGTGTGTGAGTGCTTCTCTGTTTGTTTTTTTTTTTTTTGCTTAATTAAATAATTTATTTTATTTAATTTTGCGATTGTGTTTTGATTTTATTTTAGTTTATTTAGCTACGTCGTTTATTTTCAATTATTACTCTTGAATAACCATGAGGAATGTGCTGGCTGTTTCTCGTAGCCATTAAGAAGGCTACTGAGGCAATATAGAATGAGTAAAAAGACAAACCTTGAATTGTTATTGCTGGAAGTACAAAACTCTGATTGGCTGATTGCCATGGCTGGTCTGCTGCAATTAAAACGACCTTAGGAAACGTAATAACTTGTCTTATAAGATTTTCTTAAGGATTGAGTGTGGCCACCACTGAGGTTTGTGTTTATGAAGGCCGATATCAAACCTATAAAATGTTCTCTGATGAAAACATTTTTTTAAAATTTTTTTAAGGCAAAATTTTGTTCAATTTTCTCTTAAGACCAAAATATCTAAGAAATTTGAGGCAAAATGTCTATAAAATTTTTTAAAAAACAAAAAACAAAATTCCTAGGAAATTTTCTCCAAGACAAGATTGCAATGAAATCCCCTTAAAGCCAGAATTAATCGAAATTGTTTCAAAAGTCTAAGTTTTTATGGAATTAAACAAAATCTTTACACAAACGAACATAGTGTACTTAACGTACAAAAAAAAAAAAATAAAATAAAACTAAAATAAATAAAATTAAAATACAATAAAATAAAATGAAAGAAATAAAATAAAATAAAATAAAGCAATATAAAATAAAATAAAATAAAATAAAATAAAATAAAATAAAATAAAATAAAATAAAATAAAATAAAATAAAATAAAATAAAATAAAATAAAACAAAATAAAATAAAATAAAACAAAAGCGTGCTAAGTTCGGGCCGAACCATGGGAACCCACCACCATGGATTCTGCTAAAAAATTTTACAAAACAATTTAAGTTGTGGGGCATATTTTTATTCTACATACCAATCTTCCGTTAAACCACCAAAAATTAATTCTTCTAGGAACCAAACAAGGATGATGGAGAGACCGGTTTACATGTGAGCTATATCAGGTTATAGACCAATTTAGACCGTACTTGGCATATTTGTTGGAAGTCATAACAGAACATAACATGCAAAATTTCAAACAAAAATTGCGGCTTCCAGAGGTTTAAGAAGTCAAATCGGGCTATCGGTTTATATGGGAGCTATATCAGGTTAAAGACCTATTTAAATCGTACTGGCACAGTTGTTGAAAGTCATAAAAAACCGCTATCTGCTAAAGTTTAGTCAAATCGGACAAAAATTGCGCCTTGTAAGGACTCAAGAAGTTAAATCGGGAGAACGGTTTATATGACAGCTATATCAGGTTATAGGCTGATTTGGAACGTACTCAGCACGGTTGTTGGAAGTCATAGCAAAACACTACATGTTCAATTTCAGCCAAATCGGAAAAAAATTGCGGCTTGTAGGGACACAAGAAGTCAAATCGTGAGATCGGTTTATATAGGAGCTATATCAGGTTGCAGACCGATTCGGACCGTACTTGGCACAGTTGTTGGCAGTCTTAACAGAAGGCTTCATGCACAAATTTCAGCCAAATCGGCAAAAATTAGGCTTGTAAAGGCTCAAGAAATCATATTGGAAGATCGGTTTATATGGCACCTATATCTAAATCTGAACCGATATGGCCCATTCGCAATCGTGATTTCGCCAGTCGGACGGACGGACAGGGATAGATCGACTCTGAATGTCGAGACGATCAAGAATATATATACTTTATGGGGTCTTAGACGAATATTTCGAGGTGTTACAAACGGTAAGACTTGATTAGTATGCCCCCATCCTACACTCTGAGAGTTTTGTCAGTTAAATCAGCAAAAATGTTTGCTGAAACAACAGAAAGTTTGCTGCAACAACAGCAGTAATTTGTTGCTAAAACAGCAAACTTTTTCTGCTGTTTTCAAAAGTAAAAATTTAAAAAAGGCTGACATATGCTACGAGCATTTTAGCATTTTTTATATTCCGTCTTATCTTTCAATTTTAAAAGCATATAAAGTAAATTTTTGCAATTTGCAATTTTCTGATTGAATTTAAATAACAGCAGGCACAATAACTACTACACTCAAACAAATTTGTAATTCAAACAGCAAAAATGTTTGCTAAAACAGCAGGTTTTGTCTGCTGGAAATTGGAAAGCAAACCTTACTGCTGTTTCAGCAGTAAGCCTGCTACTCTGAAATCGCAGTACTACTGCTGTAATAGCAGAACTACTGCTACAATAGCAGAACTACTGCTACAATAGCAGAACTACTGCTACAATAGCAGTAAAATTAACTACTAATATTCAGAAGAGAGTGTTTCCTCTTTTCAGCAAACTTTTTTTATGGGACATGTCTAGATCAATTCAGAATGTCGAGACGATCATGAGTATATATACTTTATGGGGTCTTAGGCGAATATTTCGAGGTGTTACAAACTTATTGACTAGATTAGTATACCCCCATCCTACACTAAGAGAAATTTGTGAGTTAAATCAGCAAAAATGTTTGCTGAAACAACAGAAAGTCTGCTGAAAATGGTACAGCAGTAATTTGTCGATAAAACACCACACATTTTCTGTTGTTTTTAAATTTTCGTGAGTTACAAAAAGCTCAAAAATGTCATTAATATTTAAAAAATTTTATATACCATCTTTTATTTCAATTTTGCAACCATATAAAGTAAATCTTGTTCGAATGTTTTGCATTTTGCCAATTTTTGATCGAATTTACATAACAGCAGGCACAACAACTACTGCTATTATTGTTATGCTTTTAAACAAAAAATTAACGCCTTTAATTGGGATATCTTTTTTTGGTGTATATCGCAAATGCCTTCATTTTTGATTACAAGTTCAAAAATTGTGCATGGAATTATTCAAAAGTTTTAAAAATATAATGCAAATTACTGTTTTTAAATTCTTGCACATTTGGATTATAAATGAGTTGTTTAAGGTCTTTTTTTATGGAGCTCTTAAGTAACTCACTGTTCCTAGTTTCAGCGAAATCGGCCAATAAATGCGCATTTTATGGGCTTAAGATCTTTAATCGATAGATCGGTCTATATGCTACCTATATGCAAATATGATCCTATTTCATCCGTTTAAGATCTAAGCCTGTGCGTTAAGGAAATACGAAACTGTGCAAAATGTTAGCTCGATATCTCTATTTTTAAAGGTTGTAGCGATTACAACTGACGGTCAGACGGACGGACAAACACACAGACATCGTTAAATCGTTTTGGAGCTTAACGACGATCAAAAATATACATACTTTGTAGAATCCAGAATGAATATTTCGAATAGTTGCAAACGAATGATTCAATGAATATATCCCCTATCCTATGGTGTTGAATATGGAAAACACCACCAACACATGTGCACATTTATGGCTATACAAAAGACTTAAGAAACAAGCGCGCTTTTATTTATCACCATTTGTCAATCTTGCGATAACTACTGAGTGAGATCAAATGTTATTGCGATTTTGTTGCTGCTTACAGAAGTGTCCCAATAAAAATTATCACAAAATTTATTGTTTTAACATATAGCAGTATAGAGATTATGTTTACAAGACTTTCAAATGCCTGTTACAAAATCACAACATGGTTCAATAAATTTTAAAGTACACAGAACATGGCATACTAATTGAAACCAAAAACTATTTTGATTTTTTTGCAGTCGAAAGGCTTTATAAATAACAAAATATTACAAAACACCAAGTGTTCCGTTTTTCACAAGGCGACAAGTCAAATAAATTAGAATTTATAAAAAAAAAAGTCTGCATTAGGACTGACCATATTGAATGCAAGAGGGAACTTATTCTGCATGAGTCATTCGTTGAAATGGTTTTAAATGAATAGCAAATAAATTGTAATCAGTTGTAATATATTTTAATCAAGTAAAAGATAAAATGATTTAATCATATACCGAATTTTAATATGGGGCATTCCAAAAATAAATGAGTTTAAAAAATTTTAAATATTCAATTATATTGGCGCCTCTACATGTTGCGTTAAACTCATTTTGTCATTCTGTTGGCAACATCTTGGGAAAATTATCTTGGGGCCGCCAATCCCCTAAAATACCCTAAAGCGTATATATAGGCCTATTGTGTTCAGATACCAATTTGGAGTAAACTTTAGATTTTATTGAAGCGTTCGTAGATGGTGTGGGATGGCCCTGGGGTAAAAATATCATTTTTATACTCCCCATCATAGGATGGGGGTATACTCATCTAGTCTTTCCGTTTGTAACACCTCGATATACTCGTCTCAGACCCCATACAGTATATATATTCTGGATCGTCTCGACATTCTGAGTCGAGCTAGCCTTGTCCGTCCGTCTGTCGAAATCACGATAGCGGTCGAACGCGTAAAGCTAGCCGCTTGAAATTTTGCACAGATACTTTATATTGATGTTCGTCGTTGAGAATTTCAAATGAGCCATATCGGTTCAGATTTAGATATAGCTTCCATATAAACCGATTTCCCAGTTTGACTTCTTGAGCCCCTGGAAGTCGCAATTTTTGTCCGATTTGACTGAAACTTGGCATCTAGGGTTCTGTTATGACCGTAGCCGCAATTTTTGCCCGATTTAAAAATTTGAAATTTTGCATCCAGTGTTCTGTTATGACTTCCAACAACTTTACCGAGTACGGTCCGAATCGGTCTATAACATGACATAGCTCCCATACAAACCGATATCCCGATTTGACTTCTTGAGCCCTTACAAGCCGCAATATTTGTTCGATTTGAATGAAATTTTGTACGTAGTGTTCAGTTGAGACTTCCAACAACCCAGTACGGTCCAAATCGGTCTATAATCTGATATAGCTCCCATATAAACCGATCTCACGATTTGACTTCTTGAGCCCTTACAAGCCGCAATTTTTGTCCGATTTTAATGAAATTTTGCATGTAGTGTTCTGTTATGACTTCCAATAACTGTAGCGAGTACGGTCCAAATCAGTCTATAATCTGATATAGCTCCCATATAAACCGATATCCCGATTTGACTTCTTGAACCCTTACAAGCCACAATTTTTGTTCGATTTGAATAAAATTTTGCATGTTCTGTTATGACTTCCAACAGCTATGTCCAGTACGGTCTTAGTCGTTCTCTAATCTAATATAGCTTCCATATAAACCGATCTCCCGATTTGACTTCTTGACCCCTAACAAGCCCCAATTTTCGTCCGATTTAGCTGAAGTTCTGCATGTAGTGTTCAGTTATGACTTCCAATATCTGTGCGTAGTACATCCCAAATCGGCATATAACCTGATATAGCTCCCGATCTCGCGAATTGACTTCTTGAGCCCTTACAAGCCGCAATTTTTGTCCCATTTGGCTGAAATTTTGCACGAAGTGTAGTGAACGACTTCCAACAACTGTGTCAAGTACCATCCAAATCAGTATATAATCTGATTAGCTCCCATGTAAACCGGTCTCTCGATCATCCATGTCTGGTTCCTGGAAGATTTATTTTTTGCTGATTTGGTATGGAGAATAAACTAAATTTATTTTGCAAAAATTTTTAGCTTAATCCATGTTGGTGGGTTCCCGAGATTCGGCCCGGCCGAACTTAGCACGCTTTTTCGTGTTTGATATCTAAAGGGGGGTTTGACCCTTCCCCTAATTTTCAAAAACACGAAATGTCACAGCTGTAAGGGCCGATTTGTTTGTTTGCAACTTAACCTAAAAACAAAAGTTTGGTCTCCAAATGTGGGTTCAAAGTTATTGGGGATCTGCCAAATTACGGCACGAATGCGGACATAAAATTCGTGTTTTGCGCCTAAATATCTTTCACTTAAGCCCCTTATTGACATGATCGGTAAATATGTGCGGTTGGAGATGTTTTGAAAGTGGGCTGGGGCCCTGAGCACTTTTCCCAGATTCCTTTTTAAACCAGAGATATCTTTCTTTGAGTCCCATTTTGCTATAGTCCAATAATATACCCTATTAACGGGGTGTTTTGAGGTGGGGCCGCCCACAAGACACTTGGTTCCGTTAGTGGATATCAAATTCGTGATCCACTCTTAAATACCTTCCACATGAGCCCCACATTGCCATGGTCGGTAAATATATCCTGTCTAGGGGGTATTTTGGGGGTGGGGTGACCATCTAGTCTCTTAGCCCTGATAGTGAATATAAGATTCAGACTCTACATTCAAATACCTTCCACTTGGGCCCCTTATTGCCTTAGCAAATTTTTCTAGTTTGGGGCCCACATCCTAAGGACCTGTTATCGCCACGGTCAGAAAATGCATCCTATTTTGGAGGTGGGACGTCTCCATGACACTTGGTCCTCAATGTCTATTTTAGACTCTACACCCACATTTCTTTTATTTGAGCCCCATATTGCCGTAGTCGGCAAATATATCCTACTAGCCGAACCATGCCCACTCCGCTGCGCCTTCTTTAACTCTCTATTACCTTTTTAGGTTGGGCACACTTCGCCCTGAATGTGGGTATCGAATTCGTGCCACAGTAGGCCTATGTCCGCCTATGACGCTAAACGCCTGCGGTGGTTCTCCCCTCCCCGAGGTACCATGCCATGCGTAAAAAATTCTCCTCAATGAGTTGTCGCACTACAGCACGCCGTTTGGACTCGGCTATAAAAGAAAGTCCCTTATCATTGAGTTTACTCTTCAATCGGAGAGCACTCATTAATGTGTACAAAGTTTGCTTCTGCTCGGTTCCTGGGCAAATTCTTATTCTATTCTCAAAAAGCCTTTCTTTTGAGTCCTATATTACCGTACTGGTAAATATTTCCGGTTTAGGGGGTATTTCGGGGGTGGGATGGCCACCCAGACACTTGGCATCTTAGACCTTTCGACTCAAATATGGATATCAAATTCGTGCTTCACTCCCAAGTCCCTTTAATTTGAGCCCCATATTGCCATGGCCGGTAAATACGAACCGTTTGGAGGGTGTTTTGTAGCTGGGGCGTTCACCGGAACTTTGCCCTGAAAATAGATATCAAATTCGTTCTTTTCCCTCAAATACCGTTAATTTGAACTCCATACTACCATTGTGGGAAATGAAGTTCAGTTTAGGGGGTGCTTAATGGCGTACCCCCAAACCTTGGCTCCAAAATTTGATATCAGATGCATTTTTCACTCTCAGATACCTTTCGTTTGAGTCCCATATTGTCATAATGGGTCAATTGACCTATTTAAGGTATTTTTAGGAGGAAAAGATCCACATAGACTTGAACGCAAATTTTAATGTCATTTTCGTAATCTACTCTCGTCGGCTTGTCGGCTAATATGCCCACTTTGGTGGGTTTTTGAGGGTGGCGCGACCTTCCATTACTTGGATCGAATTTTTTATGCCATAATTTTAATCTACTGCCAAATACTTTTTATTTGACTTCCATATTGACATGAAAGTCGAATTTATCTCTTAAGAGGAGTTTTGGGGTTGGTGCGGACCGCTGGGTATTTGGACCCAAATTTTCATACGATATTCGTTTTCTAGTCTCCAATATCTTTCATTTGATACTAATATTGGGCCTATCGGTCCACAATATCAAATCGGTCGGACGCTCCCCTTTAACCCGGGGGGAGGCATAAGGGGGAGGGCCCCATCCAATATCAACAAATTATATAGCCTTTGTTTCCTTCCAGACAAACCTACAAAATCTGCGAAAATTGTAAGAAAATCGGTTAAGCCCTTTTTGATTCTATGGAACAAACCAATGATTGGTTCATATTGACCCATTTGAGCTGATTTTGGGGGTGGTGTGAACCCCTATACTCCGATCGGATTTTTTATATCAGACTCGTAATATACTCCAGAAAACCTTTCATTTGAGCCCCATATTGACATGAAAGTCAAATCTGTCTGTTTGAGGGAGTTTTGGGGTTGGGCGGACGAATGAGTACTCACTCTTATTTTAGTACCACATTCGTATTCTACTTTCTAATACCTTTAATTTGATACCCATATTGTCCCGATCGGTCCACTTTTGATTTTGGATAGTGTTTTTGTCATCAGGGAAAGGATCCGCCCCTATGTTTCCCTATGTTTCCTTCCAGACCAACCACTACACAATCTGCGAAAATTTCAAGGCAATCGGTTCAGCCGTTTTTGAGTCTATACGGAACAAACAAACAAACCGACAAACAAACAAACACAAATTGATTTTAATATGTAAGATTGGGGGTATTAACGGGATGGAGCGGCCATCTTAAGATTTGACTCTGAAAATATATCAAATTCGTGCTATTCACTGAAGTAATTTTAATTTGAGCCCCATATTGCCAAGGTCAGCATAAACGTCCTATTTGGGGAGTGTGGCTGTCCCCTAGACACTTTGTCCCGAAAGCCCCATATTGCCATGGTCGGTAAATATGTCCTGTTTGGGGGTGAGCCGACCCCAAACATTTGGCTCAAAATTGGATATCGGATTCATTTTCTACTTTTAAATACCTTTCATTCGAGCCCCATTTTGTCATGATTAGTCTATATATCTCTTTTGCTGGTTTTGGTGGAGGGGCGTTCCCCCCAGTTACCCCACCTGAAATTGTTATACCCAATTTTTGTGTTTAGAATACTCTAAAAGTGCAAATAATACTTCACTTATATCGCCCCACCCATCTCCGAGATCTGGAGTTTTTGAAAACTAGGGCAAGGGGGAGGGTCCGCCCCTATTAGAGGGTCCGCCCGCATTAGAGGGTCCGCCCCCATTAGAGGGTCCGCCCTCATTAGAGGGTCCGCCCCCGTTAGAGGGTCCGCCCCCATCAGAGGGTCCGCCCCCATTAGAGGGTTCGTCCCCATTAGAGGGTCCGCCCACTTTAGAGGGTCCGACCCCATTATAGGGTCCGCCCCCATTAGAGGGTCCGCCCCCATTAGAGGGTTCGTCCCCATTAGAGTGTCCGCCCACTTTAGAGGGGCCGCCCCCATTAGAGGGTCCGCCCCCATTAGAGGGTCCGCCTTCATTAGAGGGTCCGCCCCCATTAGAGGGTCCGCCCACTTTAGAGGGTCCGCCCCCATTAGAGGGTCCGCCCACTATAAAGGGTCCGCCGCCATTAGAGGGTCTGCCCCCATTAGAGGGTCCGCCCCCATTAGAGGGTCCGCCAACTTTAGAGGGTCCGCCCCCATTAGAGGGTCCGCCCACTATAGAGGGTCCGCCGCCATTAGAGGGTCCCCCTTTAGTTTACCCACTACACCGTTCTACACCATCTGTGAAAATTTGAAGAAAATCGGTTCAGCCCTTTTTGAGTCTAAATCAAACAATTATATTTCCATTCTCTAGTGTCTTTCTGCTGTCTTTCTAGAACTTTTAGCATTTAACTGCTTTAAACATATAATTATCGGGTGTGGTGATAGATGACATTCGTTTAGATTGTATCCGTTCCAAACCAGTGCCATACTAACAGGAACATTCAAACACTCCAATGCTCATAAGCTCGGACTCAAAAAACTTTATCCGGACTAAAAAATGACTTAAAAAAACTAATCATAACAACTAGATCTTTCATATGACTCAGTACTGTACAATTGTAAATGTCATTCTCGAACAAGCTGTGTCATTCAACGACCGACAGACTAACTAACATTAATGACTGCCTTTAACAAAAAAAAATAAACTTTTGATTTTTAAATAGTTTTTACCATTGCAAAATTAAGTTTTTCTCAGGCATTTTGCATGATACCCACATGGATTTTTAGAAAATGCAGAAAAATAAACAAAGAATTCCTAGGCTAAGCTGGATTGTAGTTTATAAGCCTTCTAAATTGAATTGAACTACTCCAAACAACTAACTAGTCAAGTATGAAAGAAAAAAAACTTGCACTTACTCTTAGGCAAAGCTATTGGGGTGTGTCAATGCAAAATGTCCATAGGTGAACTGAGTGCATATCATAGTGGTCACATTTGGTCTATAGCAAACCTGAAATTTTATCTTAGTTTTACTTTTATATGTATACAAATATTAGTCTAGAAGTTGTTTTGTTTACCTGGTCATACTCCCAAGATGTCAAAAGTAGCCATTGTCGTTTAACTCTTTGTCAATGGTGTGGCAATCCACATTTCACAGGGGGGATATATGGACAAGTTTTTATTTCATTCAATAGGTTCCATCTCCTGTTCAAAAATTTCTAGTTAATCGGATCAAAAATGTGATCAAATTATTTGGTCATACGGACATATAGATGGTCGGACAGGCGGACATGGCAATATCCAATCTGGAAGTAATACCTAGTGTATCGGCATATTTGACAATGGATCCATAACTTTCCATTTTGGGTGGAATAAACAAAGTCTTTAAGTAATAAAACCCTGTGCTACGGAGGCCACCGTAGCGCAGAGTTAAGCTTGCCCGCCTATGACGCAGAACGCCTGAGTTCGAATCTTGGCGAGATCATCAAAAAATTTTCAGCGGTGGTTTTCCCCTCCTAATGCTGGCAACATTTGTGGGGTACTATGCCATGTAAAACTTCTCTCTAAAGAGGTGTCGCACTGCAGCACGCCGTTCGGACTCGGCAATAAAAACGAGGCCCCTTATCATTGGGCCTAAAATTGAATTGGACTGCACCCATTGATATGAGAGAAGTTTGCCCCTGTTCCTTAGTGGAATGTTCATGGGCAAAATTTGCATTTTGCCACAATATTGGTGTAGGATTGCCCTGGTGCTGCCATATGGCAATACAAAAATTTTTATGAGTTTTTGCAGTTTTTATACCCTGCACCATAAGATGGGGGTATACTAATTTTGATATTCCCTTTGTAACACATCGAAACGTTGATCTGAGACCCAACAAAGTATATTTATTTTCTTGATGTTCTTAGTCAATTTAGCCATGTCCTCCTGTCTGTCAGACTGTCGAAAGCAAGCTAATTGTCGAAGGAGTAAAAGCTAGGTGCTTGAAATTTTCATAAATACTTCTTACAAGTGCAGGTCGGTTGTGATTGTGAATTGACCAAATCGGTCCATGTTTTGGTATAGCTACCATATAAACGGATATCGCATCTTGACATCTTGAGCCGATAGAGGGCGCAATTGATGTTCAACAATTCTGCCATGTATGGTCCAAATCGATCCATAAGCTGATATGGCTCAAATCTGTTCATAACCGGATAAAGCTCGTATATAAACTGATTTCGGATCATGATTTCTTGAGCCGATAGAGGGCGCAATTCTTCTCCGATTAGGTTGAAATTTTGTATCAAGTATTCTGTTGTGACTTCCAACGACTGTGCCTAGTGTGGTCCAAATCGGTTCATAATCAGATATAGCTCCCATATAAACCGATTTAGGATCTTGACTTCTTGAGCTGATAGAGGGCGCAATTATTATCCGATTTCGTTGAAATTTTGCTTGAAATGTTCTGGTTTGACCATCAACAACTATGCAAAGTATGGCTCAAATTGGTTCATAACCTGATATAGCCCCCATATAAACCGATTTCGAATCTTGACATCTTAAGCCGATAGATGGCGTTATTATCATCCGAAGTATTTTGGTATGACTATCAATAACTGTACCATCTATGGTCCAAATTCATAACCTGATATAGCTCCCATATAAACCGATTTCGGATTTTGATGTTTTGAGCCGCTAGAGGGCGCAATTATTATACGATTTGGCTAAAATTTAGCATGAATTGTTCTGGTTTGACCATGAACAAATGTGCTGAGTATGGTTCAAATCGGTTCATAATCAGATATAGCTCCCATATAAACCGATTTCGGATCTTGACTTCTTGAGTCGCTAGAGGGCGCAATGATAATCCGATTTGGCTTAAATTTAGCATGAAATATTCCGGTTTTACCATTACCAACTGTGCCAAGTATGGTTCAAATCAGTTCATAACCTCATATACCTCTCATATAAACCGATATCGGATTTCACTTTTTGAACCCCTAGAGGGCGCAATTGTTATCTGATTTGGCTTAAAATTAGCATGAAATATTCTGGTTTGACCGTCAATAAATGTACCAAATATGGTTCAAATCGGTTCATAACCTCATATAGCTCCTATATAAACTGATTTCCGATATTGACTTTAGTAAGCCGATAGAGGGCGCCATTATTATCCGATTTGGCAGAACTTTTGCATGAAGTGTTCTGGTTTGACCATGAACAAATGTGCTGAGTATGGTTCAAATCGGTTCATAATCAGATATAGCTCCCATATAAACCGATTTCGGATCTTGACTTCTTAAGCCGCTAGAGGGCGCAATTATTATCTGATTTGGCTTAAATTTGGAAAGAAATATTCTGGTTTGACCATCAACAACTGTGCCAAGTATGGTCCAAATCGCTTCATAACCTGATATAGCTCCCATATAAACCGATATCGAAACTTGACTTCTTGAGCCGCTAGAGGGCGCAATTATTCTCCGATTTGGCTTACATTTTTATACCCACCACCGAAGGATGAGGGTATATTCATTTTTTCATTCCGTTTGCAACACATCGAAATCTCCATTTCCGACCCTATAGAGTGTATATTATAATTTGGCCTGATCGATCAATTTTTGGATATAGCTACCATGTAGACCGATCTCTCGATTTAAGGTCTTGGGCCCATAAAATGCCCATTTATAGTCTGATTTTTGCCAAAATTTGAGACAGTATGTTGTGTTAGGCCCTTCCAAACCCATCCTTAATTTGGCTCAAATCGGTCCAGATTTCGATATAGCTGCCATATAGACCAATCTCTCGATTAAAGTTTTGGGCCTATTTATTGTCTGATTTTTGCCTAAATTTGGGACAGTGAGTTATGTAAGGCCCCTTGGTATCTTTTTGCAATATGGCCCCGATCAGTTCAGATTTGCATATAGCTTTCATATGGACCGATCTCTCGATTTAAGGTCTTGGGCTAATAAAATGCGCATTTATTGTTCGATGTTGCCAAAATTTGAGGCAGTGCGTTGTGTTAGGGCCTTCGACATCCTACTTCAAGTTGGGCCTGATCGGTCCAGATTTGGATATAGCTGCCATATAGCCCGATATCTGGATTTAAGGTGTCGGGCCCATAAAAGGCGCATTTGTTGTGCTATTTCAAAATTTGGGACAGTGAGTTGTGTTAGGCCCTCCGAAAACTCTCTGCAATTTGGCTCCGAGAAGGGCGCATTTGTTGTCCAATTTGGCCAAAATTTGGAACAGTGGGTTGTGTTAGACTCTCCGACAACTTTCTGCAATTTTTCGCAGATCGGTCCAGATTTGGGTATAGCTCCCATATAGACCGATCTCTCGATGTAAGATTATGGGCTCATAAAAGGCACATTTATAGTCGGATTTCGCCGAAATTCGGGATAGTGAGTTGTGTTAGGCCCTTCGACGCTCCCTTTTTAATTTGGCCCAAATCGGTTCAGATTTGGATGTAGCTGCCATATAGATCGAACTCTCGATTTTAGGGACATTTATTGATCGAATGCACATTTATTGACCGATTTCGCCGAAATTTGGGAGAGTGAGTTGTGTTAGGGCCTTCGAAGTCCCTCTTCAAATTGGACAATTTGGAATTTTATCAAAATCTGAACCCAGATCGGTTCAGATTTGGATATAGCTGCCATATAGATCGAACTCTTGATTTAAAGTCTTGGTCCCGTAAGAGACACATTCATAGTCCGATTTCGCTGAATATAAACCGAATCTGAATCTGATTATACATCTTGAGCCTCTAGATAGTGCAATTCTTATCCGATTTGGATGAAATTTTGCACATTCACTTCTAGTATGACCCCACGTGGTTAATATGGCCTGAATCGTTCGATAACCTGATATAGCTCCCATAAAAACAGATCCCCAAGTTCTAGTTCTTGAGCCACTATAAACAAACCAAGTATGACCCCAATAGGTGTATAACTTGATTGAGCTCAAAGAGCATAACAAATCTTATCCATTATCCTTTGTGTGTCCATAAAGAGATATCGGCCAAGGAACTTGACAAAGTGATTCATGGTGGAGGGCATATAAGATTTGGCTCGGCTGAACAAAGCACGCTTTTCTCGTTTAACTATAAAACTACAAAGGTTTGACATTAAGACATAAGTCTGCATGGTGGGACTTATGTGCGTGGTCATTTGTGATTTCGAATCGCTTATGAGCGAAAAATAGATCATGAAAAATTGTTAAAATAGAAATTTACCAAAAAGTTTGCTGGTGATTGGGGTAATAGTTCTTCATAGCTGATTGCAAATTTTAAACTCTATCACCACACCTCTATTTCTACGCCCATGTTTTCTTTGTTTTTTTTTTTTTTTTTTTTTGCAAAAAAATTGCATATTCCCTCATACTATTCCTCTTGCAAAGAATTGAATTAACTTTATTAATGACTTGCAATTTAAGTATTTTAATGCTTGTGGAAACCTTGCAGAATTCAGCCATAATTTGTATAACAATTTTCTGCTTAAGTCAAAGGCTGGGCTGGTTAATTCTTTCCATTTATTTCTGCCAGTTGACCCAGTTGTTATTTGAAATGTCCAATTTTAATTAAAGTACTGGTAAGCTTTTAGTTATTTTTCCCCTTTTTTTAATAAAATTCTTTGGATTAAGCCATGGAAATTTGCTTTTTTTCTTATTTTTTTCATTTTGTGATATTTAGTTGGGTTTTCCTACTATCTTGACGATATTTAAAGTTTTTAATAAACGCCCAGTTAGTTGTTTATTGGCCCATTCATTCATACTGTTGTCAATTCTTTGTCTGTCGCATTTATGTTTGTTCACGCTGAGCACTCCCCATAATGAGTTTTATTTTTTTTTCTGTACTCCGTGTTGCATGTGTCTTAAGTCTTTTGTTTCTTGATCGTTTAACATAAAACAGTGATCGGTGGTTAGTTAGTTAGTTTTTTGTTTGTTTCTAACTTTTGTTTAATGTTTGGCGACGTTGTTAAGCAATAATGGTGGGAAAGTCTAAAATTTGCCATTCGGAAACTTTAAAATGGAGTCCAAAACGAATACACACACATACACTTATACCTACTTTATTGAAACAGGGGTGGCGGAATTTAATGTGCGTGTGTGTGTGTGTTGAATGTTCTCAATTTCAGTGTTTATAACTTGTCAAGGTCACCAAGTGGTTATGATTGACTTTTGCAGCTACTGCTGTCGCCGCTGGAATCATTTACCACAATGTTTTCACAAAAGGGCGGCATTTTGTTAAACACAATTAACCACATTGGCCATAACAATACGAGTACCAACAACTCGCAATGTCATTGAAATGGATAATTTTTTTTATTATATATGTTGTTGTTGTGGTTATTGCTGCATTTAATTTGCAAATGCAAAACATTGGCAACGTTTAAACAAATATTTTGATTTTTTTTCTCATTTGTAATATTGATATTGCCAGTTAAGTGGAACACAGATTCCATATGATGGTTGTATTAGGTTGCAATAGAGAAAAAGGATGAAGTAAGCGCTGTAAATGGTTAGTACAAATTTACAGTGGATAGAAATATTTTGGTTTATGTCAAAATGTCAGCCAAATAGGATATTAATTGCGCCCTCTAGCGGCTCAAAAAGTCAAGATCCGAAGCCGGTTTATATGGGAGCTGTATCAGGTTACGAGCCGATTTAAACCATACTTGGCACAGCTGTTGAAAGTTTAAACGAAACACCTCATGCAAAATTTCAGCCAAGTCGGATAAGAAGTGCGCCCTCTAGAGGCTCAAGAAGTCAAGATCCGAAGCCGGTTTATATGGGAGCTGTATCAGGTTATGAGCCAATTTAAACCATACTTGGCACAGCTGTTGAAAGTCATAACAAAACACCTCATGCAAAATTTCAGCCAAATCGGATAAGAAATGTGCCCTCTATAGGCTCAAAAAGTCCAGATTCAAGATCAGTTTATATGGCAGCTATATCAGTTTATGAACCGATTTAAACCATACTTGGCGCAATTGTTGAAAGTTTAAACAAAACACCTCATGCAAAATTTCAGCCAAGTCGGATAAGAAGTGCGCCCTCTAGAGGCTCAAGAAGTCTAGATTCAAGATCGGTTTATATGGGAGCTGTATCAAGTTATGAACCGATTTAAACCATACTTGGCGCAATTTTTTAAAGTTAAAACGAAACAGCTGCTCTGGAGATCACCTGTTCTCGAATCCTGCCGAGACCATCAGAAAAAAATGTCAACGGTGTTTTTCCCCTCCTAATGTTGGCAACATTTGTGAAGTACTATGCCATATAAAACTTCTCTCCAAAGAGTAGTCGCACTGCGGTACGCCATTCGAACTCGGCTATAAAAAGTTGGCCGCTTATCATTGAGCTTAAACTTGAATTGGACTGCACTTATCGATGTGTGAGAATTTTGCCCCTGTTCCTTAGTGGATTATTCATGGGCAAAATTTGCATTTATATCAAAAAATAGACCGATAGCCGATTTACAATCCCAACTGACCTACACTAATAGGAAATATTCGTGCGAAATTTAAACGCCATCTAGTATTTATTCGAAAGTTAGCGTGCTTTACTCAGACGGACCGATGGACGGACAGACGGACGGACTGACAGACGTACGGACAGACGTACGGACAGACGGACGGACAGACGGACGGACAGACGGAGGGACAGACGGAGGGACAGACGGACGGAGAGACGGACGGACGGACGGACGGACGGACAGACGGACGGACGGACAGACGGACGGACCGGACAAGACTACCAAGAATATATACACTCTGTTGGGTCTCAGACGAAATTAGTATACC
This sequence comes from Stomoxys calcitrans, assembly GCF_963082655.1. Lineage (NCBI taxonomy): Eukaryota > Metazoa > Arthropoda > Insecta > Diptera > Muscidae > Stomoxys > Stomoxys calcitrans. The sequence continues at coordinate 47,324,763 of NC_081554.1, read as the reverse complement.
CCCTTCCTATGGTGGAGTATAAGCCTTCAAAACCTAAACTAAAGGGTGATTTTTTTGAGGTTACGATTTTCATGCATTAGTATTTGACAGATCACGTGGGATTTCAGACATGGTGTCAAAGAGAAAGATGCTCAGTATGCTTTGACATTTCATCATGAATAGACTTACTAACGAGCAACGCTTGCAAATCATTGAATTTTATTACCAAAATCAGTGTTCGGTTCGAAATGTGTTCAAATTTTGACAAATTTTGTTCAGCGATGAGGCTCATTCAAAAAAATCACCCTTTACTTAAATGGTACAGTGAATTATAGCTAAGGGTATCGTAACTCCTTCAAGGAAGCAAAATAATCTCAGTACTAAGCCCTGATTTTCTAATTTCGATGTAGATTTTGTCCGATAAGATTCGTCCGGATGGACGTACGGAAGAACAACCGTACGTCCATCCGGACAAAATCGGAATCTTATCGGACAAAATCGGTTCAGAGCTAAACACCTCCAATATTTCACCCTATTTTTACTTTTAGAACAATAAATACTAAATTTCCTATGAACATTCCATTGACAAACAAGGTATACTTCTCCCATATAAATGAGTGCAGTCCGATTTAATTTTAAGCTCAATGATGAGGGACCTCATTTCCATTCCAAGTGCCGCAAAGCGACGCCACATTGTGGAGATATTTTAACATGGCAGGATGCCTCATAAATATAGGCAGCATTATTAAGGCAATAACTACCGCTGGAAAAAACCCAGGCGTTCGGCATCAAAGACGGACATGCTAACCTCTGCGCCACGGTGGCCAGCCATTGCCGCCGCATTTATTCTCGAAAAGACCAAATTCACAGAATGTTATATAAAATAGATCTTGAAATTAATCTCGGTATCCGAAGTTAAACTTTTAATGAAATCGATTAAAAGTGGTATTTATTGGGCATCTTACAGGTTAATTCCATTCTTATAGTGAGATTAGTATTGCAGAATACACGGTCAAATTACATTAAGATGTGAAGTAATTCTGAAAATATTAAATTTTACCTTGGAAGTTTCTGTTTGTGTCTGAGAACATTAAAGTTTTTTTTTGTCAGACATTGCGAAGATCATCATTTTATAATTTGTCTATTTCTCAGTCAAGCTTATTAACCAAAGTTTTTTTTGCAATGGAAGAATGCCACACATAAGCATAAAACATTTCAACGGTTGCACAGTGGGATGGAAACAAAAAAAAAAACCAAAAAAAATATCCCAAATGTGCACGGATAGAGATTACCCTTTTTAAAATTAAAATGTTTAGAGCTTAGGTGTTAACGGGATTATGTGGAAAATTTCTAGGTGGTTTGGGCGCCTCTTGGGAGGACCCAAAGTTGGTCACTTTGGCATTTCGAAAAATTGTTCGGGCTGTCAAATCTTCATTTGTGATGGGATTTTTAAAACCCTTTTTTTTGCTGGATAGTGTTGCAAAAAATTTAGCTTGAAGTATTCAATATCTCCACTGGTTTTCGGGATGTTTCCACCTTTCGTCATGACACGGTTCAAATGCATCATTTATAGCATCTACATCTAAACCTAGTCCAATCTCCACCATATTTAGAATTGCTATAAAAGGGTCTAAAGAGAGACATTGTATCAATTTCATCACATGTATATGGCAGTTATATCCAAACATAGACCGATCTGAACCATTTCGGGCACGGAAGTATTACCAGGGCTCACTGTGTCAATTTCAGCGAAATCAGACAATAAATGCGCCTTTTACAGGTCCAAGAACTTGAATCGGGTCATATTGAATACGAATGTCGAAGAGCCTAACACAGCTGTCTGTGTCAAATTTCAGCGAAATTAAATAATTAAATTGCTTTTATGGAAGATAGGTCTATATGGCAGCTAAAGGGTGATTTTTTTGAGGTTAGGATTTTCATGCATTAGTATTTGACAGATCACGTGGGATTTCAGACATGGTGTCAAAGAGAAAGATGCTCAGTATGCTTTGACATTTCATCATGAATAGACTTACTAACGAGCAACGCTTGCAAATCATTGAAATTTATTACCAAAATCAGTGTTCGGTTCGAAATGTGTTCATTCACCTTTCAGCGATGAGGCTCATTTCTGGTTGAATGGCTACGTAAATAAGCAAAATTGCCGCATTTGGAGTGAAGAGCAACCAGAAGCCGTTCAAGAACTGCCCATGCATCCCGAAAAATGCACTGTTTGGTGTGGTTTGTACGCTGGTGGAATCATTGGACCGTATTTTTTCAAAGATGCTGTTGGACGCAACGTTACGGTGAATGAATTTCGAACCGAACACTGATTTTGGTAATAAAATTCAATGATTTGCAAGCGTTGCTCGTTAGTAAGTCTATTCATGATGAAATGTCAAAGCATACTGAGCATCTTTCTCTTTGACACCATGTCTGAAATCCCACGTGATCTGTCAAATACTAATGCATGAAAATCCTAACCTCAAAAAAATCACCCTTTATATCCAAATTTGAACCGATCTAAATCGTATTGAATAAGGAAAACGAGAGGCCTAACACAATTCACTGTCCCAAATTTCAGCGAAATCGGATAGTAAGTGTGACTTTAATGGGCCTAAGACCGTAAATCGGCGGATCGGTCTATATGGCAGCTATATCCTAATCTGGATCGATTGAGGCAAAATTGAAGAAGGATGTCGCGAAGCCTAACACAACTCACTGTCCCAAATTTGCGCGACATCGGACAATAAATGCGCCTTTTATGGGCCCAAAACCTTAAATCGAGAGATCGGTCTATAGGCAGCTATATCCAAATCTGGACCGATCTGGGCCAAATTGAAAAAAGATGTCAAGGGCCTAACACAACTCACTGTCCCAACTTTCGGCGAAATCGGACAATAATTGCGCCTTTTATGGGCCCAAGACTTTAAATCGAGAGATCGGTCTATATGGCAGCTATATCTAATATTCTAACAGAACTCATTGTCTCAAATTTCAGCAAAATCAGATTATACATGTGGCTTTTATGGGCTTAAGACCCAAAATCGGTGGATCGGTCTATATGGGGGATATATCAAGGTATAGTCCGATATAGCCCATCTTCGAACTTAACCTGCTTATGGACAAAAAAAGAATCTGTGCAAAGCTTCAGCCCTTTATCTCAATTTTTAAAGACTGTAGCGTGATTTCAAGAGACAGACGGACAGACAAGGCTAGATCGTCCCCCCTCCTTCGGTGGTGGGTATAAAAAGATTATGGAAAGTATACATTCAGTGGTGATTATAAACATTCTCTGTGACACACATTTACATATGTGTTCTTTTTTTATACCCTCCACCATTGGATGGGGGTATACTAATTTCGTCATTCTGTTTGTAACACCTCGAAATATGCATCTGAGACCCCATAAAGTATATATATTCTTGATCGTCATGTCATTTTAAGTCGATCTAGCTATGTCCGTCCGTCCGTCCGTCTGTCCGTCCGTCTTTCCGTCCCTCTGTCTGTCGAAAGCACGCAAACTTTCGAAATGGGCCATATCGGTCCAAATTTTGATACAGCTGCCATATAAACTGATCTTTGGTCTTTACTTCTTGAGCCTCTAGAGGGCGCAATTCTTATCCGATTTGACTTAAAGTTTGCACGTGGTGTTTTGGTATGACTTTCAACTACTGCGCCAAGTATGATTCAAATCGGTCCATCTTTTGATATAGCTGCAATATAAACCGATCTTGGGTCTTGACTTCTTGAGCCTCTAGAGGGCGCAATTCTTGCCCGATTTGACTCAAAGTTTGCACGTGGTTTTTTGGTATCAATTTCAATAGCTGCGCTAAGTATGATTTAAATCGGTCCATGTTTTGATATAGCTGCCATATAAACCGATCTTGAGTCTTGACTTCTTCAGCCTCTAGAGGGCGCAATTGTAATCCGATTTGACTCAAAGTTTGCACGTGGTGTTTTGGTATCACTTTCAACAACTGCGCTAAGTATGATTTAAATCGGTCCATGTTTTGATATAGCTGCCATATAAACCGATCTGGGGTCTTGACTTCTTGAGCCTCTAGAGGGCGCAATTCTCGTCCGATTTGACTGCAATTTTGCACGTAGTGTTTTGGTATCAATTTCAATAGCTGCGCTAAGTATGCGCAAATACTTTTTAGTGTAGGTCGGTTGGTATTGTAAATGGGCAATATCGGTCCATGTTTTGATATAGCTGCCATATAAACCGATCTGGGGTCTTGACTTCTTGAGCCTTTAGAGGGCGCAATTCTCGTCCGATTTGACTGAAATTTTGCACGTAATGTTTTGGTATCACTTTTAACAACTGCTCGAAGTATGATCCAAAACGGTCCATGGTTTGATATAGCTGCCATATAAACCGATCTGTGATCTTGACTTTTTGAGCCTCTAGAGAGCGCAATTCTTATTTGATTTGACTCAAAGTTTGCACGTGGTGTTTTGGTATCACTTCCAACAACTGCGCGAAGTGTGATCCAAATCGGTCCATGGTTTGATATAGCTGCCATATAAACCGATCTGGGATCTTGACTTTTTGAGCCTCAAGATGGCGCAATTCTCGTCCCTTTTCACTGAAATTTTGCACGTAATGTTTTGGTGTCATTTCCAACAACTGCGCAAAGTATGATCCAAAACGGTCCATGGTTTGATATAGCTGTCATATAAACCGATCTGTGATCTTGACTTAATTATGATTCAAATCGGTTCATAATTTGGTATAGCTGTCATATAAACCGATCTTGGGTCTTGACTTCTTGAGCCTCTAGAGGGCGCAATTCTCATCCGCAAAAATTTAGCTAAAATTTCGCACGAGGTGTTTTGTTATGACTTCTAACAACTGTGCTAAGTATGGCGCAAATCGGTACATAACCTGATATAGCTGCCATATAAACCGATTTGGGATCTTGACTTCTTGAGCCTCTAGAGGGCGCAATTCTCATCCGATTTGGCAGAAATTTTGTACAACGGCTTCTCTTGTGACCTTCAACATACGTGTCTAATATGGTCTAAATCGATCAATAGTTTAATACAGCTTCCATATAAACCAATCTCCCGATTTTGCTTCTTGAACCCCTACAAGGCGCATGAACTGAAATATTACACAATGACTTCTACAATGTTCAGCAGTCATTTATTGTCCGAATTGGACTATAACTTGTTTCTTCTAACATCCTCTTCATTATTAAGCCTCAGTCATTTTCAGTAAACAACAGACTTTTCAGCAGTAAACCTGCTACTCTGAAATTGCAGTATTACTGCTGTTATAGCAGAACGACTGCTACAATAGCAGCAAAATTAACTATTAATATTTGTCAGCAGACAGTGTTTGCTATTATCAGCAAACCTTATTCTATGAGTGCAGAGTATCTCAGTGACAGCAATAATCAGGTCTTCAGCGAAAGACCATGATGCCTCAAGTATGAATCACTGAATCCCATTGACCACAAGATATCACATGAGTTGTTATTATCAGCAGAAGAACTTCAAATACAATTTTTTGAAAAGGGAAAAAGTCAAATCGTTCCCTATATACCTGCAAGAGAGCTATTGTCATGCGCTGACTGTAGACTGCAGTTGTCATATCTATTGGGTTGCCCAAAAAGTAATTGCGGATTTTTTAAAAGAAAGTAAATGCATTTTTAATAAAACTTAGAATGAACTTTAATCAAATATACTTTTTTTACACTTTTTTTCTAAAGCAAGCTAAAAGCAACAGCTGATAATTGACAGAAGAAAGAATGCAATTACAGAGTCACAAGCTGTGAAAAAATTTGTCAACATCGACTATATGAAAAATCCGTAATTACTTTTTGGACAACCCAATACAATGTTATATGGTGTTGTGGCCTGCTGGAAGGCTCTAGGAAGTCCGTTTCGGGTATGGTTCACATCGATCTTTCTATTAAAGGTCATTCACCCATAAATGGTGTATTTATTACATTACCTAGCTGGAATTTGGAGCACTGCATCGTATAACATCCCTACATATCCAGCACGAATATGGTGCTGATGGCTCATGGTTCATTTGTTGCCACATTTAGCGAAATGTGGTTCATTTATACATGTATCTGAAGTGGTGGGTGTTAACTATAACAATTAATAGAACTTTTTGGGGTTATTATAAATTATTTTTTTAATCAAACTATTTCTATTAAAAATAATGTTTTTTTCTTTTTTCTTTCAGGTATGTCTTTACCATCAATTACTCTGACAAAGGCGTATAGTAAGTGAAGAAACAATGTTTTGATGATATCCCCATGGCTAATGTAATCCACATAGGACACAATGTGAAAATATGCAATAACATCATACATATTATGTGCAGAGAAGAAAAAACTTTACCGCCAAACATACCAAGAAAATTTTGTAAGACATTTCTTTTGCGTCATTCGGTAAACAATCTCAACTGCTAAAACAAATTTGTTCGTTTCAGTACAGCCATAGCTTTGTTTGTCTTCCCCTGCCACGTCTCTTCTATTCAATAAAAGAAAAATAATAAATTGAATCTATATGAATGAAAGAAGAAAAAAAAAACACACAAAATATTAAAAGTAATTTATACCATGGCCCATTGAAGACGGTGATGGATGGAGCCACAAACAAAAACAAATCGATTGCCACAAAAAAAAAATTTAAAAAAAAAAAAATATATTTTCCCAACAGCCAAGTGAATGAACGTTAAAATGGTTGTTATGACTGTGATCACATACTTTTGCTCTGAAGCAAAACAAATGACACGTTTGTCAATTGAATTGTTGGTGTTGCATTTGCCGTTTGTTTTTATGGCATTGCGAAAATTTCTGCAAATGTAGCAAAACGACTGTTACAGGTGCATGCAGTTTGAAGCGAAAAAATTTCGAGGCATTTTTCCCCACCTCTGTTGGTACACCTTGAGCATAAAAGATTATAGATTACATTTAATACAATATTTGGTTTCGAAAGATTTATTTTTCCCATTAATAGAACCATTTTTATCATCAGTCGCTGGCTTCCCCCAGTAGTTGGACTCAATAGTCGTTCCTTAGCATTAGCTGAAACAGGCCCACTCCGCTGCGCCTTTTACAATATGTGGAACATAATTATCCTCTAAATATTTACTAAACGTATAACAACATCAATGGCTTTATGTGAATCCCATATGAACTTTGTTGGTCTATGAATTTGCTTGGAGAGTTTAGGGTCTTTTAAGTTTGGATGTTGATTTACTCCATTCATAAGGAATTTTGTTAGAGCCCAATATTCTCATGGGGATTTTGGGAGCGGGAAGGGCCCCATGGTGGTGGTTGAAGGATTTCTAGAGTGGTGTGGTTCCCTAGAAACGTAGTCCCGAATATGGGTATCAAATTCGAGCTATTCTCCTAAAATATTGGGTTGCCCAAAAAGTAATTGCGGATTTTTTAAAAGAAAGTAAATGCATTTTTAATAAAACTTAGAATGAACTTTAATCAAATAAACTTTTTTTACACTTTTTTTCTAAAGCAAGCTAAAAGTAACAGCTGATAGCTGACAGAAGAAATAATGCAATTACAGAGTCACAAGCTGTGAAAAAATTTGTCAACGCCGACTTATGAAAAAGCCGCAATTACTTTTTGGGCAACCCAATACTTTTCAATTTAGACCCATATTTCCATGATCGGTAAATATGTGTGTCCAATTAAGGGGTGCATTAGAGGGTGAGGTAGTCCTCCAGACACTTAGTCCTGAAAAATATCAACATTATGCTCTACTTTCAAATACCATTTATTTAAACCCCATATCGCAATTAGTTTAAGGGGAGTTTATGCGATGAGTCGTCCCCCTAACACTTGGCCCTACAATTGGATATCATATTAATTTTCTAATCTCAAATACCTTTACCATTTAACCCCCACCTTGCCATGGTCGGTAAACTTGTCCTTTTTGCGAAGTGTTTTGGAGGAGGGATGGTCCCCAAATACTTGGTCCCACATTTGGATATCATATTCGTATTGTACTCCAAATACCTTTTACTTCAGCCTCATTTGGCCATGACCAGTCCTGTTTGGGGGGTGTGTAACCCCAGAAACTTGGTTGGATAGTTTATGGAATTTTGCCATTGTTTCAATTCAAAACAAAACAACCATTATTGGAAATTTTATGGGATGGGGCGTCCTCAAATACTTGGGGGGGTTATTGTGGGAAAGGGGCGGTGCCCCATATACATGGTCCCACTCCCAAAATACCTTTATTTGAGCCTCACATTGCGATGGTCTGTAAATAATTGCTGTTTGTGGGGTGTTTTGGGCAAGGGGTACACCCCAGAAAAGTGGGTATCAGTTTCGTACTATTCTCCCCAATACCTTTCACTTGAGCACCACATTGACGTGGTTGGTAAATATGTCCGATTTAGCGGTGTTTTGACGAATAGGGTGGTCCCCCAAACACTTAGCCCAGAAAAACTATATGAGCATCGCTCTCTACTTTCAAATATCATTCATTTGAACTCCATATTGCCATTGGTTTAAGGGGGGTCAAAGCGCCAGCAAATATTTCCGATTTCGAGGGTTGGACACTAAAAATTATTAACACATCGTTCTCCACTCCCTTTGAGCCCCAAAATGTCATGGTGAGTAAATATTGGGTTGCCCAAAAAGTAATTGCGGATTTTTTAAAAGAAAGTAAATGCATTTTTAATGAAATTTAGAATGAACTTTAATCAAATATACTTTTTTACACTTTTTTTCTAAAGCAAGCTAAAAGTAACAGCTGATAATTGACTGAAGAAAGAATGCAATTACAGAGTCACAAGCTGTGAAAAAATTTGTCAACGCCGACTATATGAAAAATTCGCAATTACTTTTTGGTCAACCCAATAGATCTTATTTGGTGTTGTTGTGGAGGTGGGACGTCCCGTCGACAGTTGGTTCAGAATATTGATATCAGATTCGTGTTCTACTCCCAAATAGCTTTTATTTGAGCCCCATTTTTCCATAGTAGGCAAAGATGTCCGGTTTGGTGGTGTTTTGGGTGTGGGGCGGCCACTGACTGAATTAGCCCTTAGAACATATATCAGATTCGTGTTACACTCTAAAATACTTTTTTTTGAGCTCCATAATGCAATGGTCAGAAAATACGTCCTATTTGAGGGGCGTAAGGGAGTGGGATGGCCCCATAGACACTTGGTCCCGAATGTTGATATCAGATTCGTGCTCTAATCCCAAAGTTCTATCATTTGGGCCCTACATTGCTATGGTCGGTAATGGAGGTTGGGGGAATGGAGGGGCGACCCCCTTAACACTTGGTCCCACATTTAGATATCATTTTTGTATTCTACTCTCAAATACCTTTTATTTGAAGCCCATATTCCAATGGTCGACAAATATGTCCGATTTAGGAGTGTTTTAGGGGCTGGGGTAATCCCCAATATACTTGGTCCCACAATTGAATATCAGATACGTTTTCTACTCTTTAATACCTTTCATTTAAGTCCCATATTGTCGTGATTGGTCTATACATATATTTTGTAGGTTTTTGGGGTGGAGGACGCCCCTCCCTAGGTACCCCACCTAAAATTTGGATAAAAATTTTTAGTTTTTTGATTACTTTAAGAGAGCACACAAAATTTCGCTTAAATCGCACCACCCAACTGCGAGATCTATCGTTTCTGCAAATTAGGGTGAGGGGGAGAGTCCGTCTCCCCTTCTGATATCAAAAAATGTAGTACCTTATTTTCACAACACGGGATCATTACGCGGCATATGTGAAAACTTCAAGAAAATCGATTTAGCCGTTCTCGAGTCTATGCGGAACAGACAAACAAACCAACAAACAAAAGCTTTCCAATGCTTTTGTGATGTACTAGAGAGTTGTTAACTATTGTCTTGGCTACAATTTTCGTCTTAGTATTGGTTCGAAAATCTCAATAGTTTGGCAGTTATAGGCCAAAATATTCAAAAACAAGAAAAAAACAAAAACCCCCCCCATTCTGTATAAAAAACAAAAGTCAGAGAAAAAGCTGCAAATCAAAATCTGGTGGCTCGATTTTCACCGTAGACATATGGTCTAGTGGACTTTTTTGCCAAGTACAATCCCAAGAAGCAGAAACGCGAAGGGTCCACAAAGATTTTTTTCCTTCCATACTCATCGCCTCACCCTAATGTGCGTACTTGGAGGAGCACTTGAGAATATAAGAAGAAAAATCTCCAAGATTACCCAGAGTGGAGTAAAACGTCACCCTGAAGATAAAAGCCTGTGCCCCTGTTGACCCCGACATAAACATAAAACAGGTGTTGGTTTTCTCTTTCTTGTTCTCGTCCAGACAGCTCCTCAGTAAACATTATGCTCGATTTCCATCTGCATCGTGCTTTAGCCTGTCGCACTGTGCCCGGCTATTACTCATGTAATACAACTGCAATCAAAAGCCAGCAGATCCCTCGTTCGTCCTCAGTTGACCAGAGGTCAGAATGTCCTGGTAGTTCGAGTACAAATTTCCACCTCGCCACCGATTAAGCACTGGTCATCCACTCTACAATGTTCAGGTGACTGGTTCGCTCGCTGTGGTCGTGCCCTTCCCAGCATATTCCCTCGCTTTCTCATTTTCCGGTGCAGCATCGTGTCTGGGAACCCAAATCGGTGTCATGAATTCAGTTTTCATTTAGGAATTACAAACATTCCGTTACGCATCTCAACCTCACTCCTTAGAGACTGTGTAAACCATATGCTAAGGAACAGATGGATAAATTGTGGGTCCCATGACGCAAATATAAGGGAGAAAGTGGCACAGGGCACGCCACAGGGGGATTTTATCGCCACTCCTATAGACAACCACCATAAATAACCTTTTACGGATTCTGATTGAGGAGGGATTTGAACTCAATGTTATAATATTTCTAAGAGGTGAGGATCCGAACAAGGTATGCAGAAGGGCCGAAAGCATCTTGCAGATGGCATACAACTGGGCTAGACCTATGGGTCTCAATGTTAACCCAGAGAAAACTGAAATATGCCTGTTCACGAGGAAGACGAAGGTGAGCCAATTTGGAGCACCACGTTTCTTCAATAAAACGATTTCGATATCTGACAAGGTTAAACGCTTAAGAGTGATCTTAGACAGAAAACTGAAGTGAAGCCTGTACCATACAGGCGCGTACCGAGAAGGCTTCCATGGGTTCGAAATGGGGCTTGAATCCGAGGATAGTTCACTGGCTGCACTGGAGCCAGTGAACTACGCCTCAGTCGTTTGGTGGACTGTTATGGAGAAAAAGTGCAATATAAGGGCCATACAAAATGTTCAGAGAACATGTTGTCTTGGCATAAGCGGAGCGATGAAGACAGTGCTCACTAGGGTACTGGAGACTATTCTAGCTATCCGACCCATAGACATACAGATTAAGTGCGAGAAATGGCACCATAGTAGAGTAACTGGAAATGAGAAGCTACACGATTTGGCAGTGATGGCCAGAGAACTGCCGTCAATAAACTTAGTTAACCCGAAGCTTTTCGGTTTGACGCAGTCCGAGTTAAAAGCTTGCGGGTTTAACACTATGGGACAGCGAAACGGTCGGTAGGACGACGAAAATTCTATGTGGAGATCCAGATCGTGAGAAACGAGGCTATTACTGAAAGACAGTAAGAAGGAGGTCAGTATAGCTATTGGTATCATAACGGGATACATAGACTACGAGCTTACTTATGCAAAATCGGCACGGCATGTGATAACATGTGTAGGGCATGCTGGGCAAACGATGAATATATATGGGAACGTATTGATCAGTAAATCGGGCGATATATATATATATATATGAGAGCTATATCTAAATCTGAACCGATTTCCATGAAATTCACTAGTAATGTCGACAGTCTTCCTGCCAAATTACGAGAGAATCGGTTAACAAATGACCATTTTATTGCATTATTACTGAAAATCGGACGAATATATATATGGGAGCTATATGCAGATCTGAGCCGATTTTTTCCAATTTCAATAGGCTTCGTCTCTAGGCCGAAAAACATGCCTGTACCTAATTTGAAGACAATCGCATGATAACTGCGACCTGTACTTTGTACACAAATTAACATGGACAGATGGACGGACAGACAGACGTACGGACAGACAGACGGACAGACAGACGGACAGACAGACAGACAGACAGACGGACGGACAGACAGACAAACGGAAGGACAGACAGATGGACGGACAGACAGAGAGACAGACAGACGGACGGACAGACAGACGGACGGACAGACAGACGGACGGACAGACAGATGGACGGACAGACAGACAGATGGACGGACAGATAGACGGACAGACGGACAGACAGACAGACAGACAGATGGACGGACAGACAGACAGAAGGACGGTCAGACAAACGGACGGACGGACAGACAGACAGAAGGACGGTCAGACAAACGGACGGACGGACGGACGGACAGACGGACGGACGGACAGACAGACGGACAGACAGACGGATCAGAAATTTATTCTGAGTCGATCGGTATACTTATCAATGGGTCTATGTCTCTTCCTTTTGGGTATTACAAACAAATTCACTGTACCACAGTAGTGGTGTAGGGTATAAAACAGCTTCAAACGATTTTACCGTCATTGTGTGATTTCCTTGTCAGTTCCCTTGTCATTTAGAATACAGCAGTCAATCTTTCAGATATGAATTTCGTGAATCTACAACAAATCCATTATCGAACCATAGATAGCCAAAAATGACTCTTTAGATGTCAGTGTAGGAATGACTTCAAAGTGATTTCACTTAAAAATGTCTTTTAATGTCCAAGAAATAATTTAAAAATATTTCTGCTGGGATATTTGCTCAACGAAAATCTTTCATTAATTTTCGTTTTTTTTGTAGTTTAAACTGTTTGCTAAAATTAATCCATGCTCCAAATATGGTTTGAAATGTTTCTTAATGTGCAGCCTTGCAAAAAGCAAACTGTTGAGGAAGCTATCAACTTTTTGGGAAATTGTGATTGCTGCTTCAATTGGCTAGTAAATGTAACGCATGATTTCATGTTTAAGCAATTTTAAGTAACCCGCTGGGAGAAGCTAAAAACAAAAAAACTCTTGGAGCGACTTGTTTTAAGAAATATTTGATCTATAATAGAAACATAATTTGTTCACCATTTCTGACCACATTGTGTTAAGGAATTGGTTGGTTGGACTCTTTTTGAGGCTTGGCTGACTGACTGATATGGGGTGCTCAACGTTTTCCGAATTTGTAATGAAAGGCGCTAAAATTTCAAACGGAATCAATCAAAAAGCATTAGTGAGTGTTTATTTTGTATTGCATTTTAGCGTTTGATTTTTACAAGTCAATAGAAGAAAATTGGGTATTAGGTTTGCGTCATGGCGACAACGACATGGTGTGGGCCACGTTTTGTGCTTTTAGTTTGGAAACTAACATCGAAGGAGAGCAAAAACACAAAAAGCGTTAAAGGCATGTCAACTGTTTGGGCAATGCAACGTGCTATGATTTCGAAGCAAAAATTCAAACGATTTAATTTATGCCAAAATGTTTTAATCTAATTGTATATGATTACTAGTGGTCATAAATTACTGAAGAATGTTTTAAACATTAGAGACATATTTGCTGGAGCAACATCATGATGTTGAGAAGTGTATTAACGGAATAACCAAAAACAACAGTTAATTGATGACTTCCATAGCAATTCCTTTGAAAATTAAAATGAAGTCATTGAAATTCTTGATTTCCAAAATATCTGCAAACATATAAAAACAGCAGATAATAAAGGAATTAGTGTGGACAATAAGATTAATTTTAAACAAGCCATGCCGAATCTTATATACTTTCCATCATGAATGGCTATTGTCAAGTTCTTTGCCCGGTCAGGATGTAAAATCGATTTATTTATGAAGTCGCTGTACAAAATTTCAGCTAAATCGGATAAGAATTAGGCCCTCCACAGGCTAGAGATATAATTGCAAGATTGGTTTATATCGAAGCTATATCAGGTTATGAACCGATTTGTACCGTACTCAGCACAGTTGTTGGAAATCATAACAAAACACCTCATATAAAATTTCAAACAAATTGGATAAGATTTGCGCAGTCTAGATCGGTTTATATGACAGCTGTATTTGGTTGGGTCATGTTGAAAGTCATAACCCAACACCTCATATAAAATTTCGGCAACATCGGCGTCTAGAGTCTTAGGAAGTCAAGGCCCATGATCGATTTACATGGCATTGTTCTTTATACCCTTCACCACTACTGTGGTACAGGGTATTATAACTTAGTGAATTAGTTTGCAACACCCAAAATTAAGAGAGATAGACCCATTTTCCACTTTCTGATTCGATTTAGGGATAGACCCATTGATAAGTATACCAATCGACTCAGAATCACTTTCCGATTCGATTTAGCTATGTCCGTCTGTCTGTCTGTCCGTCTGTCTGTCTGTCTGTCCGTCTGTCTGTCCGTCTGTATGTCTGTCTGTCTGTCCGTCCGTCTGTCCGTTTGTCCGTCTGTCTGTCTGTCTTTCTGTCTGTCTATCTATCTGTCAGACTGTCTGTCTGTCTGTCCGACTGTCAGTCTGTCTGTCCCTCTGCCTGTCCGTCTTTCTGTCTGTCTGTCCGTCTGTCTGTCTGTCTGTCTGTCTGTCTGTCTGTCTGTCTGTCTATCTGTCTGTCTGTCTGTCTGTCTGTCTGTCCGTCTGTCCGTCTGTCCGTCTGTCTGTCTGTCCTACTGTCTGTCTGTCCGTCTGTCTGTCCGTCTGTCTGTCTGTCGGTCCGTCCGTCCATCTGTCCGTTTGTCTGCCTGTTCGTCCGTCCATCTGTCCGTCTGTTTGCCCGTCTGTCTGTCCGTCTGTCTGTCCGTCTGTCTGTCCGTCTGTCTGTCCGTCTGTCTGTCCGTCTGTCTGTCCGTCTGCCTGTCCGTCTGTCTGTCCGTCTGTCTGTCCGTCTGTCTGTCCGTCTGTCTGTCCGTCTGTCTGTCTGTCCGTCCGTCCGTCTGTCCGTCTGTCCGTCTGTCCGTCTGTCTGTCTGTCTGTCTGTCCGTCTGTCTGCCTGTCCGTCTGTCTGTCCCTCTGTCCATGTTAATTTGTGTACAAACTACAGGTCGCAATTTTCATCCGGTCGTCTTCAAATTTGGTTTCGTCCTAGTGACGATGCCTATTGAAATTGAGCTGAAACTTTGCACAGATTATTTTTCTGTCCATAAGCAGGTTAAGTTCGAAGATGGGCTATATCGGACTATATCTTGATATAGCCCCCATATAGACCAATCCGCCGATTTAGGGTCTTAGGCCAATAAAAGCCACGTTTATTATCCGATTTTGCTGAAATTTGGGACAGTGAGTTAGGCCCTTCGACATCCTTCGTCAATTTGGCTCAGATCGGTTCAGATTTTGATATAGCTGCCATATAGACCGATCCTCCGATTTAAGGTTTTTGGCCCATAAAAGGTGAATTAGATGTTCGATGTCGCTGAAATTTGGGACAGTGAGTTTTATTAGGCCCTTCGACACCCTTAGTCAATTTGGCCCAATTCGGATCGGATTTGGATATAGCTGCCATATAGACCGATCCCTCGATTTAAGGTTTTGGGCCCACATAAGGCGCATTTATTGTCCGATGTTGCCGAAATTTGAGACAATGAGTTAAGTTAAGCCCCTTGATTTACTTCTGCAATACGGCGCAGATCGGCCCATATTTGGATATAGCTGCCATATAGACCGATCTCTCGGTTTTAGGTATTGGGCCCATAAAAGGCGCATTTATTGTCCGATGTTGCCGAAATTTGGGACAGTGAGTTGTGTTAGGCCCTTCGTTATCCTTCTTCAACTTGGACTAGATCGGATCGGATTTGAATATAGCTGCCATATAGACCGATCTCTCGATTTAAGGTTTTGGGCCCATAAAAGGCGCATTTGTTGTCCGATGTTACCGATATTTGGGACAATGAGTTAAGTTAAGCCCCTTGACTTACTTCTGCAATTTGGCTCAGATCGGTCCAGATTTGGACATAGCTGCCATATAGACCGATCTCTCGATTTAAGGTTTTGGGCCCAAACAAGGCGCATTTGTTGTCCGATGTTGCCGAAAATTGGGACAATGAGTTAAGTTAAGCCCCTTGACTTACTTCTGCGATTCGGTCCATATTTGGATATAAAGGGTGATTTTTTTGAGGTTAGGATTTTCATGCATTAGTATTTGACAGATCACGTGGGATTTCAGACATGGTGTCAAAGAGAAAGATGCTCAGTATGCTTTGACATTTCATCATGAATAGACTTACTAACGAGCAACGCTTGCAAATCATTGAATTTTATTACCAAAATCAGTGTTCGGTTCGAAATGTGTTCATTCACCGTTCAGCGATGAGGCTCATTTCTGGTTGAATGGCTACGTAAATAAGTAAAATTGCCGCATTTGGAGTGAAGAGCAACCAGAAGCCGTTCAAGAACTGCCCATGCATCCCGAAAAATGCACTGTTTGGTGTGGTTTGTACGCTGGTGGAATCATTGGACCGTATTTTTTCAAAGATGCTGTTGGACGCAACGTTACGGTGAATGAACACATTTCGAACCGAACACTGATTTTGGTAATAAAATTCAATGATTTGCAAGCGTTGCTCGTTAGTAAGTCTATTCATGATGAAATGTCAAAGCATACTGAGCATCTTTCTCTTTGACACCATGTCTGAAATCCCACGTGATCTGTCAAATACTAATGCATGAAAATCCTAACCTCAAAAAAATCACCCTTTAGCTGCCTTATAGACCGATCTCTCGGTTTTAGGTTTTGGGCCCATAAAAGGCGAAGTTGCCGAAATTTGGTATAGTGAGTTGTGTTAGTCCCTTCGTTATCCTTCTTTAACTTGGCCTAGATCGGTCCAGATTTGGATATAGCTGCCATATAGACCGAT
This sequence comes from Stomoxys calcitrans, assembly GCF_963082655.1. NCBI lineage: Eukaryota > Metazoa > Arthropoda > Insecta > Diptera > Muscidae > Stomoxys > Stomoxys calcitrans. Next base: position 47,307,907 of record NC_081554.1, on the reverse strand, counting down.
CACTCGATTTAAAGTCTTGGCCCCGTACAAGGCGCATTTGTTGTCCGATGTTGCCGAAATTTGGGACAGTGAGTTGTGTTAGGCCCTTCGTTATCCTTCTTCAACTTGGCCTAGATTGGTACAGTTTTAAATATAGCTGCCATATAGACCGATCTCTCGATTTAAAGTCTTGATCCCATAAAAGGCTCATTTTAAATCGGATTTCACTGATATTTAACACAGTGACTTATGTTAGGCTTTTCGGCATCCGTTTCGTATGTGGTTCAGATCGGATTATTATTAGATATGGCTACTAGAAAGACCAATATTTTGCTATACACAATTGAACAATGACTTGTATTTGGTCCAAATCGGAACATATTTCGTTATAACTGCTATGGGGCATAAGGTACGCATTTTTCATCAGATTTTGACGAAAGGTGGTTAACATATATACTCGAGGTGGTTCGTATCCAAAGTTCGGCCTGGCCGAACTTAACGCCTTTTAACTTGTTTTGCCTAAGTAGAGATGCCGGGAAAACAACTCAACAAATGCGATTCATGGAGGAGTGTATAAAAGATTCGACCCGGCCGAACTTAACACGCTTTTACCTATTTTTATATGAATTGGCGAAATTTGAGATACTGAAGAGATTCATTTTTAGCCGAGTTTGATTATTGTGAACATTAATAATCCTTTCCTCCAATACGGTTTAGATTATTGTATTTTGTTCACAAAGATTGCTTAAGAAGGATTTTATTGGTTTGAAGCAAGCAAGTACTTCATACGCCCACCTAACATTTGTGGCATAAGAGTAAACGATTGTGCAATTTGCTAAGCTCATTCCTGCCCTAATAACATATCAGAGACTGGAAAACAAATATTTTTCGCAAATTTAAAAGTTGCTGTTAGATATTTAAATGAAAATTATCTTGCATTTTTATTGCAAACAAAAGATTATCTTTGCATTCAAATGCTCTGTGTTAATTTGCTAAACATAGACTGATTTGTATGTAAGCCAAAAAGACACTGGAGCTGCCTACACCAATTCAAGAGGCAAAATTTGTCGAAGAAGGCGTTTTATTGTTACTACTCACCTTTGGTAGTTTCAAGAACGTCCAGACGAATGTTGAGTGCCATGAGTAAACGTTTCATTACAAAAGCAATAGTTGAATCATGATTACAAAATTACTCTTTTGATGTTGATTTATATTTTATTGTATGGAAATTAAAAAAAAAAAAACTTTATAATGGCTTTAATTTAATTTAGTGACAATTAAGTATTTAACACATGTCTGCTCACACACAAGTATTATAATTACATCTCACCTCTATAATGCTCCAAAAACCGCAATGCATTTTTGTTTCTTCAATTCATAGAACAGAATAATTATCTTCACCAACTCAAAATTTTCCCACTAGATTTTTTGACTTCATTTAGCCGTTTTTTTGTCATTTGCACTGATTTCAATTAAATTGTAATAAGTGCAAATGTTTAAGGCCCCTTCATTTGAAGTGAACCACATTATATGGTGACTACATGTTAAAATGTGTCTTTAACAGTCGTGATTTATAATTTTAAACGATTGTAATTAATGTTAAATGTTCAAATAAATGTTCACATGGACATTTTTTGGTGTGTGAAATTGGCAAAACTATAAAATAAAGTTTACAAGGCAATTAATTAAATGATATACAAGTACACGGTTGTTAAATGAATAATTAAAAGGAATAGTAACTGACGATATTTTTGTTTAAATATGAATTCCGAAAAGAGTGACACACAACAAAATGAATAGAGTCATACACAAAATATGACCAAACTATGGAATTTTTAACAAGCTCCAGTTTGTATATGGATTATTTTTAAATATAAACTGCAAAGGGCCCTATATGCGAACCATTATGACCCACATTAATAAGTCCACATACATAGTCTCCCATTTTTAACATGAACCTCATTTCTTAAATACATTGGCAAATTTGATATCACAGAAAGCCAGTTTTTCCTCCGATTTCAACATAGTTTTGAATTTTGTTTCAATAAAGAATTCTACTCGAATTCCAACAATATCTTACCTATAACTTCTCTTTTTCTCAACAATACGTAGCAACTAAAGTTGTGCAAAACTATTTTAGATTTTTTATTATTATAAAATATTTTCATTTTCATAGCCTTGCTTTATTCAAATAGCACCAACAACAGTAAATTATGTTGCAACAATTTCTTTTGTGCACCAGATGTAACACTCTGAACAGTTTAGCAAAATGACTATTGACATTCAGGCACAGAGGGCATATTGTTAAAAAAGTATTGGCATGAAAAACTAACTAAAATTATATTAAAAATTAACTCTTTATAGAAATGCTTATAAAATATTTAATTTAATGAAAACAAATAAAAAGGCATTAAGTTCGGGCGGGCCGAACTTTGTAGACCCACCACCTCGGGTACATAGTCCGGTGAAAATGCATAATTAATGCCCCCATAACAGCTATATCGAACTATGGTACGATTTGGACCAAGTTCGGCACGAATATTGAGTGGTCTAATAAATACAAGTCATTGTTCAATTTTGAAGAAAAAAGAAATATAAGTCTTTTTGGTAGTTATATCCAAATATAGATCTATCTGAACCATATACGACGCGGATGTCGAAAAGCCTAACATAAGTCACTGTGTCAGATTTCGGATTCTAAATGGGCCTTTAATGGGACCAAGACTTTAAATCGAGAGATTGGTCTATAGGGCAGCTATATCCCAATCTGGACGGATCTAGGCCAAATCGAAGAAGAATGTCGAAGGGCCTAACACAACTCTCTGTCGCAAAATTTCGGCGACAACGGACAATAAATGCGCCTTTTATGGGCCCAAGACTTAAAATCGAGAGATCGGTCTATATGGCAGCTATAACCAAAACTGGATTGATCTAGGCCAAATCGAAGAAGGATGTCGAAGGACCCAACACAACTCACTGCAACATACTTTTGCTAAATCGGACAATAAATGCGCCTTTTATGGGCCCAAAACCTTAAATCGAGAGATCGGTCTATATGACAGCTATATCTAAATCTTGACCGATCTGAGCCAAATTGAGGAGTACTGTCGATAGGCCTAACATGACTCACTGTTTCAAATTTCGGCGACATCGGACAATAAATGCGCCTTTTATGGGCCGAAAACCTAAAATCGAGAGATCGGTCTATATGACAGCTATATCCAAAACTGGACAGATCTGATCCAAATTGAGAAGTAATGTCGATGGGCCTAACGCAATTCACTCTCCCAAATTTCGGCGACATCGAACAGTAAATGCGTCTTTTATGGGCCCAAAACCTTAAATGGAGATATCGGTCTTTATGGCAGCTATATCCAAAACTAGACCGATCTTGGCCAAATTGCAAAAGGATGTCGAGGGGTCTAACGCAATTCATTCTCCCAAATTTCGACGACATCGGACAGTAAATGCGCCTTTTATGGGTCCAAAACCTTAAATCGAGATATCGGTCTATATGGCAGCTATATCTAAATCTACAGCGATCTTGGTCAAATTGCAGAAAGATGTCGAGGGGTCTAACACAACTCACTGTCCCAAATTGCGGCGAATTCGTACCATAAATGCGCCTTTTATGAGTCCAAGATCTTAAATCGAGAGATCGGCCTATATGACAGCTATATCTAAAACTGGACCGATCTGAGCCAAATTGAGAAGTAATGTCGATAGGCCTAACATGACTCACTGTACCAAATTTTGGCGACATCGGATAATAAATGCGCATTTTATGGGTCAAAAACCTTAAATCGAGAGATTGGTCTATATGGCAGCTATATCCAAATCTAAACCGATCAGGGCCAAATTGAAGAGGAATGTCGATGGGCCTTGCGCAACTCACTATCCCAAATTTCGGGATTTTATGAGTCCAAGATCTTAAATCGAGAGATCGGTTTATATGGCAGCTAAATCCAAATCTGGTCCGATCTGGGCCAAAATTCTGAGAGATGTCAAGGAGCCTAACACAACTCACTTTCCCATATTTTAGCAAAATCGATTAATAAATGTTGCTTTTATGGGCCTAAGACCCTTAATCGGCGAATCGGTCTATATGACAGGGCACTGTCTAATCGAAAAACATGCTGACAGACTGAAGGTTGCCAGCAATGACTTTTGCAGAAGCTGTGAGAACATCGAAGAAGAAGATACTATAGAACACCACTAGCAGTCAGAAGGAGTTAAACTTTAGGTTCTCATTTCTTTGAGAATCTGTCTGATTTAGCGGATGTGAACATTTGCAAGTTATGGGGCTTTTTAAAACGATGTGGGTGGTTCAACGGTAGGAACTAGAAGGCATATTCCTTCTTCTGTTCCGTGGTATCACAATGGACGAAAACGTTTAAGTGAGTCTGATGGCAGACTACCACTTAAACCTAACCTAACACAGTGGTGGTGTTAACTTCTCACAATACATAATCCAGCATCCGAACGTAGAATTGCTTTCCAAGCGCCTTGATCTTCTGCGCTCATTCTAAAATCTCTGACACCAAGTTTCGAGGTATCTCCCACCACTTGATCTTTACATCGGGTTTTTGGTCTTCCTGGTTTGCGTGTACCACCGTGTTTGCCTTCAAAAGATTTCTTTGTTGGAGCTTCTTCATCCATTCTGACAACATGACTTAGCCAACGCAGCCGTTGTATTTTGATGTGTGTAACTATGCTGAAGTCGACATACAGCTCATACAGCTCGTGGTTCATATGTCACCTATATTCTTCGTTAACGCAAACTAGTCCATATATTTTACGAAGAATCTTTCTCTCCAATACTCTAAGCACTGCCTCATCTGCTTTCACAAGTAGTATCAGTGTCTTGTATATTGTAATTTTCGTCTGTCGAGAGGTGGCCTTGTTTCTAAACTTTTTACTTAGTCCAAAGTAGCATCTGTTTGCCAGTATTATTCTTCGCTTAATCTCAAACTGGTGTCATTCGTTTCGGTTACGGCGGTGCCGAGGTTGTTAAAGTTACTGACTGTCTCAAAGTTGTGGTTCCCAACTTTCTCCATTTTCTTTATCTGCTCGGTTGTGCAAGGCTTTTTGGGAGTTAAAACCATCCATTTCGTCTTATCTCCATTTACTACCAGACCCATTTTCACTGACTCTCTTTCGATTCTTTCAAAGGCTGCAGTTACTACTTCCGGTGACCGACCTATGATATCGATGTCGTCGGCATAGGCGAGTAGCATGTGTTCTCTTGTGATAGTGTGCCGTATCTATTCACATCTGCATCTCGTATAATCTTCTACAGCAGGATATTAAAGAGATCACACGGTAGGCTGTCACTTTGTCTGAAACCTCATTTGTCATTAAATGGTTCGGAGAGATTCTTTCCTATTCTTACTGAGGAACGCGTATCAGCAAGTATCATCCTGCAGAGTCTTATTAATTTTGCAGGGATACCAAACTCAGACATGGCTTGAAATACCTTTGAACGTAAAGAAGTATCGAAAGCGGCTTTGTTCTCAACAACAACTGCTGCGTTAATGATGTCTCAGAATATCTTCTCAACAACATGCACATCTGAGGGAGGTAGTAGGCCGCCGAAACAGTGATTGGTAATTCTCCGATGCCATCCCAATGGGATTTCTTCTGATTGATGTACATCCAACGTTCTGAGATTATGAAATTGGATTGTCAGAATCCCATGAAGGTGCTTGTCTGATCTCAGTTAATGTTATCCATTTTTGACCTCCAGGATTGTTATTCCCAAAATTTATTATTCTGATTTACAAACTGTAATGTTTAAGATATCATATTGTGATGACTACATAATATTCGTGGTGAGGAGCTGAACTTAATTGATTTTAATGTTTTAGTATTGTAGTTAAAACATTCGCCCACTGTAATTGAAGCAAACAATAGACAATAGTAGAATATTCATTTTCTATGTTGTACACACAACAATGATCATGTCATGCTACTTAGGTCGAATCAAATGAAATGGCATCATGCAACCAATATCAAACATCCTACCCTCTATTTGAAAAAAGGGAACAATGGCTTACATAAAAAACAACTGCGATTTCAAATACTGTAACAAAACATTGAACACTACTGCGAATGGCGGGATTATTACCACTACATACACCAAAATCATAATTTACACAATGAGAAAAATGTAACAAAAGACCACAGTAGTATGGAGAAAACTCAGCAGATGAAGTCTTAGGACTATATTGACATATTCTTTGGAAACTATTCGGCCATGTTAAACATATCCAAATAAGAAACAATTTTTATAAAGTTTAGCTTAAATTTAAATCGGACTGCACCCATTGATATGTGAGAAGTTTGCCCCTGTTCCTTAATGGAATGTTCATGGGCAAAATTTGCATTGTAGTCACCACGTCCTTATAAGTGTATCGGGCTGTGTATATATTTATGGGGCCACATCCAAATTTGAACCGATTTGTCGTGTTTGAGCTAGAAATGTGATTTGTGGAAAATTGGTTGATAATTGGGTAACAAATGCGATCTCAATTTTGATTACAAAAGACAGACAGGCGGAAAATCGTTACAGAAAAGATAAGGGGACAGACGGACACGGCTACCCCAAATCAGGAGGAATTTCGGAGTCCTACCGTACACTGCACTTACGTAGACTTCTATCTTCTCAGTGGCTGAGGGTACAGTTCATGTTTTTACCATAAATACCATGTAAACGTTTAAGAATTTCATGCTAGGTACCAAAATCCCTAACTGTATCGTTAAAAAAAACTACATTCAAGTTTGTCGTGTCGGCACGGGTTATCATTAACCGATCGCCACTATATTTCGTATGTTGCTTATTAGAATCAAAAGGATTGCTTATTGCGAAAGATTTTCGTCCTATTAGTCTGTCATCCTTTATGCTGAAGACTCTTGATCCGTGGAGATCGCCTGTAAAGGCGAATCCACTGAAACAGCCCTTCACGACCTAGTCGGCTACATAGGGGGTTCTATCGATGTCAAGAAATATACAATGGTAGCATTTCTTGACATTAAAGGTGCTTTCACTAATGTAAAACCGACGTCAATCATAAAGGAGTTGGAAGGTTTGCCCCGAGATAAACTATTGAATTAAGATTTCCTGAATTTCGATGATAAAAGTTCAGCGAAAACGTTAGGAATCTGGTGGAACGTCAAAAATGATTCCTTTTATTTTATCTCAGAGAAGTTAAAGGACAACGAAACATTTACCAAAAGAGAAGTTTTGTCAGTTATTGCGCGACTATTTGACACTTTGGGTTGGCTGTCACCGGTTGTAATTACAGCTAAGATATTTTCATCTTTGGCTAGATGAAATTAAAGGGAATGATTCCCTCAAACCACTGTCTCTGATTAGGTGGATGTCCTTTATACAAAAATATGTCGATAATAATCAAATTATTATCCCTTGGTGTGTTCGGTATTGCCCCGATTCTGAAATTGAGTTTTACGGATTCTGCGATTCCTCAGAGCTTGAATATGCAGCTGTATTGTATGCGAGAGTAAGACTTGGTGGTGAGATACACACAAATTTACTTGTTTCAATACCCAGAGTTGCGCCTATCAAAAAGCTGTCTCTACCTAGGCTAGAGCTGTGTGGAGCTCTGCTTCTAGCAAAATTCATAGGCTTTTTTTTCCCCCAATTGGATGTCTCGGATCGTCCTGTGTATTTAGGGTCGGACTCAACTATAATCCTTGCTTGGCTTAAAAAACCGTCGCATACGTGGACTACTTTTCTGGTCAAGATGAAGTGGGAGACTGTGAGCGGAACGTTTCCACTTTTGATAACTCCGCTGATCTAGTAACCCGGGGGGTGACTCCTTCAAATCTGAAGCAGAATGCTCTTTGGTGGCCGGGACCAGGGATGAGGAAAGATTGTGGCCAACGAATATGAATGTTCCTGAAACAAATCTTGAGGCAAAGCCAGCATATCGTCATGTCGCTGGGTCAGCGGAAGTTGACGATATGCCTGAACGATTTTCCTGCCTCTCAACGGCAATTCATGTTATTGCATATATATATTTAGATTTTTTCACGCTACGCATCCTGTCTCTAAAGGAAACGCCTCAAGGAGGGGACTGTCTCCTCCACTTTGGAATGTAGCCATTAACAATATAAAGGGTGATTTTTTTGAGGTTAGGATTTTCATGCATTAGTATTTGACAGATCACGTGGGATTTCAGACATGGTGTCAAAAAAAAAAAGATGCTCAGTATGCTTTGACATTTCATCATGAATAGACTTATTAACGAGCAACGCTTGCAAATCATTGAATTTTATTACCAAAATCAGTGTTCGGTTCGAAATGTGTTCAAATTTGACAAATTTTGTTCAGCGATGAGGCTCATTTCTGGTTGAATGGCTACGTAAATAAGCAAAATTGCCGCATTTGGAGTGAAGAGCAACCAGAAGCCGTTCAAGAACTGCCCATGCATCCCGAAAAATGCACTGTTTGGTGTGGTTTGTACGCTGGTGGAATCATTGGACCGTATTTTTTCAAAGATGCTGTTGGACGCAACGTTACGGTGAATGAACACATTTCGAACCGAACACTGATTTTGGTAATAAAATTCAATGATTTGCAAGCGTTGCTCGTTAGTAAGTCTATTCATGATGAAATGTCAAAGCATACTGAGCATCTTTCTCTTTGACACCATGTCTGAAATCCCACGTGATCTGTAAAATACTAATGCATGAAAATCCTAACCTCAAAAAAATCACCCTTTATTATTCTCTTTGGAAGAAAAAGGTGTAAAAGTGGTTCCGTATGCTGATGACGTGACAATTGCGGTTGGGGGAAAGTTTCCCAGCACTCGTAGAGATATACTACAGGAAGCTCTACATGCCACAGCAAAGTGGGCTACCGAAAATGGTCTAGACATAAATCAGTGCAAGACAGAAATAGTTATTTTCAGCAGAAGACACAAGTTACCTACAGAGGAACCTAACTCCTTGAGAGGAGAGAATGTTATACCTGGATGTTTTGCTGGACAGGAAAATGAACTTCAAATCCAACATTTTGTAAAGGGCAAGAAAGGCCACTCTTGCCATATACACCTGCTAGAGAGCCATTGGCAAAAGTTGGGGCTTAGATCGCGTGTCATAAATTGGGTATATACTGCAGATGTCAAACCTTAAATGCTATATGGTGTTGTGGTGTGGTGGACGGCGCTTCAAAAATCCACCTACTGCTCAATACTTAACCGGATCCAAAGGATGGCTTGTTTGTGCTTCACAGCCACACTGTGGACGACACCATCTGATGCGCTGCATTTAATGCTACATCTAATGCCTGTGGACATTGTGACTTGACAAATTGCAGAGACCACTGCCGTGAGGCTAAGGGAGATCTTGGGATATGTGGATCTAAGAAGATGTGTCTAGAGAGGAACTGCTCAAGGAGGTGTACTGTCTCCTCTATTTTGGAATGTCGCCATTAATAATATATTATTGTCTCTGGAAGAAAAAGGTGTAAAAGTGGTTGCGTATGCTGATGACGTGACAATTGCGGTTAGGGGAAAGTTTCCCAGCACTCTAAGAGATATACTTCAGGCCATTCAACGTGCAACAGCAAAGTGGGCTACCGAAAGTGGTCTAGCTATATATCCGAGCAAGACAGTAGCAGTTCTTTTCAGCAGGAGATACAAGTTGCCTACAGTGGAACCTATCTCCTTGGGAGGAGAGAATGTTCTTTTTAAAGAAAGCGCAAAATACCTGGGTATTTTGCTGGACAAGAAATTGAACTTCATATCATAACATATTGGAAAGGGTAAGAAAGGCCATTGGCAAAAGTTGGGAATTTAGACCGCGCTTCATAAATTGGGTATTTACTGCAGTTGTCAAACCTTAAATGCTATATGGTGTTGCGGTGTGGTGGACGGCGCTTCAAAAATCCACCTACTGCTCAATAATCAACCGGATCCAAAGGATGGCTTGTTTGTGCTTCACAGCCGCACTGAGGACGACACCATCTGATGCACTGAATTGAATGCTACATCTTATGCCTCTGGATATTGGGGTTAAGGGTTTCGAACGTGCTTCATAAATTACGTATATACTGCAGTTGTCAAACCTTAAATGCTATATGGTGTTGTGGTGTGGTGGACGACGCTTCAAAAATCCACCTACTGCTCAATACTTAACCGGAAGCAAAGGATGGCTTGTTTGTGCATCACAGCCGGACTGAGGACGACACCATCTGATGCACTGCATTTAATGCTGCATCTTATGCCTCTGGACATTGTGGCTAGACAAATTGCAGGGCCCACTGCTTTGAGGTTAAGGGAGCTTTCTCATTGGTCATGTGGCGGCTGAGGACACTGTGCTATCCTTGATACAATATCCGATGTTCCAGGCAGTGTGGATTACAACCTACCTGAGCCGCTTTTTGATAAAAATAACTGTACCACTATTCCTGATGGAACCTATTGGAACTACGATATCCCTGGTATTAGAAGTTACATAGACTTCGATACGGATGTTTCCAAATTAAACGACCAGTAGGGCTTTGGGGTGTACTCTAAAGATCTAGAGGTGGTCATATCGAAAAGGTTACCCGACCACTGCAGTAAGTATCAAGCGGAGATACTTGCAATGAAAAAAGTGGTGGAATGGCTAAGACACAATGCCTTAACGAAAACTGGCATAAATATCTTCTCAGACAGCCAGGCAGCCATTAAATGCCTGGAGAATGTATTTCTGAACATAAAAACCACCCTCTCAACGAGATGGCCATACAATTCAAAATTCACCTGTTGTGGGTGCCGGGCCATATATCCCAGGAAATTCTGAAGCAGACAAGCTTACGAGACTAGGAACTACTCCAGGGAAACAGGAATCAGAGGGTATGCCTCTAACGACATATAAGCTAAGATTTCAGGACCAGGTCTGAAGGACAACGAATGATAGTCCCAAAAAGAGGGCTGTGAACATTCCAAAACTATGTGGACTCATCTAGACTTGAAGAGGTCTACTGCTTTGCTGTCATTGGCTAGAACAGACGTCTCAGTCATTGTGTGCGTCATGATAGGTCACTGTCTAACCGGGAAACATGCTGACAGACTAAAGGGTGCCAGCAACGACTTTTGCAGAAGCTGTAAGGACATCGAAGAAGAAGATACTAAAGAACACCTTTTGTGTGGGTGTCCCACACTAGCAGTCAGAAGGTGTTCTTTACTCTTTTCTTCTTCGATGTCCTCACAGCTTCTGCAAAAGTCGTTGCTGGCAACCTTCAGTCTGTCAGCATGTTTTCCGGTTAGACAGTGACCTGTCATGAAGGATACGATGACTGAAACGTCCATTCTAGCCAATGACACCAAAGCAGTAGACGTCTTCAAGTTTAGGTTCTCATTTCCTTGAGAACCTGTCTGATTTGGAGGATGTGAACGTTCTCAAGTTGATGGGCTTTTTAAAGCGATCTGCATAGTTCAACGGTAGGAACTAGAAGGCATCTTCCTTCTTCTGTTCCTGTGGTATCACAATGGACGAAAACGTCTAAGTGCGGGTGATGTCAGACTGACCCTTAAACCTAACCTAACCTACAATCAAATTTGCAACAAAAATGACTCCTTTATAGCTTAGGACAGTCTATTATACACAGAAATTAGATTTTAATTTCCAAAGGTGCGTTTTGATAAAAATTCTCGTTTAGTGGTTGACACAACAACTTTGAATTTGTTATTAATTTTTTTTAGTGTATGGAACCTTAATAAAACTTTTCCTCTTTGGCAGTTATGCAGTTGGAAAGAGAAAAAAGTGCTCTCATTTTCTTTGGGCAACACACCACATGTGGCATTTTTCTTCTATTGCCACTGGTGCTGTTGAAGTTGCAGTTGCAGACATTACTGTTTGCATTGTTGTCTCCATAGCAGATGTGTGCTACGACTGTTGAACTCGTCGTCATGTGAATTTTATTATTATTTTTTTTTTTTTTGTTTGTTGCTTTGTCTAGTTAAGATTTTTCCTTTTCATTTGAAAATTCACCTTACCTTATGTTAACGGATTTCGTTTTTCTTTTCTTCTCTAAGGCGGATCATAGTTTTGTCGTTCACAGACACTCTACTCTGTTAGTTTCATTTATTTACACTCATACTTGGATATTTTTGGAAACTGTGAAGACTATTGGAGGAACCTGACATGAATTTTTGTAATTTCATGTGAAAAAATATGCAAATATTTTGAATTTCAAATAAGCCTCAATGATTCATGTCATTATTCCCATTTTTAATGGTAATGGTTACGCCTTTTCGCTGCTCCAGTAATGTACGGGAAATAAAAAGCAGAAACTTGGAATTTTTGATATCCACCACCGAGAGGGAATGGTTATCTTATTATTCCGTTTGCATTATCTGTGAATAACGAACTGAAGTTTTATAAAGGCAACATATTGTGGTTTGTTTTGACCTTTCCAGTCGATCTTAAACTTCTTTTACAAGTGGTGTCGCTATGCGGCTCGCCTTTCGGACTCGGCATAAGAGAGAAGACCCCATATCATTGAGCTAAAATTTTAATAAGACTGCACTCTTTGATATGGTAGAAGTATCCACTGTTTCTTAATGAAATGTTCATGGGAAAAAAATGTAGTCTATCTAGTTATGCCCGATCAGTCTATCTATCGAAATCAAGTTTAGTAAGGTTCAAACAACTGAAACAAGTTATCTAGAATTCCAAATGAGCCATCGATGCCTCGTTTTTACCTCTTGAACCCCCTGAAAATCACAACCCGCTATTGTTGGCGAACTCAAACACCTCAAAGTAAACAAATTGTTTGTATAACGTACCATAAATCGTTACAATGATACTGGTAGCGTTTGCCAAACGACCAAACCAAATAATCACGATGTAATTCACATTCGCACTAACATTCGAGAGAAGAGCTCGAATCGTAAGCCTTTAATGTGTACACCCAGGACAATTCTTTCCTCTAGCCGTCTGCACGCAAAAGCAAATCAATAGCCATAACTGAAATTTTCGACACATAAACTTCGTTTGCAGTGACCCGATTTAAGAACAACAAGGCAGCAGCAGCCGACGGGTTACCCGCTGAACTATTTAAGACCGGAGGCAATACGCTGATAAGGCGTATGCATCAGCTTATCTGCGCAATCTGGCTAGAAGAACGCATACCGAATGATTGGAATCTCAGCATACTATGTCCCGTACACCAGAAAGGAGACAAGACGGAATGTGCCAACTACAGAGTAATAAGTCTCCTCCCCATCGCATACAAGATACTCTCGAGCGTACTGTGTGAAAGATTATAACCTAAAGTCAATGAGATAATTGAGTTCTATCAATGCGGCTTTAGACCTGGTAAATCCAACCTAGACCAGATATTTACACTGCGCCAAATCCTGGAGAAGACCCGAGAAGGACAAATCAACATCTGCCATCTCTTTGTTGATTACAAAGCCGACTTTGATACTCCTTTACGTTGAAAGATATTTCAAGCCATTAATAAGACTCTGCAGGATGACACTTTCTGATACGCGTTCCTTAGTAAGAATAGGAAAGAATCTCTCCGAACCATTTAATACCAAACGAGGTCTCAGACAAGGGGACAGCCTATCGTGTGATCTCTTTAATATCCTGCTGGGGAAAATTATACGAGATCCAGATGTGAATAGATATGGCACACTAATCACAAGAGAACACATGCTACTCGCCTATTCCGATGACATTGACATCATAAGTCGGTCACCGGAAGTAGTAACTCCAGCCTTTGAAAGAATCAAAAGAGAGTCAGTGAAAATGGGTCTGACAGTAAATGGAGATAAAACGAAATGGATGGTTTCAACTCCCAAAAAGCCTTGCACAACCGAGCAGATAAAGAAAATGGAGAAAGTTGGGAACCACAACTTTAAGACAGTCAGTAACTTTATGTACCTCGGCACCGCCGTAACTGAAACGAATGACACCAGTTTTGAGATAAAGCGATGAATAATACTGGCAAATAGATGCTACTTTGGACAAAGTCGGCAGTTTAAAAATAAGGCCACCTCTCGACAGACGAAGATGACACTATACCAGACACTGTTGCTACCCGTGCTGTTATATGGTTCTGAAGCATGGGTACTTGTGAAAGCAGATGAAGCAGTACTTGGAGTATTTGAGAGAAAGATTCTTCGCGTTAACGGAGAATATAGGAGACGTATTTACCACGAGCTGTAAGACGACCTCAGCATAGTTACACGCACCAAAATACAACGGCTGCGTTGGCTAGGTCATGCTGTCAGAATGGATGAAGAAGCTCCAGCAAAGAAGTCTTTTGAAGACAAATACGGTGGTACACACAAACCGGGAAGACCAAAAGCCCGATGGAAAGATCAAGTTGTGGGAGACACCTCGAAACTTGGTGTCAGAGATTTTAGAATGAGCGCAGAAGATCAAGGCGCTTGGAACGCTATTCTACGTTCGGCTAGTGGAAGAAATATTCTGTGATAGCCAATTAACATAAGTAAGTATTCCGCGAAGCCAAACTGCAAACTGATGTGTGGGTTGAGTTTGACAGTATGGGAAATTTGAAATTTCATTGTTAGTATACTACGAATTGGATATCCAATATTTGGGGAACAGTTGTCTGGGGGACAGTTGTCTGGGGGACAGTTGTCTGGGGGACAGTTGTCTGGGGGACAGTTGCCTGGGGGACAGTTGTCTGGGGGACAGTTGTCTGGGAGCCATCCTCTTCAAACAAACATGTAGGCCAATTGGGACAGTATGGGACTTTAATAAAAGGCCCTTGGGAGTAGAATAGAACTCAGAAATATGAGTACAAGTACCTGGAGTGCACCCCCTCCTAAAGAAACACCTATGCGGAGATGTTAGCCACAAATTTTTTATATATTAACCAATATTGCATCATATATACGAGTAGTTAGAGAAAATATTGGGTTGCCCAAAAAGTAATTGCGGATTTTTCATATAGTCGGCGTTGACAATTTTTTTCACAGCTTGTGACTCTGTAATTGCATTCTTTATTCTGTCAGTTATCAGCTGTTACTGTTAGCTTGATTTAGAAAAAAAAGTGTAAAAAAGTATATTTGATTAAAGTTCATTCTAAGTTTTATTAAAAATGCATTTACTTTCTTTTAAAAAATCCGCAATTATTTTTTGGGCAACCAATACTACACACTTTTAGCAAAAAATTTAGGCGTTTTACACACATAAAAAAAATTATTAGCATGTCCCAAATCTTCCGCATACTGACTATATTAAGAGATTTTTCTGGGTGGGCTCTTACATTACTATCCATAGGGGGTGAACAAAAACGTTTTCTTTGCAAATTTATGAGCCTTTTAATATTTTCCTTTTCTTTCCAATTTTTACCCATCACCTGAAATAGTTGAAATATTTATCATACCCATCAACATTTTACCAAATCTCTTGTGTACTTCTTCTGACATGGCCATCTTTTTGCTTAGTTTATTGTAATGCACCAGTTGAAATATTTACAAAGTGCATCGTTTCAGAAAAATATTTCCATTGTCACGTTTCACTTTACGTGAATCATTTACGAATCTGCAAAAAAAAAATCTTCACTTGCAAAAAAATGCGTATGATTATCATAAACGTTTGGGGTAAGAAAAATAGTCTTTTTTTTGCGGCCCATGCATTGTCTGAAGATATCATTGCTCTTAAATAACATGGGCACATTTAAACGAGCGAATGCATTTAAATGGAAAATTTATTTCACTAAATATGCCACAACTTTCAAGGAAAACGCACAAAACATCAAAGGCATCATCATCAACAACATCATCGTCATCATACGAAGCAAGTGTCAAAAAAATAAATAAAAGACGCAATGAGTTCAGGTAAGGCGAATCAGTTTTATACCCTACCAGACATCTTCTAAAGGGTGATTTTTTAAGAGCTATAAGAAAGGAGGCCACCATGGCGCAGAGGTTAGCATGTCCGCCTATGATGCTGAACGGCTGGATTCGAAACCTGGCGAGACCATCAGAAAAATTTTTCAGCGGTGGTTTTCCCTTCCTCCTCTCTGCTGGCAACATTTGTGAGGTACCATGCCATGTAAAACTTCTCTCCAAAGAGATGTCGCACTGTAGCACGCCGTTCGGACTCGGCTATAAAAGGGAGGTCCCCTATCATTGAGCCTAAAACTTGAATCGGACTGCACTCATTGATATGTGGGAAGTTTGCCCCTGTTCCTTAGTGGAATGGGCAAAATTTGCAAAGTACATAAGAAAAAAAAATGCATGAAATCTTTATTTGAATCGATAGTACGATACATAGAGTATAATGCTTGAAGACTATTTCATGCAAATGTTGAACGTGATTGCGTCTCAACTCAAATGGTCTGATTTTGGCATACTCTTTCCAACACTTAAGCCGGTATTCACTAATAAGTGCTTAAATGTTATCTTCAAATGTGTCAATTGAAGCAGGCTTGTCTGTATAGACATGAGCTTTAACAAAGCCCCACAAAAAATAGTCTAAAGACGTTAAATTGCACGATCTTTGTGGCCAATTGACCGGTCCCGAACGTGAAACAAAATGTTCACCGAACTTGCCTCTCAATGAGTCCATTGTTACACGTGCTGTGTGGCATGTGGCACCGTCCTGTTGAAACCACATGTCATGCAAGTCAAGCTCTTGCATTTTGGGCAAAAAAAATGTCGGATATCATCTCTCGGTAGCGCTTATCATTCACAATTACGTAACGATTCGCATCTTCTTTGAAGAAGTACGGTCCAATGATGCCACCAGCCCATAAACCACACCAAACTGTGACATTTTCTGGATGCATAGGTAGCTCTTGCTATGCTTTTGGCTGATCTTCACATCAAAATCGACAATTCTGCTTATTTACGTACCCATGGAGCCAAAAATTAGCTTCGTCGCTGAAGACGAAGAAGCGCGCAATGAACTTTCCTAACAGAGCACTTTTTTGATAAAATTCAATAATTTTCAAGTATTGTTCGTTTGTAAGACGATTCATGGTTAAATTATAGACCAAACTGAAGATGTTTGACAGTTAAATAAAACACGAAACGTGCGTAAGGTGTTTAAATCAGTGTTGCCAAAAAGTTTATAGCTAAAAAACTCACCCTTTAAATACGGATGTTTAAAATCATGAACTTGTAGTATGTTCTTCTGGGTTCAAATCCTGGTGATAACATTCAAAATCTTTTCAATGATAGTCATCCCCACACTTGGAGGCCACCGTAGTGCAGAGGTTAGCATCTCCGCCTATGACACTGAACGTCTGAGTAAGAATCCTGGCAAGAACATCAGAAACAAGTAAAATCGTGCTAAATTCGGCCGGGCCGAATCTTATATATCCTCCACCATGGATCGCATTTGTCAAATTCAATGAATGACTTTTTCAAATGGAAAAACACCAGTCATTGAAAAACACCATCTCCAAAATTTCAGGCAAATCGAGTAACAACTGCGCCCTCCAGAGGCTCAAAAAGTCAAACTGAGGGATCGGTTTATAGAAGAGCTGTATCAGGTTATGTACCGATTTAGGCCATACTTGGAACAGTTATTAGAAGTCAAACCAAAACGACATATTAAACATTTCAACCATATTGGATAAAAAATTGCGCCCTCTAGAAGCCCAAGTAATCTAATCGGAAGATCGGGTTATGTATCGGGGTTATAACAGGTTATGGGCTGATATAGACTATACTTGACATAGTTGTTGGAAGTCAAACTAAATCACTTAATTCAAAATTTCGGCCAAATCGTAAAAGAAGTGCGCCCTCTAGAGGCTCAAAAAGTCTAACTGGGGGATCGGTTTATATGAGAGCTATATCAGGTTATATACCTAGACCATACTTGGGACAGTTTTTAAAAGTCAAACCAAAACGACATATGCAAAATTGTAACCATATTGAATAAGAATTGCGCCGTCTAGAAGCCCAAGATGTCTAATCGGGGGATCGGTTTTTATGGCGGCTATATCAGGATATGGACTGATAAAGACCATACTTGACATAGTTGTTGGGTGTCAAAATAAAACACCTCATTTAAAATTTCGGACAAGTCGGATAAGAATTGCGCCCTCTAGAGGCTGAAGAAATCTAATCGGGAGATCGGTTTATATGACAGCTATATCAGATTACGAACTGATTTAGACTATATTTACCACAGTTATTGGATGTCACACCACAACACTTAATGCAAAATTTCAGCCAAATCGGATAAGAATTGCGCCCTCTAGAGGCTAAAGAAATCTAATCGGGAGATAGGCTCATATGGCGGCTATATCTGGATATGGACTGATTTAGGCAATACTTGGCACAGTTGTTGGAAGTCATACCACAACACCTCGTGCAAAATTTCAGCCAAATCGGATAAGAATTGCACCCTCTAGGAGCTTTAAAATTCAAGACCCAAGGTTGGATTATGTGGCAGCTATATCCGGTTGTGGACCGATTTGAACCATACTTAGCACAGTTGTTGGAAAGTCATAACGAAACACGTCATGCTAAATTTTAGCTTAATTAGATAGGAATTGCGCCCTCTATAGGCTAAAGAAGTCTGTAAGGAGATCGGTTTATATGACAGCTATATTAGGTTATGTTATACTGTTGTTGGGAGTACCACAACACTTCATGCAAAATTTCAGCCAAATCAGATTAGAATTGCGCCCTCTGGAAGCCATAGAAGTCAAGATCCAAGTTCGGTTTATATTGCAGCTATATCAGGTTTTTTAAATGGGTCCAATCAATTCATGTTTTTATATAGTTGCCATATAAACCGATCTGTGGTCTTGACTTCTTGAGCATCTAGAGGGCGCAGTCTCAATTGAGACCATACTTGGCACCACGTGTAAAAAAACACCATGTGCGAAATGTCAGCCAAATCGGATAAGAATGCGCCCTCTAGATGCTCAAGAAGTCAAGACCACAGATCGGTTTATATGGCAACTATATAAAAACATGAATTGATTGGACCCATTTACCAGCTATATCAGGTTGTCAACCGATTGAGACCATTCTTGGCAGAGTTGTTCGAAGTGATACCAAATCACCACGTGTAAAATTTCATCTAAATCGGATAAGAATTGCGCCCTCTAGATGCTCAAGAAGTCAATACCCAAGATCGGTTTATATGACAGCTTTATCAAAACATTAACCGATTTGACCCATTTACAATCCCAACCGACGTACCCTAATAAAAAGTATTTGTGCATAATTTCAAAGCGCTTAGCTTTACTCCTTTGAAAGTTAGCGTGCTTTTGACGAACGGATGGACTGACATGACTTTACTTTAAGGGGTCTTAGACGCATATATCGAGGTGTTACAAAGGGAATGACGCAATAAGTATATCTCCATCCTATGGTGGAGGGTATTAAAATTGTCAGCGGTGGTTATCCCCTCCTAATGCTGGTGACATTTGTGAGGTTCTCCCAAAAGAGGTGTCACACTGCAGCACGCCGCTCTAACTCGGCTATAAAAAGGAGGCACCTTTTCATTGAGCTTAAACTTGCAACAGACAGCACTCTTTGATATGTAAGAAGTTTGCCCCTGTTCCTTAGTGGAATGTTCATGGACAAATTTGGATTTCGACCATCGCCTCACTAAATGCGAGCGATATTATTGAGTACTTCAGCCTTGTAGAACTGCTCTACAAAGAGATGTCGCTCAGCAGCGAGCTGTTTGACTTTGAATACAAAACGGAGGTAGTAATAATGAGCTAAAATTTGGCAGAAATCTTTGTTATTGAAAAATCTCGCTGCTCTCTTTTTAATGAAAGGTTCGTGAGCGAATTTACATTTACCAGCTGCCCTCAATAGATCAGCTGGCAACTCATCGTATCCTACTGCTTTATTATACACTCACACATAGGAAGGGGTTAGTATATCCCCATTCCCCATTCAAATAGACTTTCCGCACTTATTTGCGAACAACTTAATCCGCTCGCCAAAAAATGGCCTCTCGCCTCAAAAATGTTTGACCTTTGCCAAACCAATGACAATGTTGCTATACCACCTCCCACTATAGCGAAGGGTACCATACTACTTAAAACAACAAAGTTTTGCACTGCATTGACAGACATTTACATACGCATCCATAAATGAAGTTTAACTTTCTTCCATAAAAATGCCTTCAGTCGATTTCTTCCGCATTTATAAAACACTTACAGTTGAAACAAAATCCATATGAATCTACACACACACACACACTTAAAATAAGCACTTGATCTGCTTGAAAACGACAGCTACGTCTCTATAGTTGTAAGAAATTCATAACATCAACAAAATTGCCATTCAGGCAATTGTAATGGCCTAAATAACAAAAAAAAAAAAACAAAACGAAAGAAAATTCAGGCCAGTTATAAAAGCCTAGTGCACTACAAACCAAATAGAAAACCCATCTGCTGTAACTGAAGTTCCCGGGAAACGTTTTTACCTTGCAGCAAATGACAGCTTAAAAACACAATGTGTTTTAAATTGTTGCAAAATGCGTTTGACAATTGAAAGTCATAAAGATAAACATGTTTGGAAATTGGTAACAAAAACGTGACTTTTGATTGAGAAAAAAAAAGCAGAAGGCTGGCACTACGGCCCATTGTCGATAATGACGATGGTGATTATGATGATGGCGATGCTGATATGCCAATAATGTTCGTGGCACCACTCTTTGCTTTAGTTAAAGATGTTGATGAGGATGATGCTATTGATGGATATTTATAGAGCAGAGTCTTAAATGAAGCTCGTTTTTGTCGCAACTCTTCCTAGTCCAACAATATGAAACTGTGTCATAAAACGATGTCCATTTGAAATATTTTTTGGTATATTAAAAGTAATGTTTGGATAATCAATTTGAAGATAGGCATGTGGAAACTTTGTAAACGAATTGGAATTGTGCTCTCTATGGCTAAAACGATTTGCGTTCGAATATTAAGTTCAAAGGGATATATTTCAATTTCATTATAATTGCATGTAAGAACGCATTGAGTACGGGCGAAACTTTGGATACCCACCACCATGGATAAATATCTTATTCACATGATGCGATCTAGACTACATTGAGCACGGATGTCTAGGGGTCTAACACAAATTACTGTTCCAAGACTTCAAGGAAATGGCAGTTTTATTTTTATATATATGGTCCTATTCGCAAGGAATGGTAACTAATGCTATACATTTCCTCAATATCAGCGAAATAGGATAATAAATGTGTATTTTATGGGCCCAAGAGCTTAAATCGAGAGATCAGTCATTATGGCAGGGAGCTATGGAGGGTCTGCCACAATTCTCTGCTCCAGACTTCAGCAAAATTAGGTAACAGTTGAGCCAAGACCATGAATCGGAAGGTCTGTCAATATGACAGCTATATCCAAATATGCTCCGATCTAGAGCATGCTCAACAGCGATGTCGAAGGTGTCTAACAAAACTCCAGTTCTCAATTTCATCGAAATCGTCCATCCAGCTAGTAGTCCAATAAAGTCCATCTCGGAAATTAACCCATCTATGGTAACAAAAACAAAAAAAAAAACAAACTAAAATTCAGATTTGTAGTTTACTCTCCAAAACTTTTTGTTTGCTTCTCACAGAGTGCTACATATCTGCTCGTTTCCCAAACTTTAAAAGTCAGTCTTAGCTTCCTTTCATAAATATCTTTCATTTGAGACCCATAATCTTCGGTCTTAATGAATCCTGGACTCTGAAAAATCCTTATTGTAACTATGAGTTAATTACATAGTACACGTAAGTTCATGATATCTATCCACGATTAGTTAAAAATTCTTAAAGAGTTAGAAAATTAACTATGTACAAATAAAACTAACTACTCATGAGTATGGCTAGCTCACAACACGGGAACAGTTAGTAATTTTCCTTAAACAATTATTATTGAGTTAAGCGAGAACTTTACTAAACATGGGTAAAATCTTATCATCGTTGTCGATTATCCACGGTTAGTTAAAAATTCTTAAAGACTTACAAAATTAACTATATACAAATAAAAGTAACTACTCATGAGTATGGATAACACAGCTTACAACACGGGTGGAATTAGTAATTTTCCTTAAACGATTATTCTTGAAATAAGCGAGAGATTTACTAAATGTGGTTAAAATCTTATCATCGTTGACGATATATTTTCTGAAATTTATTACTAAATGAACTAATTAAAAAAAATTGGGATTTTTAGTTCAATATAACAAAAATGTTCGCTGTCATTTCCATTTCTTGAGCTCATAAATACATGCTATAAATTAAGAACAATTTAATAATAAACTCCCTTCTACTGGTGAGACATTGTGTCTATGTGTTCGCAAATCTCCAATTGAATGCTTCGAAGAATTGGGAAATATAGATTTTTTTTCTTCTATTTTATCTTTCAATTTCAATGCTCCTTAGTTCATATTTTACTTGCGGTAAGTTTAAAGTGAACTAATACTATGTATTGGGTTGCCCAAAAAGTAATTGCGGATTTTTCATATAGTCGGCGTTAACAAATTTTTTCACAGCTTGTGACTCTGTAATTGCATTCTTTCTTCTGTCAGTTATCAGCTGTTACTTTTAGCTTGCTTTAGAAAAAAAGTGTAAAAAAAGTATATTTGATTAAAGTTCATTCTAAGTTTTAATAAAAATGCATTTACTTTCTTTTAAAAAATCCGCAATTACTTTTTGGGCAACCCAATATATACAATTCCGTAGCTATGAAGAAATAATTGGACAAACAATGATCATATAATTCTTTTGCGCTATAGGAAGTTCAATATTAGCCAAATTCAGTTCATTTTAACTAGTTTTGAGGTAAAAAATGTTTGGTGTGCGGGAGCAATGGGGTAAGTCATCCACCCTAGACTTCGAATCAAAATGACCGATTCGTTATTTACTCCCATTTAACGTTCATAAGAGAAGGTCATGCAGCCCAGGCCTTAAACCCAAACTTGGATTTCCGATTTGTAGTTTTAGGTGAGTATGAGGGCAACAGCAAAAATGACCTACTCGGTTCACTCAATTCCCCTTTTCTTGTTGCTGTAGTCAAGGTCGCTGTATGCATACAAATTGATTTATTCTGACTCGATTATAGTCTCTAGGCCCAACTCCAGGAATGTGGCAGCTTCAATTGTAGCGGTCCATAGTGTCTTGCAATAAGATAAGTTGGTTTTTTTCGGGCTTCTAAGAAATTGATTGCTTTCATAGGATTTTATTGTCTAGACTCGATATGATATGAGTTTAGTTTGCTAAACCATCCAAATGTAAATTGGGCCAGAATGGCTCCGATTTTTCTAGGGAGCTCTTCCTCTCTAACTCGAATGGATGGTGGGAATATATTTCGCTGGTATAATGAAGTCTCATTGGCTACAGCACCCTTGTAAAGGGTGATTTTTTTGAGGTTAGGATTTTCATGGTGTCAAAGAGAAAGATGCTCAGTATGCTTTGACATTTCATCATGAATAAACTTACTAACGAGCAACGCTTGCAAATCATTGAATTTTATTACCAAAATCAGTGTTCGGTTCGAAATGTGTTCAAATTTTGACAAATTTTGTTCAGCGATGAGGCTCATTTCTGGTTGAATGGCTACGTAAATAAGCAAAATTGCCGCATTTGGAGTGAAGAGCAACCAGAAGCCGTTCAGGAACTGCCCATGCATCCCGAAAAATGCACTGTTTGGTGTGGTTTGTACGCTGGTGGAATCATTGGACCGTATTTTTTCAAAGATGCTGTTGGACGCAACGTTACGGTGAATGAACACATTTCGAACCGAACACTGATTTTGGTAATAAAATTCAATGATTTGCAAGCGTTGCTCGTTAGTAAGTCTATTCATGATGAAATGTCAAAGCATACTGAGCATCTTTCTCTTTGACACCATGTCTGAAATCCCACGTGATCTGTCAAATACTAATGCATGAAAATCCTAACCTCAAAAAAATCACCCTTTAAATATCATGCGGTATGAAGAGATTGGTTTCGGTGGGGGGTCCTACCTTGATAAGTAGAAAATTCGGCAGATCTTCTGTGGCAGCTCAAAAGAAACGGTTTAGAGAGGAGCTGACAATGATTTGTAACTATAAGGATGTTGGTATACTCGTGTAGATATTTGATGTTTGTCGTCAGTAGGCAATACGTGGAGCGGAAAGCTGCGTCTTGATAGGTCTGCAGTTTATCCGCCGCTTATTGCTCACCCCTGCTGCCTATGAAGGCCACCGTAGCGCAGAGGTTAGCATATCCGCCTATGACGCTGAACATATGGGTTCAAATTCTGGCGAGAAGATCACATTGAATTTTCAGCGGTGGTTATCCCTTCCTAATGCTGGCGACATTTGTGAGCTACTGCACCATTTAGTATAGCAGCCATGTAAAATCTTCTCCACAAATAAGGTGTCACACTATGGCACGTCGTCTGGAATCGGCTATAGAAAGGAAGCGCCATATCGTTGAACTTAAAAAAACTTGAATCGGACATCACTCATGGATATGCAAGAAGTTTTCCCCTATTCCTTAATGGAATGTTCATGGGAAAATTTGTTTTTGCAGCCTCTGTTTGCGTTCCGTAATTTAAAACATGAAGACCAATTGGTGTCGAGGGTCACCCTAAGATCTTCGGGTGGAATACTATCAGAATTTCCATTATCCATTGAGATCTGGTGATGATTTCGTAGGATAGATTTTTAATTTGTGACACCAGAAAAATTCTGCCAGCTACTAAAGATAAATGTTTGTCTGTTCTCACAGCTCATAGATGTTATTCCACTTCCCCAGCAGAGAGCAGTGATTCGCGCGTAATATCTACACACCAATTAAGGGTGGGGAGTTTAAAGAGGTAGATGTTAAACAGAATCGGGGAGAAAATACCCCGTGGGGAATTCGAGTACTCTGCGTCAAAACACAAGTGAAAGGGCTTTAAGTTCGGCCTTACCGAATCTTTTATACCCTCCACTATGGATCGTATTTGACAGGTGCTATGAACGGCATTTTCAAACATATAGCAGCATACCTTGTTAAAATTTCCATTCAACTCGGATATTATTTGCAACCTCCAGAGGCTCATGAAGTCAGGTCGGGAGATCAGTTTATATGGGATCTATATCTGGTTATAGACCGAATTGAACCATACTTGGCACGCCTATTGGAAATCATAGCCAAACTTTACGAGTAAAATTTCAGCCAAATGGGGTGGTAATTGCGCCTTCCAGAAGCTTAAGAATTCGAATCGGGAGATCGGTTTATATGGCAGCTGTACAAGGTTATGAACTGATTTAGACCTTTCTTAGAACAGTCATTGGAAGTCAAAGCAAAACAATGTTGGGAAATGTCAGCCAAGAATAGCCCCCTGCAGAGGCTCAAGAAGTCAAGATCCGAGAGCGGTTTATATGGCAGCTATATCAAAACAGAGCCCGATATGCGCCATTTGCAATCGATATGCGCCATTTGCAACCGATGTACTAATAGAAAGTATAAATTCAAGCACTTAGCTTTACTCCTTCCAAAGTTAACGTGCTTTCGGCAGTATGGACGGATGAACATGGCTGGATTGACTTGCTCTCCTATGACAATCAAAAATATATTGGGTTGCCCAAAAAGTAATTGCGGATTTTTTAAAAGAAAGTAAATGCATTTTTAATAAAACTTAGAATGAAATTTAATCAAATATACTTTTTTTACATTTTTTTTCTAAAGCACGCTAAAAATAACTGCTGATAACTGACAGAAGAAAGAATGCAATTACAGAGTCACAAGCTGTGAAAAAATTTGTCAACGCCGACTATATGAAAAATCCGCAATTACTTTTTGGGCAACCTAATATATGGATTATGGGGTCTTAGACGAATATTTCGAGGTGCCACAAATTCCATAAGCGTAGCAAACCCTCTGGGGGTGAGCTAAGCATTCCCCAGAAAAGTTTTAGCCCCCCCGACCCCTCCCCCAGAATTTAAAAAATATCATTGTTTTTGAAAAAAATTTCAACGGGTTTTACCTCCCCTCTATAAATTGTGGCTGGTTTCGCTAATACCCCATCCTATGGTGGAGGGTATGAGAAGAAAACAAAACTCACTGTCGACAGTATAATCCAGTGGCAAATCCAGGCTCAGACAGACGAGTTCACCCATTATCTTGTATCTTCTCCTCGCAAGGATAGGGTAATGACCCAACAGCTACTCGACCATCTCCAACTCCTCTTCGTCATCGCACATCCTGCAGAAGTTTGCCTCTACCTGTGCCCAGCGCGGCCTCAAAGACCTGATGTTGCCAGTCGGGACTCTAATTAGCTGTACTAAGTCATGCTTTCACAGCCCCAGGATAATCGACGTAGTGTTTCACGAAATACTCGTGCACAGGGCCTTTGACTTCCTATAGCATACAGCACCTGCCCACGCCTTATACGCGCAGTCATAGTACCAGGCGTTTACCTTACTAAGAAGCTCACATAGTGATGGTCTCACTAATTTTAAAGCGAGATCTTCGGCAAACAGCAATCCATTCCTGGTCAGCTCGTCCGCCGCTTTATTCCCTGCAACAACTTGATGGGCTGAGACCCTGTAGAGCCTGACAGTCTTGCTCATGGTTCGAAGAACCTCTTGGCATCTTTTTACCAGTTTCGATCTACTGACGGCAGAGCCTGTCCAAATATAACGTAAGAGTCGGAACGTCCGATCCCGCCACTCTCGCATCAACATTGTCTTCAGTGCCTTCATCGTCATCGCGAAGACTTCGTTCGAGTGACGCAGAATAACCAATACTGGCTATAAATGCTTTAGCTGCACGGTCACTTCGTCTCCTGTGGTCCCTGTTGCCTTATCCACCTATCAATAAACTCTTCTGCAGTAGAAGAGGAATCCAGGGCGCATATTCATATTGTTCCCT
Organism: Stomoxys calcitrans; assembly: GCF_963082655.1. Lineage (NCBI taxonomy): Eukaryota > Metazoa > Arthropoda > Insecta > Diptera > Muscidae > Stomoxys > Stomoxys calcitrans. The sequence continues at coordinate 47,281,111 of NC_081554.1, read as the reverse complement.
TCGGTTTTTAGGTCTAGCACCACTTCAGCCTACTTTAGGCTGCCCTTGAGAGGCTAGCAGAATACCGCCATATTTTCACCTTTACCCATTATGGGGACATATGCATCCGATCTCGTCTAGACCCCGAATTTAAACATCAGATTCCCTCTTTACTTCCATATACCTTTTATTAGAGAATGAATTTTTGATCAGAATACATTGGACCAAATGAATCCAATTTGGAACTCAGGTATGTAGTTTAAGGTTAGTAAATGGGTAACTGCAAAAAATGACTTAAATCGGTTTACCGAGTAGGTGCTATTCTACTATTCTGTGTAATAATTAACTCGTTCTATAACATGTTCGTTTCTTAAGTCTTTTGATATCAGAATTAACTCGTTCAATAACATGTTCGTGTCTTAAGTCTTTTGATATCAGAATTCACTCGTTCAATAACACGTTCGTGTCTTAAGTCTTTTGATATCAGAATGTTCATCATAGTCATAATTATTTTAGCCCATTTCGAGAAGCGTTAATTGTTTGTCATTTGGCTCCAGAAATCCTTTTCTTTTCCCAAGCACTTTGCCAAAGTATTTCGCATTGCATATTCTTCACATCACACATCCAACTCCGAATGAAAGTGTAAGTAATTCCGTATAGACTAGGCAAACTATTGCATCATAAATCAGTTGGCTGGAAAGAAAAAAAAAAACAACTGCAAAGCAATTACAGCACATGGTGAAGGTAATGTTTTGTGGTTTTTCGTTTCGTTTGGCTTTGAATTGGCACTGACATTGTCTACATAGATGACTTAAGGTGTCACATTGCAGGAAAGGCGGAAACGCAAGGCAGCCAACACCTATTGAAGCACACACAATAAATGCCAAGCGGCGGGAGGAGATGAAAGTCGTAATGAAAGAAACCTACAATCGGATGCCGCTGTTGTTTTTGTTTTCACATTCATTCATAAATAATGTATTTATAAGCAAACACCACGATTTGATGGAAAACATCAGGCAATTGTTGCCACTTGATTGGATTGCGGCCAAGTTACCATAGAGTAAGATGTTGGAGTGCGTTTTTTGTTTTTTTTTTTGTTGGCGTCATCATCTCCGCCACTTGAAAAGTTGAATTCAAGCTGCAGGCATAGATGTCATTGGTGTTGGCGTATTATTAAATAATTCGTCATGTTTTTTTTTTCTTCTCCAGTTTGGGTTTTGAACAAGTTGTGATGCGCTACTACAGCTGGCTGATGGTCGACCATTTTATGAGGATGGGTTTTGAAGTTTAAGCGTGTCGGACATTTATGGCCATGTTGGAATGTCATCATTAATGTAGACAAACTCATGTACCACAAACACCAGCGACATTAATCTGATCATCAAAATTATTATCGCTCTTGAAGTTACACATGATTACAATGAATTTTAATAGAGATGGAGGGGCAAAAGAGTTATGAAAAGGAAGTCCCCCTCTTAGCCACTCTTTTGGTGGTGATGTTTTCGGTTCATAGATTACTAAGAATTATAATTGCAAAATTTGTTCTAGACTAGGAATATGATATCAATATGTGACTAAGATTTCTGTAGACAAAGAATATGACTGTCCACCCTCATAGAATCCCCAAAACAGACATGTTGACCGTTCAGGACAATATCTGTTAAAGATGCTGAGTTTTTGGGGGACCACTTCATAACTGAAAACCCCAGAGGAATGTATATCGTTTTAGACAATATAAGACAATTTCATTAAGTACGATAGCTATAATTCTTTATCAACACAATGCCTGTTACTATGGTCTCCAACATTCAATTAATTCCAATATTATAGCAATTCCTTTCTTTGACCATTATTTGTGCCCATGCTAGTCCGACGGAAGATAAAGACTAGCAGACCAAGGATATTTTTACGAGCGCCTAGAGAGAGAATATGACCACTGCCCCGACCCTGATATTAAAATCGTTCTGGGAGATTTTAATGCGAAGATGGGGAAGGAAGACATTTATTTGTGCCCATGCTAGTCCCACGGAAGACAAAGTCGAGCAGACCAAGGATATTTTTTACGAGCGCCTAGAGAGAGAATATGACCGCTGCCCCGCCCCTGATATTAAAATCGTTCTGGGAAATTTTAATGCGAAGATAGGGAAGGAAAACATTGTTGGTCCAATAGTCGAAAAGTTTAGCCTCCACGAGATAATGGAGACTGAAAAACCTTTTCCCCAGCTTTACTCCGCTGGATGAGCGGCTAACCACAATCCGCATAAAAGCCAAATTCTTCAACATCAGCCTTATTTGTGCCCATGCTAGTCCGACGGAAGGCAAAGACTAGCAGACCAAGGATATGTTCTACAAGCGCCTAAAGAGAGAATATGACCGCTGCCCCGCCCCTGATATTAAAATTGTTCTGGGAGATTTTAATGCGAAGATAGGGAAGGAAGACATTTTTAATCCGCCTTTGGAGCGCCTAGAGAGAGAATATGACTGCTGCCCCGCCCATAATATTAAAATTCTTCTGGGACATTTAAATGCGAAGATAGGGAGAAGGAAGACAGTTTTGGTCCAACAGTCGGAAAGTTTAGCCCCCACGAGATAACGTCCAGTAATGGGTTAAGGCTGATAGATTTCGCCGCAGCAAAAGACATGGTAGTTAGTAGCACCAGATTTCAACCGAAAAATATTCACAAAGCCACATGGATGTTACCTGATCAAAACACGAGGAACCAAATTGATCACGTTGTGAAAGATGGAAGGCATTCATCTAGCGTGTTGGATGTGCGTTCGAGCCGTGGAGCGAATATAGAATCGGATCATTACGTTGTTGCAGCAAAGGTTCGCACCCGTTTCAACATGGCGAGGAAAGTACAATCTGACACTGCACGCAAGCTGGCCATTGAAAGCTGCAAATACAACAGATGGCAAGGGCATACTTCACTCGACTGACCCAACTGCTTGATGAAAGCACTCCTTGTTCCGATGATATAATGGAAAATGCCGCGAAATCCGAACTTGGGTACCGGAAGCCTCCACCAAAAAACCCATGGTACGACCAAGAGTGTCGAGATGATACTGAAGCCAAGAATGCGGCATATAGAGCAACCTTGCAATCAGTAGCAACGCGCCAGATGAAGGAGAGGTATCGGGAGAGAGGAGAAACGTCTATTCCCCAGAAAGAAAAAGGGAATGGAAAGACGTGAGTGTGAGCGAATTGAGATGTAAGGGGGTCGTAATGAAGTCCGGAAATTCTAGCAAAGAACTAAACATCAAACCGATATCTTTGGTGCAGGCACATCCTCCTGCAGAGACAAGGAAGGAAATCTGGTACCTGACATAGATAGCAAGCTGAGGATATGAAAAAAACATTTTACCCAACTGCTGCGAAATCCGTACTTGGGTACCGGAAGCCTCCTCCAAGAAACTCCATGGTACGAACAAGAGTGTCGAGATGATACTGAAGCCAAGAATGTGGCATATAGAGCAACCCTGTAATCAATAGCAACGCGCCAGATGAAGGAGAGGTATTGGGAGAAAAGGAGAGAGGAGAAACGTCTATTCATCAGAAAGAAAAGGAAATGGAAAGACATGAGTGTGGGGGAATTGAGATGTACAAGAGTCAGAATGAAGTTCGGAAATTCTACCAAAGAATTACACATCAAACCGATGGCTTTGGTGCAGGCACATCCTCCTGCAGAGACAAAGAAGGAAATCTGGTAACTGACACAGATAACATGCTGAGGATATGGAAAGAACATTTTACCCAACTGCTAGTGTCCGATGTTGGCGTCGAAGAGGATACCGCAGAACCAATCCCTGATGATGGTATAGAATGTTTACCTCCTAGTCAGAATGAGGTCCAAGTAGCAGTGACCCGACTAAAGAACAACAAGGCAGCAGGAGCCGACGGGTTACCCGCTGAACTATTTAAGAACGAAAGCGACACGCCGATAAGGCGTATGCATCAGCTTGACTGCCCGATCTGGCTAGAAGAACGCATACACGATGATTGGAACCTCAGCATCCCCTACCATCCCCTTGTTGTTCACAAGGCCGCCTTCGATACTCCTTTACGTTCAAAGGTATTTCAAGCCATGTCTGAGTTTGGTATCCCTGCAAAATTAACAAGACTCAGCAAGAATAGGAAAGAATCTCTCCGAATCATTTAATAGCAAACGAGGTTTCAGACAAGGAGACAGCTTATCGTGTGATGGCTCCTCCTTGTCTGAGAAGATTATTCTCCTGTTGGAAAAGATTATACGAGATGCAGATGTGAATAGATATGGCACACTATTTACAAGAGATCACATGCTACTCGCCTATGCCGACGATATCGATATCTTAGGTCGGTCACCGGAAGTAGTAACTGCAGCCTTTGAAAGAATCAAAAGAGAGTCAGTGAAAATGAGTCTAGAAGTAAATGGAGATAAGACGAAATTGATGGTTTCAACTCCCAAAACGCCTTGCACAACCGAGCACATAAAGAAAATGGAGAAAGTTGGGAACCACAACTTTGAAATAGTCAGCAAATTTTTTCTGATGACACCAGTTTTGAGATTAAGCGAAGAATAATTCTGGCAAACAGATGCTACTTTAGACTAAGTAAGCAGTCTAGAAACAAGGCCACCTCTCGACCAACGAACGATTACACTATACAAGACACTGATATTAGCCGTGCTGTTATATGGTTCTGAAGGATGGGTACTTGTCAAAACAGATGAGACAGTACTTGGAGTATTTGAGAGATAGATTCTTCTTTTAAAATATATGGACCAGTTTGCGATAATGGAGAATATAGGCGACGTATGAGCTGTAAGACGACCTTAGCATAGTTACACGCATCAAAATACAACGGCTGCGTTGGCTAGGTCATGTTGTCAGAATGGATGAAGAAGCTCCAGCAAAGAAGTATTTTGAAGGCAGCAAAAAAGTATTTTGAAGGTACACGCAAACCGGGAAGACCAAAAGCCCGATGGAAAGATCAAGTGGTGGGAGACACCTCGAAACTTGGTGTCAGAGATTTTGGAATGAGTGCAGAAGATCGAGGCGCTTGGAATGCTATCGGCTAGTGGAACAAATATTCTGTCATAGCCAATTAAAGTAAAGTAAAGTAAAGAGGGCTTTTCAATGGGGCGCTCCCCTCAGGTATCCCAGCCAAATTTGTTTAGCAAGTTTTTACTTTTAAGTGGAAATAAACTTTAGTCATCACCGAGATCTGGCTGACTGATATATTGCTGACTGACTGATATAGTACTGACCCCATTTCCTCATTTCGCACACATTTTTTTGAAGAGGCGGCTGAGGAGATTCGAGCAAGATAAAAATATTGGGTTGCCCAAAAAGTAATTGCGGATTTTTCATATAGTCGGCGTTGACAAATTTTTTCACAGCTTGTGACTATGTAAATGCATTCTTTCTTCTGTCAGTTATCAGCTGTTACTTTTAGCTTGCTTTAGAAAAAAAGTGTAAAAAAAGTATATTTGATTAAAGTTCATTTTAAGTTTAATTAAAAATGCATTTACTTTTTAAAAAAAAATCCGCAATTACTTTTTGGGCAGCCCAATAAATCTAAAACTAATGCTCAGCAACCAACTATACACCACATAAACCATTAGAAAATTGTCATTTGTTTCGAATGTTTAACTCGAAATCTGCTGAATTTGACCTTCTCCTCTTAGGAAGGGTTTTAAGAAGGAAAATTTTGGTACTTTTCCCTGGGGAAAAGGTAGTTTCAGTGATTTTCCTCTGAAGGAAAGGCAGCTTCAATACACTTTCCCTGAGGGAAGGTATTTTCAGCAGTTTTCTTTAGAAAAAGCTTATTTTAGTAGTGTTGCCTCCATGCAACAGTTCTGGATTCCAAAGGCGAAAATTCTTATAAAGGCCTGTGTTCACAATTGCAAGATTTGTGTAATTTCCAAACACAAGCTTAGAACGCAGCTGATGGGAACCCTTCCTCCAGAACGTACCACGCTCAGTCGACCATTCACGAATACTGGTATTGACTTTGCAGGTCCGTTCGACATAAAAAACTACTCGGCGCGATCCTGTACTATAACAAAGGGATACGTATGTTTATTCGTTTGTTTCGCTACACGTGCTATCCACTTGGAGCTCACAAGTTCCTTGACCACTTCAGCCTTTCTAGCGGCCTTTCACCGTTTTTCTTCCAGACGTGGGTGTCCCTTAAAGATCTTTTCCGACAATGGCAAAACATTTGTTGGAGCATCGAAAGAGGTGGCGAAAAACTTTCTTCAAAGATCGCGGGACGAGACACTTTTCCAATTCTCCTACCAGCGCTTATCCTGGCACTTCATTCCACCAGGAGCTCCTCATATGGGAGGGCTCTGGGAAGCCGGGGTGAAAAGTTTTAAGGCTCATTTCCGAAAGATGGCATGAAAACGTTGGGGTTCAGTGGACTGTGAACGAAAGGGTGATAATGGCCTCCTGAAAGATAGAAATTCTTTTTGGAAGCTTGGAAAGTCCAAAACCCTTAAGACTCGAAATGAGTTTTTGGGTTATGTATGTAAAAAAGTAACCTTAATACCAAGTCACAATGACTTAACAAAAAAAAACGATATATGTTTAGATTTTACGAAGACTGAACTTTATTGCTCTCGAAGTTAAAACGGAATGAACGAGTCTTTCATTTCATAGTCATGACTTCTCAAAATAATGACATTTAGTTTACCATAAAACTAAATTTAGAACTAAAAAGTGTAGTGTTCTCAGTGCCCTCTGTATGTGGCATTATAAAAATGCAGACCTGGAAGTTGTGTGGCACAAACATTACCGGCCCATGTTGCAAGATTGCAAGGTAAAAGTTTTAAATTCAAATATATAATGGTATGAGGTCAAAAAAAAAAAAAAAAAAAAAAAAATAGGAAAATATACAATTCATACGATCTTTGAGTGTTCATAAAATGCTTGAAATTCCATATGCCTTAATACTATAAGGGTTATCTCTAGTCAAAATTTAATAACAATTCAGTTTACTTATAGATTCTAATGTTAATTTTAAATATAATCCAGTTCAATAGTTGTTGCATCAGGTGGTGCATGAGCCAGACAGCACCCAGCCGAAGATAGTATTTGTGGCGACTGGAAGAGAGCCATCACTAGCTAAAAGACCCGGTAATATAATGCGCCCATATATGTCAGATCCAAGTACGATTGAAAACGGCCCAGAGATATAAAATTTTGGATCTGCTAAAGTCAAATTAGCGAATTTTGCAGCAATGGCAGCATCAATGGATCTATTAGGCGTGTCCATTGATATGTGGTTGTTGACTCTCATTGTGGTGTCTAAAACAGTGTGAGAAGAGTGGCGAGATGCTATAGAGACTGCACATATGGACTCCGATCCTAGGACAGTTGTGTTAAGTCGTAGCTCTTCAACAAACTGTTTAGATATTTTACTAATGGCGGTGCAAGGATCAATAACTGCGCGGATATGGTGCTTTTTCTTGCCGATCACATCCAGTATTATAGCCGTTGGAAATAGCAAAGTGGCGTTTGGAGTTGCAATAGACGCTATCGTTAGTGATCGCTGGTTAGTTGAACTGGTGTTTGGTGGTTCACCTGCGGGGCTTTTTTCGACCTTTACTGTCCTTGTTTTCTTGCTTCGCAATTTTGGATTATCTATATGCAATAAGGAGTGATGGTTGCCTCCACAAAACCGACATCCTTTAGTTGAAAAACAAGAACTAGATGAGTGTTGATGGGCTAAACAGTTTGGACAGTAGCGGTGAGTCACAACTAATTGCATACGTTGTTTCGCATCCTTTTTTCGGAATACCTTGCATTTACGAAGACCGTGGTTTTGTGAACAGATTCTGCAAGAGTAATAATTTTTGTTTGCCTCGGAACGGCTAAGGCGGGATAAAATAGGTGGCATTCTGTAAGAGTAAACTAAAATATAATAAAGGACAATAATGTAACAAAAGGAAATTGAATAACTAATTTCTAACATGGTGGGAGTACCACGACTTTTACAACAGGCCGAGTTATGGTTCCCCTTTGTGTAGTTATATCGACTACTCGCACTAAATCATCCTTGCCATAATATATCTTCGAAATACGCCCCAATTTCCATTCCTGGGGTGGCAAACAGTCGTCTCTCACAACAACCATAGAACCAATCTGGATATTTGGCTGTGGTCTTTTCCATTTAATGCGCTTGTGAAGCTCTTTAAGATACTCATGTTTCCATCTAATACTGAACTGTTGAGATAATGCCACAACTCTTCGCCAACGATTAACTACAGAAATAGTAGTCTCGGATTCGTCAGGTTCGGCAGGTGAAAGCAAAGGACCCCCAGTAAGGAAATGTCCAGGGGTAAGAGCTAGCAAATCGTCGGGATTTTCGGATAAAGGTGAAATAGGTCGCGAGTTTAAACAGGCTTCGATACGGGAAAGTATAGTAGTGAATTCCTCGAACGTAAATTTATGACATCCTGCCATCTTTCGGAAATGAGCCTTAAAACTTTTCACCCCGGCTTCCCAGAGCCCTCCCATATGAGGAGCTCCTGGTGGAATGAAGTGCCAGGATAAGCGCTGGTAGGAGAATTGGAAAAGTGTCTCGTCCCGCGATCTTTGAAGAAAGTTTTTCGCCACCTCTTTCGATGCTCCAACAAATGTTTTGCCATTGTCGGAAAAGATCTTTAAGGGACACCCACGTCTGGAAGAAAAACGGTGAAAGGCCGCTAGAAAGGCTGAAGTGGTCAAGGAACTTGTGAGCTCCAAGTGGATAGCACGTGTAGCGAAACAAACGAATAAACATACGTATCCCTTTGTTATAGTACAGGATCGCGCCGAGTAGTTTTTTATGTCGAACGGACCTGCAAAGTCAATACCAGTATTCGTGAATGGTCGACTGAGCGTGGTACGTTCTGGAGGAAGGGTTCCCATCAGCTGCGTTCTAAGCTTGTGTTTGGAAATTACACAAATCTTGCAATTGTGAACACAGGCCTTTATAAGAATTTTCGCCTTTGGAATCCAGAACTGGAGACGCAACATTCGTAGCATTAAACTGTTGCCTCCATGCAATGTAATGCAATGTATGAATAGTATCAGCAATCGGGAGAAGGTACCGTGATACGGCAGGATAATAGGATAACGCTCATTATAAGTGAGGCTCTCGGAATGGGCTATGCGACTACATATTCTTAAGAGGCCTTTAGGATCACAAAAGGGGTTCAAAGTCAATAAGGAACTGGTGGACGTAATTTGCTCCCCATTTGACAATGCCTTATATTCAGTTGGATAAAATAATTTTTGTGACAAGACAATTAAACGATCTCGAACATCCTGGATTTCGTCATTGGTCAGCGAATGAGTTCGTGAAGTTATATCGGCTGAAGCACGGCAATTAGAAATAAAACGGTATACATATGCCATCACTCTAAGAGCTCTTCCCAGCGAAGAAAACCTATCCAGAGGATCTTGGTAGTTTTGGAAGTAAGTAAAGTGGCTGTGAATAGTCTTAGCTTCCAATAGTGTCTCATCTATTGGCAAACCATTCTTAATTGGCCAAAGGCTCGATGGATGCCTAAGCCACAGAGGACCAAACCACCAAAGGTCATTCTGAATTAACTCATCGGGAAACACTCCACGGGAAGCCAAATCCGCAGGATTCTGCCTTGATTCAACATGGCCCCAGTGGTCCACTGGTACTACCTCACATATTTTTGAAACACGGTTAGCCACAAAAGTCTTCCATTGGAACGCTGGTTTCATTAACCAGGCAAGGACTATCGTTGAATCTGTCCAACAGAAAACCTTGCAATTTGGAATGGACGGCAGAATCGATTCAATGGCCTCCGCCAGTAAGGCCGCGCCACAAAGTTCGAGTCTAGGAATTGAAATTGTCTTCAATGGTGCCACCCTCGATTTTGACATAAGGAGGTGTGTGACAATTTCACCGCTGGGAGCCGCGACTCGAACATAAATGGCTATTGCGTACGCCTTTTCAGAGGCGTCACAGAAGCCATGGAGTTCCATATCGCTTTCAGGAGTGAAATGTATCCAGCGAGGAATTCGTATATCTCCAATCCTAGAATAATTCCCCAAGAATGAATGCCATGCTGCAAGTAAATTCGGAGGAAGGGGATCATCCCACCCGACTTTGGATAACCAAACATCCCGCATTAGAAGTTTTGCGAGAACTATGAAGGGGCATAGCCACCCAGCTGGGTCGAATAGTTTCGATATATTGGAAAGAATATTCCTCTTAGTGGGATCGGAATTTGCGTCTAATTGCCCGGCTACGAAATAAAAATCATCAAGTTTCGCGTTCCAACGAACACTCAGAGTCTTGGCCTTACTTGAATCTTCAAACTCAAGAAATTCGGAATTCAGAAGATGGTCCTTTGGAATGGATTTTAGGAACTCCTTAGAGTTAGAAGTCCATTTTCTCAATAAAAAACCGGCTGTCCCCAAGGCCGAAATGAGTTCCTTCTGGGTCTTAGTTGCGGACAAAATATCATGACTCCCCCCAAGAACATCGTCGACGTACATCGACGATTCCAAAATCTCGCTTGCAAGCGGATATTGAAGCCTTACGTCTGTAGCCAGTTGCTGAATTGTGCGTAGAGCCAAGAATGGGGCACAATTTACCCCAAACGTAACCGTCTGTAGCTCAAATTCTTCGATTTCATCGTAAGGGGACTTTCGGTAGAGAATTCTCTGGAATGTAGTGTGTTTCGGATGGACACAAATCTGGCGATACATTTTTTCAATATCGCTATTGAAAACCACTTTATAAAATCGCCACTGGAGTAATAAAGTGCACAGATCTTTCTGCAAAGATGGACCAGGGTGGAGGACGTCGTTCAAACTCATACCATTAGAGGTAGGGTTTGACGCGTTGAACACTACACGAACTTTTGTAGTAACGCTATTTGGACGAACAACAGCATGGTGTGGCAAGTAGTGAAAATTGGATTTGGGAGTGAAATCAATGTCCCTTACCCTCTTCATATGGCCTAATTCAATATACTCTGCCAGAACCGCATCGTACTGCCTCTTGAGCTCAATATCTCTGAGAAGCCGATTCTCATTTCTTGTATACTGAGAAAGAGCTATCTTTTGGGACTGCCCGAGTTGAATACCGGAAGGAAATTCGGGTTTAAATGGCAGCGTAACAATATACCGGCCTGCCTCGTTTCTGGTGGTGGTTTCCACGAACATGTCCTCACAATACTTGTCCATATCGGAAATAGGTTTAACCCTAGGGAGGTCCTCCAGTTCCCAGAATTTGGAAACTAGTTCATCTAAGGCGATATCATCTGGAAGTGAAACAGTAGTGCGGAAGACTGAAATAGGCTCTTTTGGAATGGGACCGGTCAGAATCCAACCAAATACTGTTTCTTGGGCCAAAAGAGACCCACAAACTGGATTAATAATGCCATTTAACATGACCTGCGGAATCAGATCTGCCCCTATCAAAATGTCAATATACGATGACCGATAAAACTCAGGGTCTGCCAGGTGGATGTCAGGAAGTGTGGAAAACATTTCCTCGGATACAGAAAAAGTAGGCAGTGAGGATGTTAGCTTAGGAATGACCATAATGGGAGCCTCCAGGTCAAAACCTGAAGTCATTGGAGAAGTGATTTGAAGCATACATATTTTCTGAGCCTTCGCAGAGAGGGTGCCATTAAGGCCGGATATATGAGCCATAAATTTGCGTGCTTTTAGTTTAAGCAAGTTGAAAAGGTGTTCTGACAGGAAAGACGCTTCCGACCCAGAATCGAAAAGTGCTCGTGCCTTGAAAATCTCCCCATTATGTCGGATACCAACCATGGCCGTTCCCAACAGCACGGTCTTGCTGTTGGCTGCGAAACAAGACTGTATGGGAACAATGGAATCACCATTGGAAGTGGACTGTATCGATTTCTGATCAGTTTCGGGAATTTCCATTTCCTCATTGCAGTCTTGATGCAGTAGAGTGTTGTGCCTCCTGTTGCATTTTTGGCAGTTAAATGCACTTTTACAGTCTTTGACAAGATGTCCCTTAGAAAAACAATTAAGGCATAATTTTAACTGCTTCACGGTTGTCAGTCTATCGGCGTAGGTCATATTATGAAATTTCGAACACAATCTTATGGTGTGGTTTTCATTGGGGCATAACTTACAATTTGGAATGACAACACCATTTCGATACGAATTCACTCTTTTGGAGGAGCTATTCTTTGGCATTGATTTGCCAACGTTCTCGTTCTTGGAATTTGATATCGATTGAGAAGTGCTGGGAAAACCGAAATCCCTCACCGTCTCCAATGTCTGAAATCGACATGTCAAGAAGGAATCAAGTTCTGTCCAAGATGGAAAGTCACTTTTATTCTTGACTGATTGCTCCCACAGGGACAATGTGATCTCAGGCAAACGCATGGAACAAACATACACAAAAATGGGGTTCCAACTCTTGATATCTATACTATAGAGCTTTAGTGAAGCTATAATCCCATTTATAGTACTTTGAATCTGCTTTATGGACTCGCTTGATTCAACGGTAATTCCTGGCAAATTAAAAAGGGTCTTAAGTTGGCTGTTCAGTAGTAAACGTTTGTTGTCGAATCTAACCTCCAACGCCCTCCATGCTAACTCAAATCCCTCATTCGTGAGAGGTGCCTTTCGAACTATTTCCCTGGCTTCACCGCGAGTCTTGGAATTCAAGTGAAATAATTTTTCGACAGGGGAGAGCCTCGTGTTATTGATGTATAAGGCAGTAAAAAGGTCGCGAAACGATGGCCAGGAGAGGTAATCCCCGTGAAAGAGGTCGGTGTCACAAGGAGGTAGGTTTACATTCGGACTCGAAGAGAATTCCAACCGCGTTGGATTGGGGGGAGAAACAGCAGCGGACCTTTTGGATTCTATAACCTCACTTATTTTAGCTATGCCATAAACGTAAGTTCGATAAGTGGTCTGATACCGCGCTTTCAGGGTTTCTATGTCCCTCTTATCGTCAGCAGCGGCTAACTCAGCCAAGCTAGCCTCATACTTTGGTTTAACTCTCTGCCATATTTCCCTCAACTCGTCCCGATGAACCTCCAAGGAGTGGATCGCGGACTGGTGCAGAAGTTCGCTTTCGAGTTCTGCATTGAACTCGATTAAAGCATCGGATATTTGGATAAAGTTTGATAGGGCCATTCTGTTCTATCAAAAATCTTTCGCTAGCAACGGATGTCAAAAAAAAAGGAAAATTCGATGCAAATTATACGGGCCACTACTTCAAAGGAAATTTCTACCAGAATCGATGTTCTGAAGGAAGTGAGTGGATCCCAAGAGGGCAAACCGAACAAAGGTGATCCAAAAAAAAAGCTAATCTCCACGTCTAAGAACTCTAAAACGTCCAAACAATAGCTATATAGCCAACTATGAAGAACACAGTATGCAGTACTATTCACTCCACTAAAAATTGTCTGCAATGTAATTCGTATCAGAAACAAGGAATTAAAAATTTGATTCTAATTGTTATTTCACTTTGAAAAAATAAAACGAAATATCGGAAACTTAATGCACAAAGGACAGTCTGGTTAATATACGACTTTGGAATTGTCGTACTTACTAATGCACCGAAGAGGAATCAAAAAATTTGTTTGGTTGTATCCACTAGAATAGACTGCAGCATCAAAAATATCAATTATAAACACTTTTATCCAACACAATTATTTCTTTCACCTGGCCCTTTGATTTCTCTTCTCAATTGTGTGGTTTCATCGAATTTTTCTAAAGTTGCTTTATCAATTAGCGAAATGCTGTTCTTCTTCTTCCACTATTCTATTTAAATAGTCTCAATTATCAAAATTATTCAATTGTCTACTATTTCTTTACCAGCAAACTGCTCACTACTCACGTGGACTTTCTAAAACAGTAACAGCAATACCAAATGCACTAAATGTTTGTCCAAATTTGACAATTCGGTTATATTTCAATCGCTCAATCTTTTTTCTCTTCGAATAATATGAAATTTTAATAAATTTAACATCCAAATATTCATTTAATTCCTTTATTTATTTCGATGGCATCAAGTCAAAATGAAATTTTATAAAATCTATCACATGCTCGTCTACACTATATGTTATCACACTTAGTTTGGAAATTTCAACGAATAAGACGAAAAGGCAAAAAATCATCAACATTCGAGCGACCTGATGTGGGAGACAACGTGTAGCTTAGCTTTGGTTAAGCTACAAAATCTAGTTCTTGACGGAGGGATTGTAGTATGGTGAGAAAAAATTATAAAACTGGTACTGGTACTGCTTGTGGTTCTCTCGTGTAGTCAGCGAATAAAGAAACAACAAGGGATGGGTAGTCTGTAGGTACCTACAACTTTTATCAAAAAGGAATGAAAATCAACGTGGATGATTGATTCTGTGGTGATCGATTGGAATATGGATAGGAAAAAATATGATGTAAAGAGTATTTTTTTTGTTGTTGCCTGTTTTTTAATAACCACTATGATGAACACGAATGTACCATATACGACAAAAAAACTGTCAAGTAGAGCCTTTGGAGACCATTAGTGTAATTACTGTGCTTTGTCTTCTTATAAATCAAGATCAAAGTTTTTGTGTTTAAGAGGATTGAAATTGAAATAAGCAAAATAATTTGACACACTTGATAAGGAGATTGGTTTGAAATGTGTGAACCAATTCAGCGAATTTTTTTGAAGTTGTAATTGCCAGAAGTTTAAGCAAAATATTATAAGCAAGCAAACGAAAGAATTTAGTATCAATTTCTTGGAAAAAATTGAACTTACAATGAAATTGAAATCACTTTCACGGAAATGAATTTTTGTGTAATTGACCTTCACAAAAAAAGAATGTTGCTCGTACTTTCTAAACTTATGTAGGAAGAAATTTTGTACGACAATGGCATGTAGGTTACCTGGTTTTCCTTGTGAACTGCAGGGATTGATTTGGATGATTTTCCAGATTTCACGTCTTTTAGGTTAGCCAAAATCCGGGTTGAAGGATCATGAAAACGTTGGGGTTCAGTGGACTGTGAACGAAAGGGTGATAATGGCCTCCTGAAAGATAGAAATTCTTTTTGGAAGCTTGGAAAGTCCAAAACCCTTAAGACTCGAAATGTGTTTTTGGGTTATGTATGTAAAAAAGTAACCTTAATACCAAGTCACAATGACTTAACAAAAAAAAACGATATATGTTTAGATTTTACGAAGACTGAACTTTATTGCTCTCGAAGTTAAAACGGAATGAACGAGTCTTTCATTTCATAGTCATGACTTCTCAAAATAATGACATTTAGTTTACCATAAAACTAAATTTAGAACTAAAAAGTGTAGTGTTCTCAGTGCCCTCTGTATGTGGCATTATAAAAATGCAGACCTGGAAGATGTGTGGCACAAACAAGTAGCTTTTTCTTTAAGGAAGGCTAACGGTGATTTTTGTTGAAGGCTTTCGAAATGCAGATGTAAGCATGGTCGTCTATGCCCCTGAACGCTTGGTTCGAATCCTGACGAGAACCTCAGCAAATATTTTACAACAGTGGTTTTCCCCAACCAATTCTAGCGACATTTGTGAAGTACTAAGCCATGCATACCCAAGTGGTGTCGCACTGCCATTCGGACTCAGCTGTAAAAAGGAGGTTCCTTATTATTGAGCTTAAATTGGATTCAGACAGCATTCTGAGAATTTTGTTGTAAGCTAGTGTGATAACAGTTTAAGATGATTTGTTTCAGAATATTTTATAGTTTTTCTAAACACTTAAAAAGTGATCACTCAACATTTCAGCTTCAAATCATTGTGTATGCGTCTCGAGGCTTTTCATTTTGCAAATCTTATTTTTACCTTGAAATAGGAAAACACCAACAGACGCCCAAACACTAAATTTTTTGTAATTTCCATCCAACGCCAAGCAATATGTTTGGATAAGTAGTCAATATACGAGTGCGAGTGCATGTAAAGTTGCATTGCATCTCTTTTAAAAGCAATGCATATAAGTATTGGATTGCCCAAAAAGTAATTGCGGATTTTTCATATAGTCGGCGTTGACAAATTTTTTCACAGCTCTGTGACATTCTTTCTTGTCAGTTATCAGCTGTTTTTTACACTAGAAAAAAAGTGTAAAAAAGTATATTTGGTTAAAGTTCATTCTAAGTTTTATTAAAAATGCATTTACTTTCTTTTAAAAAATCCGCAATTACTTTTTGGGCAACCCAATATATCAGCTCTGTAAGCTTATGAAGACCCTGAAGTAGCTGTCTATTGTTATTCGGAAATTGGCAGGTATTGGCATTTGGCCAATAGCCAGAAAGAAAAAACTTGATAATTTTACAAAGCCGCCAACACCCCAATGACTTATAGCCACAATAAACATAGGCCACATTTTTTGTAGTTTTATTTTCCAATGAATGGAAATCGCAGCAATTGAAAGGCATAGTTATGATGCCATAATTGGGCGTAGGAAAAAAAGCCGAAGAAATATAATGCGTTTGTTGAGAAAACGAAAAATGAAGAAAAAACGTGAGAAAATTTGTAAATTTATTTGAATAGGCATATCATGTAAACTTCGATGGATAAGTGATATCCACAAATTATATATATTTTATTTATGTTATAGAAGGAAAAATTAAAAAAAAAAAACTTGAAAAATATTTGCCTTAAATCATATAAACTCCCTATTTTACCCATTTTTCGTTACTCACCAAAATATATGCATTATAAAATGCAACTGAAAAATCCCATATTCAATTTGTCATGGACTGTCCCATATACAGTAAGCAATTGACTTAAGTAGCAACATTGAAAACTATAGAAATTAATTTGATTTGTGTGGCTTGTGGAAGGCGTACATGTGTGTGTATATGGTGCCAAAGAAGCACCTGTCTGAGGCGGATTTTTGTTTGCTGAAAGATTTTGTCTTAGCCCCATATATGATCGAAAGCTATTGAACTTGAATTGTAATGCGATTTTGCAATATTGTGGTTCGAACGAGTCTTAAAATGGTGCGATATGTTATTTAGCATTTATTGCTGGCATAGCGTACATAACAAATAAATCGATTGATCACAATAATAGATGTGAGTAGCAAATACATTGCTGCCTATAGCCAACAAAAAAAAAGGGTGATTTTTTTGAGGTTAGGATTTTCATGCATTAGTATTTGACAGATCACGTGGGATTTCAGACATGGTGTCAAAGAGAAAGATGCTCAGTATGCTTTGACATTTCATCATGAATAGACTTACTAACGAGCAACGCTTGCAAATCATTGAATTTTATTACCAAAATCAGTGTTCGGTTCGAAATGTGTTCAAATTTTGACAAATTTTGTTCAGCGATGAGGCTCATTTCTGGTTGAATGGCTACGTAAATAAGCAAAATTGCCGCATTTGGAGTGAAGAGCAACCAGAAGCCGTTCAAGAACTGCCCATGCATCCCGAAAAATGCACTGTTTGGTGTGGTTTGTACGCTGGTGGAATCATTGGACCGTATTTTTTCAAAGATGCTGTTGGACGCAACGTTACGGTGAATGAACACATTTCGAACCGAACACTGATTTTGGTAATAAAATTCAATGATTTGCAAGCGTTGCTCGTTAGTAAGTCTATTCATGATGAAATGTCAAAGCATACTGAGCATCTTTCTCTTTGACACTGAGGTATAAGGCACTGGTGAAGAGCCATAGAAAGGGAGTTTAAGAAGGTCCAGAGTTTCTTGAGTCGGAATCACGGTAGCGTTGAGATCCAAACCGCAGGCAGGTCTGGAGAATATACTGAATATGTGACCAATTGAATTCTATTGAATTGCCCAAAAAGTAATTGCGGATTTTTCATATAGTCGGCGCTGACAAATTTTTTCACAGCTTGTGACTCTGTAATTGCATTCTTTCTTCTGTCAGTTATCAGCTGTTACTTTTAGCTTGCTTTAGAAAAAAAAGTGTAAAAAAGTATATTTGATTAAAATTCATTCTAAGTTTTATTAAAAATGCATTTACTTTCTTTTAAAAAATCCGCAATTACTTTTTGGGCAACCCAATATATTCGGAACTGCACCGCCAAGTTTCGCTTAGGCTGAGGCCTAGTCCTTGAATACCTGAATACCTAGGCCTAGTCCTTGAATACCTAGGCCTAGTCCTTGATTCGGAACTATCCTGGAAGAAGAATATGGAAGAAATAGCCTTAAGGCACTGTGCGCGATTTGCAGTAGGAAATGGGGGGTCAGTCCAAAGATGATTTACGCGTATTGTGAAACTAGTACTGATTGAAATCCACACCGCAGGCAGGTCTGGAGGCTTTGCTAGATATTCGACCTATTGAATTGTATATTCGTAACTGCGCCGTCAAGCTTGCGCTCAGGCTGAGGGAGCTCGGCATGCTGAAGGAGGACGGACATTTCCACTCTGGATACCATGGATGCGGAGGGTAGATTTAAGAGGGTCTGAGACTATCTGGCACCGACACCGATCAAGAATATTATTGGGTTGCTCAAAAAGTAATTGCGGATTTTTTAAAAGAAAGTAAATGCATTTTTAATAAAACTTAGAATGAACTTTAATCAAATATACTTTTTTCACACTTTTTTTCTAAAGCAAGCTAAAAGTAACAGCTGATAACTGACAGAAGAAAGAATGCAATTACAGAGTCACAAGCTGTGAACAAATTTGTCAACGCCGACTATATGAAAAATCCGCAATTACTTTTTGGGCAACCCAATACATTTATTATTCGCTTTTCCGAGTGGCAGGAGTGTTTGAGGACCAATACAGAGACACTCGAAGCTTCGGTCTTCACTAACGGCTCCACCGCGGAGGCAGGGACGGGATTGGGGGTCTACTCCGACGCACTCAATATACGAAAATCACTGAGACTGCCGGACGAGTGTACGGTCTTTAAGGCAGAGGTTTGTGCCAATTACGGTAGCAGCCAAAGTAATCCTGGGAGGGAATTTGGGGAACAGGGGCAAACTTCTCCCATATCAATGTGTGCTGTCTGATTAAAGTTTTAGCTCAATGATAAGGGGCCTCCTTTTTATAGCCGAGTCCGAATGGCGTGGCGCGGTGTGGCCTAATCTAGACTTGAAGAGGTCTACCGCTTGATAAAAAAGACGTCTCAGTCACGACGTCTCACTTTGCCAGTAATAATTATTCCCGAAGCTGTGATTAGATGGAGGAAGAAGAGCCTAAAGAACATCTGCTGGGTGTATTCCCGCATGTGGTCCTATCTGGACCATATTTAGTTCGAATGTCGGCAGGTCTAAAAAAACTCATTGGTCTAAGTTTCATTGAAATCGGGTAATAAATGCCCCTCTTCTGGGCTTGAGACCCTGAATCGCCAGATCAGCCTAAAAGGCAGTTATGTTCCAATATACCCCGATATGGACCATATTCGCTTCGGAATTTTTAGGCTAACTCACTATGCCAAATTTCAGCTAAATCACACAATAAATGAGCCTGATATCGGTTCAAGACCCTAAAGCGGCAGATTGATCTATATGACAGCTATAACTGAATATTATCTAATGCAGATCATTCTCGGCTGGGATAGTGGGGGCCTAGTGCAACTCACTGCTCAAATTTTCAGCAAAATTGGATAATACGTCTGTTATATGCTTAAGAGCCTACATAGCCAGAACGTACATATGGCAACTATATCCACATATGGTTCGATCTGAACCATATTCGATTTGAATGTCGACGGGCCTGATAAAGCTCACTGTGCCAAATTTCAACGAAATCGGACAATAAATGCGCCTGTTAAGGGCTTAAGACCCGTAATCGCCAAATCGGTCTAAATAACAGCTATATGGCAAATAGTAGCCGATTTGCCCCATTCAAGAATTTAACTTGCGTATGAAAGAAATACGGGGTTGTGCCAAATTTCAGCTCAATATCTTAATTTTTAAAAACTGTAGTAGCGTAATTACAACTTACGGACGCACAGACGGACGGACGCACAGACACACGGACATCGTTGAATCGTTCGAGAATTTTACGACGATCAAAAAATATGTTCTCTGTAGTGTATTGCTTAACGGAAGAATTAAATGATTCTATTCACAGATAAAAATAATTTTTAAAAACAACAACTTTTGTCACAAAACCGACGACAAAATTTGTTAATTTTCCCGCAACAATTTATTTTGAATTTCAACGATCCTAAGTAGGAATATGTTGTTGAAAGGCACTCGCCTTGCAACCCAGTATATAACAACAACAAAACCAAAAAACCATTTTACCAACAATGCACAGTGGGAGAAAATCGAAAAAAACTAGTAAAAATATACCATTAGAGAATCGATAGAGATAACTTTTTGAAATTTGAAACGGTTAAAACTGAGGTGCTATCGAGAGCTAGCCGCTTGCAATTTTCCACAAATACTTTTTATTAGTGTAGGTCGGTTGGCATTGTAAATGAGCCAAATCGGTCCATGTTTTGATATAGCTGCCATATAAACCGATCTTGGGTTTTGACTACTTGAGCTTCTAGAGGGCGCAATTTTCATCGGATTTGACTCAAAGTTTGCACGTGGTAGTTTGGTATCACTTTAAACAACTGCGCTAAGTATGATTCAAATCGGTCCATGTTTTGATATAGCTGCCATATAAACCGATCTTGATCTTCACTTCTTGAGCCTCTAAAGGGCGCAATTATCGTCCGATTTGATTGAAATTTTACACGTGGTGTTTTGGTATCACTTCCAACAACTTCGTCTAGTATGGTTCAAACCCGTCCATGTTTTTATATAGCTGCCATATAAACCGATCTTTGGTTTTGACTACTTGAGCCTCTAGAGGGCGCAATTCTCGTCCGATTTGACTCAAAGTTTGCACGTGGTGTTTTGGTATCACTTTAAACAACTGCGCTAAGTATGGTTCAAATCGGTCTATATTTTAATATAGCTGCCATTTAAACCGATCTTGGGTCTTGACTTCTTGAGCCTCTAGAGAGCGCAGTTATCGTCCGATTTGATTGAAATTTTACACGTGGTGTTTTGGTATCACTTCCAACAACTGTGTGAAGTATGATTCAAATCGATTCATAATCTGGTACAGCTGCCATATAAACCGATATGGGATCTTGACTTCTTGATCCTCTAGAGGGCGCAATTCTCATTCGATTTGGCAGAAATTTTGTACAACGGCTTCTCTCATGATCTTCAATATACGGTGTCTAATATGGTCTTAATCGATCTATAGCTTGATACAGCTCCCATATAAACCTATCTCCCGATTTTGCTTCTTGAGCACCTACAAGGCGCAATTATTATCCGAATGAACTGAAATATTACACAATGACTTCTACAATGTTCAGCATTCGTTTATGATTCGAATCGGACTATAACTTGATATAGCTCCAATAGCATAACAGTTCTTATTCATGCGATCCATGGTGGAGGGTATATAAGATTCGGCCCGGCCGAACTTAGCACGCACTTACAGTCAAGATTCAAGTTTAAGCTCAGTGATGAGGGGTCTCCTTTTATTAGTTGACTTGGAACGGCGTGCCGCGGAACGACACCTCTTTAGGGAGAAGTTTTTGCCATGTAGGCAAAGTACATCAAAAATATCGCCAGCATTAGAAATGGAAAACCACCGTTGAAATTTTTTTCTGATGGTCTCGCCAGGATTCGAACCCAGGCGTTCAGCGTTGCAAGCGGACATACTTACCTTTGCGCTGAGGGAGGCTCCAATCGCATGTTTACTTCTTAATAAAGGGGAAAGCATGCTGTTAGAGAAATGCAAAAACATCAGTCCATTCACTACCACGACCACGCTTACAGGACTATATAGGGTGGGTGATTCAAAATAACAATTTTTGTTGAAAAACCCTATATAGTAGATTACAAATTAACTAATTCAACATTCAAATATTATAAGTGTAGTAATTTTTATTATTTGTAGTAATTTTTTGAAAGCTCAGCGTTCATACTTAAAGTTTTGTAATACCTTATAAACGGTTTTAAGTCCACATTCCCTAACACTGCCTTTCTATTTTTTTTTTTCATTTCAGGTAATTGTTATGCTGTTTAAATAAATGTCTCAACATTTTGTTTGCAAAAATGTAAGTAGCACCACATAGACCAAATACCAAACCAGCAAAATAACTTTGAACAAACAAAAATAGAATTAATTTAACAAAAAAAAGCTAAACAAAATCCTAATAAAAAAATACCATTGGCCACAGTCAACAACGTATACGAAATACTATAAAAATAATAAAAGAGCAACAAAATTCAATAATGACAGCACCCCAACAGCTATGTTGACGAAAATTAAAACTCCACAGTTTGACAAGTTAAACAACCTTTGATACAGCAACCAGCACGTTAGCCACAAGCACCCAAAAAGCGGTCAACAAAATCAAAATTACACTTAAGTTGTCACAAAGACAGCTCTATTCAATTACCACAAGCATCGAGCAACTGTTGACTTATGGTGGCGACAGACCAAAAAGCAAAGCTACCAACCGATAAATTTTTGAATTTAGATTTCAAGGTGCACTCAAAGAATGCACTCTGATAATTAAGAAATAATTACCGAAAAAAAAATCAAATGGTTGTAATTGAACAATTAAACTTTTGACAGTTCTTCAATGAGAAAAAAAAACAGATAAAATCTTAAGACTGGTTATCATCAAGATGAAATAAACACTTGTCGTATCCAATGTAAGTCGACGTTGAACTCAATGGATAATTTGTAGATGCCAAATGTGTTATTATGAAGAAACAATGTCGAAAAAGTGGTTCTAATATCTGATCTGATAGGGAGATGAGGTTAAGGTCGCCTGCGATTAAACTTAGACAAGTTCTTTGAATGGTAGTTTCAAATAGAAAAACATCACCTCCAAAATTTCAGGCAAATCTAGTAATAATTGCGCCCTCCAGAGGCTCAATAAGTCAAACTGGGAGATCGGTTTATGTGGCAGCTATAGCAGGTTATATACCGATTTAGACCACACTTGGAACAGTTGTTGCAAGTCATACCAAAAGGATATATGCAACATTTCAACCATATGGGATAAGAGTTGCGCCCTCTATAACTCCAAGAAATCTAATCGGGAGATCGGTTTATATGACGGCTATATCAGGTTATGGACTGATTAAGACCATACTTGACCCCGTTGTTGGAAGTCAAAACAAAACACTTCACGCAAAATTTCAGCCAAATCGGATAATACCTGCGCCCTCTAGGGTCTCAAGAAGTCAAGACCCCAGATCGGTTTATAGCTATAGCAATTTATGAACCGATTTGAACTGATCTTAGCACAGTTGTTGAAAGTTATAACCAAACTCGTTATGCAATATTTCAGCCAAATCGGATAGAAATTAGTCCCTGTAGAGGCTCAACAAGTCTAGACCCCAGATCGGTTTATATGGCAGCTCTATCAGGTTATGGACCGATTTGAACCATTCTTAATACAGGTGATGAAAATCATAACAAACCACCTCATGCAAAATTTCAGCCAAATCGGATAATAATTGTGCCCTCAAGCGGCTCGAGAAGTCAAGACCCCAGATCGGTTTATATGGCAGCTATATCAGGTTATGGATCGATTTGAACCATTCTTAATACAGTTGTTGGAAGTCATAACAAAACACCTCATGCAAAATTTCAGTCAAATCGGATAGGAATTGCGCCCTTTAGTGGCCCAAGAAGTCAAGACCCCAGATCGGTTTATATGGCAGCTATATCAGGTTATGGACCGAATTCAACCATACTCAGGACAGTTGTTGAAAGTTGTAACAAAACACCGCATGCAAAATTTCAGCTAAATCGAATAATAATTGCGCCCTCTAGTGGCTCAAGAAGTCAAGACCCCAGATCGGGTTATATGGTAGCTATATCAAGTTATGGACCGATTTGAACTGATCTTAGAACAGCTGTTGAAAGTTATGACGGAACACCTCATGCAAAATTTCAGTCAAATCGGATAGGAATTGCGCCCTTTAGTGGCCCAAGAAGTCAAGACCCCAGATCGGGTTATATGGCAGCTACATCAGGTTATGGACCGATTTGAACCATTCTTAATACAGTTGTTGAAAGTTATAACAAAACACCTCGTGCAAAATTTCAGCCAAATCGGATAATCCTGCGCCCTCTAGGGGCTCAAGAAGTCAAAACCCCAGATTGGTTTATATGGCAGCTATATCAGGTTAAGGACCGATTTGAACCATTCTTTATACAGGTGATGAAAATCATAACAAACCACCTAATGCAAAATTTCAGCGAAATCGAAAAACAATTGCGCCTTCTAGTGGCTCAAGAAGTCAAGACCCCAGATCGGTTTATATGGCAGCTATATCAGGTTATGGACCGATTTCAACCATACTCAGCACAGTTGTTGAAAGTCATACTAAAACACCGCATGCAAAATTTCAGCCAAATCGAATAATAATTGCGCCCTCTAGTGGCTCAAGAAGTCAAGACCCCAGATCGGTTTATATGGCAGCTATATCAGGTTATTGACCGATTTGAACCATTTTTAATACAGTTGTTGAAAGTTATAACAAAACACCTCGTGCAAAATTTCAGCCAAATCGGATAAGAATTGTGCCCTCTAGCGGCTCAAGAAGTCAAGATCCCAGATCGGTTTATATGACAGCTATGCCAGGTTAAGGACCGATTTGAACTATTTTTAGCACCGTTGTTGAAAGTTACAACACATCACCTCATGCAAAATTTCAGCCAAGTCGGATAAGAATTGTGCCCTCTAGCGGCTCAAGAAGTCAAGATCCCAGATCGGTTTATATGGCAGCTATATCAAAACGTGGACCGATATAGCCCATTTACAATCCCAACCGACCTACACTGATATGAAGTATTTGTGCAAAATTTCAAGTGGCTAGCTTTACTCCTTCGAAAGTTAGCGTGCTTTAGACAGACGGACGGACAGACGGATGGACAGCCGGATGGACAGACGGACAAATGGACGGACATGACTACTTCGACTTAAAATGTCATGACGATCAAGAGTATATATACTTTATGGGGTCTTAGACGAATATTTCGGGGAGTTACAAACAAAATGACGAAATTAGTATACCCCCATCCTATGGTGGAGGGTATAAAAACACCACCTCCAAAATTTCAAGCAAATCGAGTAATAATTGCGCCCTCCAGATGCTTAAGAATTTAAACTGGCAGATCGGTTTATGTGGCAGCTATATCAGATTATATACCGATTTAGACCATACTTGGAATAGTTGTTAAGGGTCATACCAGAATACTTCATGCAAAATTTCAGCCAAATCAGAAAGAATTGCGCACTCTAAAAGTCAAGACCCAAGGTAGGTTTATATGGCAGCTGCATCAGATTATCAACCGATTAAGACCATACCTAGCACAGTTGTTGGAAACACCACGTGCAAAATTTCAGCCAAATCGCATTAGAATTTCATCCAAATCGCGGATCATTACCTTGTTTCAGCAAATGTTCGCAACCGTTTGAACATGACGAGAAAAGTACGATCTGATACTGTACGGAAGTTGGACATTGAAAAAGCGGCAAAAACCCCACTACTAATGGCAGCGGCATACTCCACTCGACTGATCCAACTGCTTGATGAAACCACTCCTTGTTGCGATGATATAATGGCTCAGTGGCAAACTGTTGCCCACTCCATGGAAAATGCCACAAAATCCGTACTTGGGTACCGCAAGCCTCCTCCCAGAAACCCATAGTACGACCAAGTGTGTCGAGATGCTACTGAAGCCAATGCGGCATATAGAGCAACCCTGCAATCAGTAGCAACGCTCCAGATGAAGTAGAGGTATCAGGAGAAAAGGAGAGAGGAGAAACGTCTATTCCGCAGAAAGAGAAAGGAAATGGAAAGATGTGAGTGTGAGCGAATTGAGATGTACAGGAGTCAGAATGAAGTCTGGAAATTCTAGCAAAGAATTAAACATCAAACCTATGGCCTTGGTGCAGGCACATCCTCCTGCAGAGACAAAGAAGGAAATCTGATAACTGACACAGAATAACATGCTGAGGATGTTATCATTCCGTTTGTAACACCTACTTCCAGGTGTTACAAACGGAATGACGAAATTAGTATACCCCCATCCAATGGTGGAGGATATAAAAATGATTGTCCATTGTGGTACTTCTTATGTACTCAGTGAGTAGGCCGTCCTAGACCATTTGATACTGTAGCCTAAGATTGCAAAGCGCTTTGATTTCTGAGCGTCCCCTCTCAGTTGTTGTATTGGGTTGCCCAAAAAGTAATTGCGGATTTTTTAAAAGAAAGAATGCAATTACAGAGTCACAAGCTGAGAAAAAAATTGTCAACGGCGACTATATGAAAAATCCGTAATTACTTTTTGGGCAACCCAATATGTTACTATGCTGACATTTTTCTCGAGTGTAAATTTTAATTTGTGCATTCAGAGCGTGTCTAATCCAATATTTTTCATATCTGTTTGAATAACCTTAGAATTTTTGTACAGCTTATTAAGAATAACAAAAAACAAACCACACAATAATGTAACCTGCTGTTAATCTTGTTTCATGTGGACCTCCTGTTGATTATCTCAAATATTTTGTGCAAGTTGTCAAAATATTTAGTCTTAAATTACACTGGCATTGCCATTTGGGTAGTTTTGACATGGTTCAAATGCAAAATGATTGATGGTTATTGTGAAAGTATTCAAGGCAGCAGTCAATTGCAGCTTTTGTGATGACCTAACTACAAGAATATTGATAATGATCTCGGAGAAGAGTTTTGCTCTTCGGATAGTTTCGAAAGAAAATATAAGACACCTCCATAGCAACATAACAATCAGTGTAAAGTAGATAGATGACTCAAACCATACTTGGCCTATAAATGGCAAGGGTATTGACTTTGTCGAAGATATGTCGTTAAAAAGCATCAAATCTGTCAAAAGGTCCATTTATGGTACGAAAATAAATCGTGGCATTATTTTAAATTATTTGGCAAAACTTCTTACATGGGGAATACTGGTGTCCCACGCTTTTTATACCCTACACCACTACTATGATATAGGGTATTATAACTTAGTGCAGTTGTTTGTAACATCCAAAAGGAAGAGAGATTACCATTACTGCGTTACCCTTTACCATGTCGATCATTCGGCGGAGACTGCTGCTGCCCAGAGCCTAATGATAAACCAAAACCACAGACGATAATCGCCTAAACCACCGCCGTAAGTATCAAATGCAACGTACCAACGAAATAACTGAACAGTTTCAAATTCACCTATTCTGGATACCGGGCCATAGAGATATCTCAGAGAATTGTACAGCAGACGTGCATGCAATAACTATAGACTAAAATACACCTTCCGGGCATCTGGTTATGCTTCTAACTTCTATACTGACCTTTTCAGAAAATGCACAAAGGGCAAAGGCCGACAGAGGGTCACAAAAAAGGGGCTTGACGATGTCTAACACTTAGCCAACAAGGGCTAGAACAGAAATCTCACTCATTATATCCGCCATGACAGATCTCTGTCTGATTGGATATAGATTTCTGCAGAGCTACGAGGACGACTGGGAAGCAGAAGGAGTTCTACTTTTGGTTCTTATTTCTTTAGGGAATTGTCTGAATTAGGAAATAGCAACATTTGGAAGTTAGTAAGCATTTTCCTGAAATTTGCGATAGTGAGTTGTGTTAGGCCCCTTGATATCCTTCTTCGATTTGGCTTAGATCGGTCCAGATTTGGATGTTGCTGCCATATAGACCGACCCGCCGATTTAGGGTCTTTGGCCCATAAAAGCCACATTTATTATCCGATTTTGCTGAAATTTGGGACAGTGAGTTGTGTTAGACCCTTCAACATCCTTGTTCAATTTGGTGTTATTCTGTTTGTAACACCTCGAAATATTGATCTGCGACCCCATGAAGTATATATATATAGCCATGTCCGTCCTTCCGTCCTTCTGTCTGTCGAAGGCATGCTAACTTTCGAAGGAATTAAGCTAGCCGCTTGAAATTTTGCACAAATACTTTTTATTAGTGTAGGTCGGTTGGAATTGTAAATGGGCCATGTTTTGATATAACTGCCATATTAACCGATCTTGGGTCTTGACTTCTTGAGCCTCTAGATGGCGCAATTATTGTCCGATTTGACTGAAATTTTGCACATGGTGTTTTGGTATCACTTCCAACAACTGTATGGTTCAAATCGGTCTATATTTTGATATAGGTGCCATATAAACCGATCTAGGGTCTTGACTTCTTGAGCCTCTAGAGGGCGCAATTCTCGTCCGATTTGACTGAAATTTTGCACGTAGTGTTTTGGTATCACTTCCAACAACTGCACTAAGTATGGTTCAAACCGGTCTATGTTTTGATATAGGTGCCATATAAACCGATCTTGGGTCTTGACTTCTTGAGCCAATAGAGCGCGCAATTCTCATCCGATTTGGATGAAATTTTGCATGAGGTGTTTTGTTATGACTTCCAATAACTGTGTTAAGTATGGCGCAAATCGGTACATAACCTGATATAGCTGCCTTATAAACCGATCTTGGGTCTTCACTTCTTGAGCCTCTAGAGGGCGCAATTCTCATACGATTTGGAAGAAATTTTGTACAACGGCTTCTCTCATGGCCTTCAACATACGTGTCGTCCAATATGTTCTGAATCGATCAATAGCTTGATACAGCTCCCATATAAACCGATCTCCCGATTTTGCTTCTTGAGCCCCTTTAGGCGCAATTCTTATCCGAATGAACTGAAATACTACACAATAGCGTATTCTTATTCAATATTCTTAAAAGAGATACTACGCATAGAACTCGACAAATGCGATCCATGGTGGAGGGTGGAGATTCAGCCCGGCCGAACTTATCACGCTCTTACTTGTTTTCCATAGGCAGGTTAAGTGAGAAGGTGGCCTATCTTAATATAGGCCCCATACTAACCGATCTCACTATTGAAGGTCTTTCATCAATGAATTTGTTAAACGATTTCGCTGAAATTTGGTATAGTGAGTTTTATTAGTTGTCAGTGCTGGATATGGTCCAGATCGTTCTATTTTAGACCATTTTACATCCGTGCCGAATATGGTCTAGATTGAGCTATATTTTATTATATCTGCCAAATGTGCCAAATATACTTCCGATTTAAGATTTTGGGCCCCTAATTATAACGCGATTTCGCTAAAATTTAGCTTAGTCAAATTTGTTGGTCACCTCGCATAGTTGGCCAAGCGGCAAAAAATTGGAAATAAGTGTAGAACTTTTTATCTGTTGAGTATTTTTTAACCATTTTGGCTGACATTTGGAATAGGGAGTTTCTTTAGACATATCTATAACTGTGCCAAATATGGTCCAGATCGGCCCAGCTTTAAAGGTCCCATACATACGTATCCCCGACTTTTGGTATTTTTGCTCTGGAACCCACATTTTTACTTTAATTTTTCTTAAATTCTTAATATTAAAGATATGGACCTACAGCAGCACTTTCCTATAAGCCTATGTTCTCCTCCACGAATGTCTAGAACATTTTGTATCGCTAAGTTCAACAGATAAAAAGTTGTTGACTTTTTTTTTGACGTTTGCCCCACTGTGCCTCTTCATCCGGGCCGAGTTTGGTTCAGATCAAACGATTTTTCCACTTCCCTATTATGGGTTCATTCATGGTGCATTTTCCGCCAGATTTTTGAAGATATGTGGTTATTACAAATACAGTGGTAAAGAAAAGTCCACGTACCCCACTCAGGGTACAGAACAA
Organism: Stomoxys calcitrans; assembly: GCF_963082655.1. Classification (NCBI taxonomy): domain Eukaryota; kingdom Metazoa; phylum Arthropoda; class Insecta; order Diptera; family Muscidae; genus Stomoxys; species Stomoxys calcitrans. The sequence goes on along the minus strand of NC_081554.1, from coordinate 47,251,478 downwards.
AATTTTTATAAAAAAAGATTTTCTCGCCAAATATTGAAAGTTGCTAAAACTGTTCACTATTGTTAACAATGTTATAAATAGTTAAAAATTATTGGGTTATGCCATTTTCTCGTTACGTAACTGTCAGTTTACTAAACTGCCAATTGCGAATAGATATGCAGACTTTTATGTGCCACTGTAAATGGGATCGTGGGTATCCAAAGTCTGTCCAGAACGACCTTTATGCCATTTTAATTGCACTGCGGTTTATGCCAATCTCATGAGCCATCCAGAAAACAAGTAGAGAAGAAGCTGTCTCCCGCCAAGTATGTAGCTAGCTTATGCAGTTCTTGTAAATCATATGCTGCTGAGAGCCGGACAGCCTGCTGGACTACATATTGCCTGCTATGCCCGCTGAAGATCGAATTAGCGCCAAGACTATTTTCTCAGCACTCTCCTTGGTTGAGAGGAGTTATCGATACCACCCGAGTACATCCACCTCCAGGTCACATCAGAGCCTTCAGGGAAATTCATTGTAGCCAGTAGCTCTAGATATTCATAGCAGGACTCAGCCTAAGTTCCACCATCTCTTAATGATCTCCCCTAGAGGACCGCTTCGACCCATTTATTGATTTGTCAAATATTTACCCAAAAAAAAAATTACTTTGAAAATTGATTTCCACAAATGAAAATTGATTTCTAATTCATATATCCCAAAAATCTAAAACCACCTCCCATCACCATTTATCTTCATCAACTTGTCATTTAAAATTTAAATTTATATTAAACCAAACCAAGTAACTTAATTTGATTCACACACTCGTTAAATGATTATTTTGTTACATTTTCTGTCACAACTGTCGGCTACTGCCTCTGAGCGGAATGCAAAAAGCCAAACATACAAAAAAAACCAAACGAGGTGAAAGTACCAATGCCAGATGGGTTAGGCAAAAAAAAGCCATGCCACGCCAAATTGCACTGCATATCTGATATAAATGATCTATGAAAGCATTGCTGGCTTCGTTGCATTTGTATCTTTGGTTTTTTTTTCTTCAATCCATCTCTCTTGATAGGGTATTAAATCATAACGTTTTTCCATAGCCCATTTAAATGAAAGAGGGAAAACGGTAATTAAATATGCGTGAGGTTAAATAGACATATGCTGACATAGTTCAGATTGGCATAAGCGATGTTGCTGATATGTACGCACTATGAGTACATTGTTGCAATAAATATGGGAAAATGCATTTTACGCTAGTTGTGCTTTACTTAAAGTTCAAAGCACTGTTATTGAATAGCAGGAATTGGAAAAATGTTAATAAGAGCTAGATAATAGAGGCTTAAGGAGCTGAACTATGTTGTAGCGATCTATTTGGACTAACACAGAATGCATTTGTCATAAATGTTGTAGGACATAAAAAATTCATATGAAAAAATGCAAATCGGAAAAATTCACTTCCTGTAAGGGCTCAAGATGTCAAATAGGATATTGGTTATACGAGAGCATTTTTATTCCCACCACCATAGGATGGGTCTACTTATTCCCTTTGTAACACCTCGAAATTTTGACTTTAGATCCTAGGTAAGTTAGGTTGGCGGAGGCTGGTGCCTAGACATCTGTCGAAATTTTGACTTAAGACCCTAGGTTAGGTTAGGTTGGCGGAGGCTGGTGCCTAGACATTTGTCATCTAGCCATCCTCTCTGACCAGTTTAAGGCCCTGGGTGATTCCTTATCTTCGCTCTTCCCCTTCCGATGACTTCTCTTCACGAAACTAACCGCCCGTTAGCGTACTTTATGGTGTCATACGGATAAAAAGTCAAACGCCTTGATCCTGTACAGATTTACTCCTCTTAGTTCTTCGAGTGCCTGAAGGAAAAAAGAAACCAGAATCCTGTTTCAACTTTGACATAAGGCAGGGCATTGAAAAAGAAAGTGAAAGCTGTCCTCCAACTCATCGATCTCATGACACCACCGACAGATATCATCATTCCTAATGCCAATACTAGATATATTGGGTTGCCCAAAAAGTAATTGCGGATTTTTTAAAAGAAAGTAAATGCATTTTTAATAAAACTTAGAATGAACTTTAATCAAATATACTTTTTTTACACTTTTTTTCTAAAGCAAGCTAAAAGTAACAGCTGATAACTGACTGAATAAAGAATGCAATTACAGAGTCACAAGCTGTGAAAAAATTTGTCAACGCCGACTATATGAAAAATCCGCAATTACTTTTTGGGCAACCCAATATGTTTGCTTAGCTTATTATGTCCTATTATATTGCCGATAATCATACTCTGATGTTCCTTCTCCAACAAAATGTAAATCAGGCCACAAACGAAGATTTGGCAGCTCCAACAAATTTTGGGAGGTGACCAACTTTGGGGGCCTGCCAAAAGCCGCCCAGACAATCTAGGACCTTACAATTTTGTACACGATATCGCAAACACCACAGCTCTTACCATTACAAATTTCAAAGAAATTTCTCTACTCGATCTCACACGGCATATTTTGTACTAGTTTTTGTCGATTTTCTCCCACTGTGTAACTCTCCATAATTTCATGAAATATGTTCGATAGTGTTTGTGTTCGATAGGGCGTCCCGGTTGGTAGCGTGCTTGGATTACCAGTGCAGGGGTTCGATTACCGCCAGAAGCCTTGGTCTGTCGCTACTGTGGTACCACAATGGACTTAAAATTGTCTAAGTGAGTCTGCAAAGGACTGTCACTCTTAGCTAACCTAACCTTGTGTTCGATGTGTCCAGTGTTGAAACTTAAGCAAGGTTCATACCCGATCTCGTAAGCAGCGGCTATGCCTGTTTCCCAAAATATATTTATGTCCAGGAACCCATCATAAAGCCAGGTTATGATACGTCTGTAGAGAATTTAAAATCTCTCGACAATGACCCAACACTTTAGATGCTTATTGACAATCGCTGCATATACAGATGTTAGATCAATCTATTCCTATGGATAGCACAATCTCCGCTGCCCTAGTTATCGCAAAGACTTCGGTCTGGAAGATGCTGCAAACATCACCCATTCGCAAAGAAGCATTAATGTCAAGTTCACCACAATATATGCCACAAACGATCCCATTATCCATCTTAGGTCCCTTGTTAAAATTGCAAATTTTTCCATGAACATGCCATCAAGTAACTGTGGCAAACTACTCACAAATCAATGAGTGATGTCCTTTTAATATTTAAACTCAATGATAAGGGATCTCCTTTTTATAGCCGAGCTCGAACTACGTGCAGCAGAACGACACCTCTCTGGGAAGAAGTTTTTACATGGCAAAGTACCTAACAAATGTCGCATTGGGAGGGGATAACCATCGTTGAAAAATGTTCTGATGTTCCTGCCAGGATTCGAACCCAGGCCTTCAGCGTCATTGGCGGACATGTTAACCTCTGCGCCACTGTGACCTCCCTCCGTAAACATATCAATTTGAGTAAATCTTATCCGACCCTTGAGCCATTTCGCCAAAGTCAGTGTCCTAATAAATAGTCCACGGTCCACTATTTCCATTCCTATTTGTAAGTCCGTCTGCAGCTCGTCCAGTGTGCAGCCTAGTATGCGGGAATGTCGGACAGGACTTCTAATCAGCTTGAGCTGCAATAGTCTGAAAAGTGTACTTTGACGACTCCTCTATAAACAAATCGATTCGCTGGTTTCTCATCATAACCTGCAGTCACTTTGTCACCGTAGTGCCCATAGCCCTGGTCATGAATCTAAAGGCAAACCTATTAACCTTGTCTAGATCACACACATGTGTCCTTTTATCCGTCACAGGCCATCAAAAATGATAGCCGTATGCCCAAACTGGCCTTACCACCCCCGAGTACAGCCAATGCATCAACTTAGGTCGTAGACTCCATTTACTGCCTATAAGCTTCTGATATAAGTAAAGAGCCGAAGAGCGATTTATACAATGTCAACGTAACCCGCTGCAGTGGGGGTAATTCGAACTTCGCAATGCTCCTTCTCCTTGTGAACAAGATCAGTTTCGTCTTCCTAGCATTTAACACTGAGCCCGCAATCCGCAGCCCAAGAAGCCATGTATCCAAGAAGCCGTGCATCCACCACTAAGAACGTCCGATATGGGTCAGCTTAGGTTTTAGTGGCAGTCTGCCATCAGACTCGTGTGATAAAACAAACAAGCCATCTTTTTAGTGGTCCATTCCACCAGACCACAACACCATATGGCATTATTGGTCTGACAACTGCAGTATATACCCAATGCATGATACGCGGTCTAAACCCCCAAACTCACTTGCAGGTGTATGGGGCAAAAGTTGCCTTTCCGATATAGTGCTTGGAAAATTACCTGTGGCGACAATTGCAAGATCGTTTGCATATGCCACATTCTTACTCTTTTCGCCTCCGATCTGATCTACAGATTCCATAGCAGCGGTGAAATAATGCCGCGCTGAGTACCCCTGTTGGCATTAACCCTTGCCTACGTTTGAGCAATACTGGCCATGATCTCTCTATGCGAAAAAGTTTTCATTATCCAAACTATCACGCTATCATCCACATCTGCCTCCCGTAGCGCTCTTTCTACCGCAAACCTATGCACATTGTTAAAGGCTCCTTCAATATCCAAAAATACCCCCAAGGCAAATTCCTTCTAATCCAGTGTCCGAGTCCGAACGGTGTGCCACAGTGCGACACCTCTTTGGAGAGAAGCTTTACATGCCATAGTACCTCACAAATGTTGCCAGCATTAGGAGAGGAAAACCACAGCTGAAAATTTTTTCCGATGGTCTCGCCAGGATTCGAGCCCAGGCGTTCAGCGTCATAGACGGACATGCAACCTCTGCGCTACGGTGGCCTCCTACGGTCCAAATCGGTCTATAACCTGATATAGCTCCCATATAAACCAATCTCCCGATATGACTTCTTGAGGCCTTACAAGCCGCAATTTTTATGCAATTTTTTTCAGTGTATAACCTGATATAGCTCCCATTTAAATCGATCTCCCGATTTGACTTCTTGAGCCTCTGGAAGCCGCAATTTTTGTCCGATTTGGCTGAAATTTTGCATGTGGTGTTGCGTTATAACTTCGAACAAGTGAGTGATGTACGGTCCAAATCGGTCTATAACCTGATATAGCTCCCATTTAAATCGATCTCCCAATTTGACTTCTTGAGCCTCTGGAAGCCGCAATTTATGTCCGATTTGGCTGAAATTTTGCATGTGGTGTTGCGTTATGACTTTCAACAAGTGTGTGATGTACGGTCCAAATCGGCCTATAACCTGATAAAGCTCCAATATAAACCAATCTCCCGATTTGACTTCTTGAGCCTCTGGAAGCCGCAATTTTTGTCCGATTTGGCTGAAATTTTGCACATGGTGTTCTGTTATGACTTCCAACAACTTTAGGGAGTATAGTCAAAATCGGTCTATAACCTGATATAGCTCCCATATAAACCGATTTCCCGATTTGACTTCTTGAGCCCTTACGAGCCGCAATTTTTATTCGATTTGGCTGAAATTTGGCATGTGGTGTTTTTTTTACTACTTCTAACAACTGTGCCAAATACGGTCCAAATAAGTCTATAACCTGATATAGCTGCCTTATAAACCGATCTCCCGATTGGCACGCTTTTACTTTTTTTTTATTAAATTTGGCTGAAATTTGGCACAAATATTTCAGATATGATTTCCAATATGCATGCCAAGTGTAACCCGCATTGGTCTATATACTGATATAGCTCCCACATATAAATCGATCACCTGATTTGAATTCACAAACACTTCTGCTGATTTCCAGCGTATGTACCAAATATGATTCTAATCGGTCTATATAGGCACCTTAAGTACAGATTCGCCGCTATGACTACTTGCGACCATAGCAGGAAAATTTTTAGCGGAATCCATGTGAGTGGGTACACAAGATTCAGCTTAGCTGAACTTAGCACGCTTTTGCGTCTTCCACCATAGGATAGAGGGTTAACTAGTTTGATCATTCCGTTTGTAACAAAACGAAATATTCATCTGAGACCCAACAAGGGATAAATGTCCTTGATCATATTGACATTCTAAGATGATTTAGCCATGTCTGTCCATCCGTCTGTCTGTCCGTCAAAAGCACCTTTACTTTCGATGGAATAAAGCTAGACGCTTAAAATTTTACAGAAAAACTTCCTTTTGGTCTAGGTGGGATTGTTAACGGGCCATATCGGCCCATGTTTTGATTATGGCTGTCATATATGCCGAGCTCGCATCTTGACTTTTTGAGCCTCTGGGTAGGCAATTCCTATCCAACTTGGCTGAAATTTTGCAAGACGTGTTTTGCTTTGGCTTCAAATACCTGTGCCAAGTATGGTTTAAATCGGTTCATAACCTCATATAACTCCCACTTAAACTGATTTCCCGAATATACTTATTGAACTACTAGACGGCTAAGTTTTATTCGATTTGGCTGACATTTTGAACAACTTCTCCTTTGAACTTCCACATACGTGCCAAATATGGTCTGAATCGGTCCACAACGTGGTTTAGCTCCCATATAAATCGATACCCCGCAATTGTTATCCAATTTGGCTGGAATTTTGCACAATTACTTCTACTATGGTCTCCAACATTCGATTCAAGTATGGCCCGAATCTGTCCATAACCTGATAATGGATCAAAATTACTATGCTATTTGAGAGCATAGTAATTTTGATCCATTATCCTTTGTTTGCCTATAAAGAAATACAAGGCAAAGAATTTGACAAAGCGAACCATGGGGGTATATAAGATTCGGCCCAGCCGAACTTAGTACAGTTTTACTGGTTACATGTTAGAAATGGACGCATTTTAGGTTTTTTTTTCTGCTAATTTTGAATCGCTTTGAATAGTCAATGGAAAGTCAGGATACTTTGGTGGAGGCTATGAAAATATTTGCAAATTTTGCCCATGAACATTCCACTAAGGAACAGGGGCAAACTTCTCACGATTCAAGTTTAAGCTCAATGATTAGGGACCTCCTTTTTATAGCCGAGTCCGAGTGTGGCACCTCTTTGGAGAGAAGTTTTACATGGCATAGTACCTCACAAATGTTGCCAGCATTAGGAGGGGAAACCACTGCTGAACATTTTTTCTGATGGTCTCGCCAGAATTCGAGCCCAGGCGTTCAGCGTCATAGGCGGACATGCTAACCTCTGCGCTACGGTGGCCTCATTGACTATATTCTTCATTAATCTCCTAAAGAGAAGAGACACGGGCTGTTGACCATGAAAATTAATATCACTAGAATGAAAGATTTTTGTTGATTATAGAAAAGAAATTTCCGTACATACAGGCCAAATGGACACAAACAATTCGCCACTGGTTAAAAAAGTTTCCAACACAGATGCCCCTAACCATTTTATTCGAATTATACGCCAACCATTCAATTTTGTAGGTTATATTGGGTTGCCCAAAAAGTAATTTTTCATATAGTCGGCGTTGACAAATTTTTTCACAGCTTGTGACTCTGTAATTGCGTTCTTTCTTCTGTCAGTTATCAGCTGTTACTTTTAGCTTGCTTTGGAAAAAAAGTGTAAAAAAAAGTATATTTGATTAAAGTTCATTCTAAGTTTTATTTCAAATGCATTTACTTTCTTTTAAAAAATCCGCAATTACTTTTTGGGCAACCCAATATATGCATTTCTAACTTAAGTCTCAATGATCATTGACTATGCCAACAATTGTTGCAACACAAATGTCCTTAACCACAAAATGTCTCTAAGTTGTCATCATAGCATACGGAATGATATAACCACCCACGCTCATACACGACAAGCCACAGCCTGCTGCTGATGTAATGGAAATGCGAGCAACGATCAATGTGGAGAATAAATTTTCTCATGATATGCAAATTATATTGGCACATGTTGCACAGACAATTGGTCGACTTATGTGAAAATACCCCCCACTCGCTCAACCCCTTCAATTAAAGTCGCTCAAAATGCAAACAACAAACAAATGCTTACGTGCCCTAATGTCTAAGCTGCAGCCTGTGTGTGTGTGTGCCTGACTTAATTGTTTAAACATTAAAACCGACAAATTGCCACAAATGCAGTGGCTGCAACTGCAAATAAAGAAAACTTCCTTTGGTTTGGCGTTGGCCACCTCAGTTGCAAATGCACCTGACTGAGCAAGGCCTGCAGCCTACCAGCCTCTCCGATGTTGGCATCTAAGTGAGGTACATTTCGTTGATGGCTGCTATGAAGCCAACGATGTTGACGATACTAACTAGCCCCAAAGTTGATAGTGATGACAATGCGTAGGTTGTTATGGATAATGGTTTTTGGTGGAAACTGTGTATTCGTACAGTAGCCACTGCATAAAGATCACACTGCAAATGGTAGGAAAACTGTAAGACTTACATTGAAATGCATTGCAAATTCAATGTTGTTCACAAACAATTTCCACTGTACGTATGTGTGTGTGTGTCTGGCAGTTAGCTAGCCTAATGTTTGTTAACGACTTTAAAACAATTCATTTAGAAAATTTATTAAACGTTATTATATCGCTTGCACATGTGAAACATGTGAAATTATGTTTGCGTTTCATGGATGTTAATTATTTAGCAATTTAAACATTGAATTAGGCTCATTTTCCGTTTGGATTTTTCTTTTTCGTTTTTCTAGTTTTAACCATGAAACAGGAGAAACCTTTCACTGCAGAACTACTATGTGGGTGGTAGTTGTGTTATTTGTGGTTTATGTTCGAGAAAGGTAATATTTATGAAAATCCATGGGGAGAAGTTTAAAGCTTTGGACTACTTCCGCGCATGTGTCTTAAGTCTTTTGATTTTGTTGTGTGGCCAAAGTAAATATTTACTGCCAAATGTTACATTAACACATTTGTATCTATTGCAACGTTGCATATTAACTTAACGGACCCAATTTATCACAACAGGACTTAACTATCACAACGGGATCTCATCTATTCACTCAAGTGAGTGAAGCATTTAAAACAGCTGTCAAATGGACGTATGGAGTCGTTTATTTTCAAAGCGCAATCAGAATTAGGTAAAATTCGCTTAAGTTATATTCCAATCCTTCTCATTCAACTATGAACATACACCTAAGACAGTGATAGGGTAGTTGCGCGCTCTAAATATTGGATTGCCCAAAAAGTAATTGCGGATTTTTTAAAAGAAAGTAAATGCGTTTTTAATAAAACTTAGAATGAACTTTAATCCAATATAGTTTTTTTACCCTTTTTTTCTAAAGCAAGCTAAAAGTAACAGCTGATAACTGACAGAAGAAAGAATGCAATTACAGAGTCACAAGCTGTGAAAAAATTTATCAACGCCGACTATATGAAAAATCCGCAATTACTTTTTGGGCAACCCAATACTAATTGCCTGTTTGTCCATGTCTAACGGTTGCTTTTCGTTCGTCAGGGCTTGTTCTTATACCCACCACCGATAGATGGGGGTATATTGATTTTGTCATTCCGTTTGCAACACATCGAAATATCCATTTCCGACCCTATAAAGTAAATATGTTCTTCATCGTCGTAAAAATCTAAGACGATCTAGCCATGTCCGTCCGTCCGTCTCTTAAAATCGCGCTACAGTCTTTAAAACTAGAGATATTGAGCTGAAACTTTGCACAGATTCTTTATTTTTCCATAAGCAGGTAAGGTTCGAAGATGAGTTATATCGGTCTATATCTAGATATAGCCTCCATATAGACCGATCAGCCGATTTAAGGTCTTAGGCCCATAAAAGCTACATTTATTATACGATTTTGGTGAAATTTGGGACAGAGAGTTGTGTTGAACCCTTCGACATCCTTTTTCAATTTGCCGCAGATCGGTCCAGATTTGGATATAGCTGTCATATAGACCGATCCTGCGATTTAGGGTCTTAAGCCCATAAAAGCCCCACTTATTAAGCGATTTTGCTGAAATTTGTAACAATGAGTTGTGTTGGGACCTTCGACAACCTTTTTATACCCTCCACCTTAGGATGGGGGTGTACTAATTTCGTCATTCTGTTTGCAACTCCGCGAAATAATCGTCTAGGACCCCATAGAGTGTATATATGTTTGATCGTCATGACATTTTAAGTCGATTTAGTCATGTCCGTCCGTCTGTCGAGGACACGCTAACTTTCGAAGGATTAAAGCTAGCCGCTTGAAATTTTGCTCAAACACTTTTTATTAGTGTAGGTCGGTTGGGATTGTAAATGGGCCATATCGGTCCATGTTTTGATATAACTGCCATATAAACCGATCTTGGGTCTTGACTTCTTGCCTCTCTAGAGGGCGCAATTCTGGTCCGATTTGACTGAAATTGTGCACGTAGTGTTTTATTGTGACCGATTTTGCTGAAATTTATAACAGTGAGTTGTGTTGGGACCTTCGACAACCTTTTTATACCCTCCACCTTAGGATGGGGGTGTACTAATTTCGTCATTCTGTTTGCAAATCCGCGAAATATTCGTCTAAGACTCCATAGATTTATCCGATTTGGCTGAAAATGTGCATGAGGGGTTTTGTTATGACTTCTAACAACTGTGCCAAGTGTGGTGGAAATCGGTACATAACCTGATATAGCTGTCATATAAACCGATCTTGGGTCTTGACTTCTTGAGCCTCTAGAGGGCGCAATTTCTATCCGATTTGGCTAAAATTTTGCACGACGGATGAGGTTACGACTTCCAACAACTTTTATAAGTATGGTTTAAATCGGTCCATAATCTGACATAGCCGCCATATAAACCGATCTGAAATCGTGACTTCTTGAGCCACTAGAGGGCGCTATTCTAATCCGATTTGGCTGAAATTTTGCATGAAATGTTTTGTTATGTCTTCTAACAACTGTTTTCAATATGGTTTAAATCGGTCCATAATCTGATATAGCTGTCATATAAACCGCTCTGGGGTCTTCGCGTCCAACAACTGTGCCAAGTATGGTTTAATTCGGTCCATAATCTGATATAGCCGCCATATAAACCGATCTGAAATCGTGACTTCTTGAGCCACTAGAGGGCGCAATTCTAATCCGATTTGGCTGAAATTTTGCATGACGTGTTTTGTTATGACTTCTAACAAATGTGCCAAATATGGTTCAAATCGATTCATAACCTGATATAGCTGCCATATAAATCGATCTGGGATCTTGACTTCTTGAGCGTCTAGAGCATCTAAAGCGTCTGGGGCGCAATTCCTATCCGATTTGGCTAAAATTTTGCACGACGGGTTAAGTTACGACTTCCAACAACTGTGCTAAGTATGGTTTAAACCAGTCCATAACATGATATAGCTGCCATATAAATCGGTCTGGGATCTTGACTTTTTGAGCCTCCAGAGGGCGTAATTATTATGCTATTTGACTGAAATTTTGTACAACGGCTTCTCCCATAACCTTCAACATACGTGTCAAATATGGTCCGAATCGGTCTAAAGTCTGATACAGCTCTCATATAAACCGATATAGGGAGCTATCACTTCTTGAGCTCCTAAAGGGCGCAATTCTTATTCATATTGTCTGAAATTTTACACAATGACTTTTCCTATGGTCTTCAACATTCAATTCAGTTATGGTCGGAATCGGCCCATAACTTGTTTTCTTTTATCCTTTGTTTGCCTAAAAAAATATATCGGGGAAAGAACTCGACAAATGTGATCAATGGTGGAGGGTATATAAGATTTGGCCCGGCCTAACCAAGCACGCTTTTACTTGTTCAGATTTGGATATAGCTGCCATATAGACCGATCTCTCGATTTAAGGTCTTGGGCCCATTAAAGGTGAATTTACTGTCCGATGTCGCCGAAATTTGGGACACTGAGTTATGTTAGGCCCCTCGACATTTTTCTTCAATTTGGCCCAGATCGGTTCAGAGTTGGATATAGCTGTCATATGGATTGATCTCTCGATTTAAGGTTTTGGGCCCATAAAAGGAGCATTGTCCGATTTTGGGATAGTGATTTGTGTTAGGGCCTTCGACATCCTCTTTCAGTTTGAGCCAGATCGGTCCAGATTTGAATATAGCTATCATATAGACCGATCTCTCAATTTAAGGTGTTCGGCCCATAAAAGACGCATTTATTGTCCGATTTCGCCGAAATTTGGGTCAGTGAACTGGGTTAGGCTTTTCGACATCCGTTTTGTTTATGGTTCAGGTCGTTCTATATTCGGATATAGCTACCAAAAAGACCGATATTTTGTTCTACAAAATTGAACAATGACTTGGACTTATTAGACCACTCGATTTCCGAGCCGAATTTGTCCAAATCGGCCCATATTTCGATGTAGCTGCTATAGCGTCATAAATTGTGCATTTTTCACCGGATTATGACGAAAGGCGGTTTACACATATTCCCGAGGTGGTGGTTACCCAACGCCTTTTTTACTTATTCCGGTGTTTGGTATTTATTTTTTTGATGAGTTATTTGCTCTTTTGACTTTGATGAATGTGTTTGTACATCGAAATTTGTTTCTTTTTGCTAGTTTTGCAGTTTAAACAAACTCTTGAATTACACGAAAAATTCGCTTCCATAGAGACAAACAGGCTATAAGTAACCTCAACAAAATCTAAGTCAGGAATTCCGAGCAATTCACAGAATCTCTAAATGTTCACCATTCCATATCCTTAATTAATCCAAGTCTGATATTATGTCCCACCTAAGTGCAAAAGTCTATAGGGCGCAAGAGACGAGCCTTAACACATAAAACGTTGTAACCTCTACACACTCCGTCACTTGCCTTATCTATTCTGCACAAGTGCACTCATATTCACCTCCTTTTTACTTCCTTTCGCGATCTGGATTATTGCGGATCCAGGATTTTCGTGTTACTTCCAACCTTTTCACTGTTCCACACTGCTACATGCACTGAGAACAATGTTGGCCCAAAACTTTATATTTTTCCTTATTCATAGGAGTTTAGCAATCAAAACGAGCCAAGGAACGAAAAATTTGAAATAAAGATGCTATCTTATAGGTTAGTATCCCATTTACTTACATACAAGACCATCTGTTTCAAGACCTTTCAGTAATAGCCTCGTCGTCTTTTCACGATCTGGATCCTCCCCACAGGATTTTCGCCGTCCTACCGACCGTTTCGCTGTTCCACATTCGCATTCGTGGCCCACTCCCTTAACTCGGACTGCGTCGACCCGAAAGACCTCGGGTTAACCAAGTTTATTGAGGGCAGTCCTCTGTCTTTCACCGCCAAATCGTCTGCCCTTTCATTTCCCCTTACTCCGTTATGGCCCGGCACCCAAACCATGCGGTTTTTGCAACCTCAGAGAAAGCGTTAGTCTCCTTCTTATACTGCAAGACTGTTCGTGACCTTACCGTCCTGGTTGTTATTGCCCTTATGGCAATTTTACTGTCGGTAAAGATGTTCACACTCGACGTCCTCGCGTTAGCACCACACAACTTCACGCATTTCATGATCACCCGGATCTCCGCCTGCAGGACCGTATTATGGTCAGGCAGTCTAAAACAGATGTCAGTCCCTGGGTTCTCAATGTAAACACACAGGCCCACTCTGTCCTTTAGCTTTGATCCATCCGTGTCTCTCCAAAGGATAAGATATAAAGGATGAGAGGCTTATTGGCCTGTAAACCTTGATTAGGGAATGTCTCAGTTTACCCGCTTTCGGGATAAAATCCACCCATATCTCCTGCCACCCACTCGGTACGTAGCTCAGCAAAACGAATTTCTCAAAAATCATCTCAAGGAGTCGTGTGACAATCGGTCCTGCTCTTGGCAGCATAGGAGGCCATACGCCATCGGGTCCCGTTGACTTGAAGGATTGAAACGAATTCACCGCCTATACTATCTTTCAATCCGTTATCATATCCTCAACCACTGACAGTGACTCGGCACTATGTTGTGTAAAAGGAACATCGATACCATCCGGGTAAATGATTCACCGGCCACGTCTAGTCACCCAGGGAAGTGCGTAGCAGCCAGAAACCCGACCTTCCCATAGAAAGATTCCTTAAAGGTTGCTTTGTCTTTAGGAATACATCACCGCACACATTTGCTGTGGCTTCAATCAGTCTAGGCCATGTGTAAGGAAGATCCTTGTGGCACTGGACCTATCGAAGGCATTCGACATGGTCAGCCATGCCAAACCATTTGAGGACATCGACAATACGTCCCTCCAGCCTGGCCTGAAACATGCTGGGTCGCGAATTATCTGTGTGTTCGCCAGTCATTTGTGGAATTTAGGGATAGAGTAAAACAGGGAGTTGCCCAAGGCGGAGTGATATCTCTCCGGCACTCTTTAACCTCTACCTATTTAGTATTCCAACCCTTTCCCCACACGGCATAGAGATCGTATCATATGCGGACGATTGTACGATCATGGCATCAAAATACTTTTCTCCAAAGACTTGTCGCACTGCGCACGCTGTTCGGACTCAGACAAGGCCCCTTATCATTGAGCCTTAACTTGAATCGGACTGCACTCATTGATGTGTGAGAAGTTTGCTCCTGTTCCTTAATGGAATGTTAATGGGCAATATTTGCATTTTTTCGTCTCCATCTCACGATCACATGACGTTCTTGCAATATTAGTTGGCGTATTGCATCAATGGCTTTTGGAAGAACAACAGATTTTGAACGGCCTTCTTGAGGTGAACTACGACCTCCGATGAATTCACCATACCATCGATAAACACTGGTCCTTGATGAAGGATCTTTATGGCAAAAAATTGAATTAAGTTCATCGATGAGCTGTTTTTGAGTTAATCCACGTCGAAAGTTGTAAAAAATAATCGCAGGAAAATATTCACCATTTAATTCCATTTTTTTGGGGAGATGCATCTTTTAAGTTACTGTAAACAACACAAATAACGCTCGTATGCAAAAGACGTTCTGAGTACGCATAACCACAAAAATTTCAAGCCTTACGACAGAGCTGTCAGTTTGCAGATTGCAATATAAGGGTTGTTCAATCCCAAAATATAAAAGGCAACCCTCGTACACGCATGAGGTGCGTAGGGAGCTGAAAGTGATAGTCGATGGAGAATTGATGCCGACCATCAAGTATCCCAAAATACTTGGTGTTCCATTTGACAGCTCTTACAAATTCTCCTCACATGCCACAGTAATATGCGATAAAGTCAAAAATAGAAACACTGTTCTCAAGTTTTTTGCCGGCTGCATTTGGGGTGCTGACAAAGAATTGTTGTTGAACACGCACAAAGCAATTGACCGGTCTGTGTTAAGTGTTAAGAAAAATATTCAGATCTGTCAGAATGCCACTCTTTGAACTGCGACTGGCTGTCTTCTCAGTTCTCACGTGGACCACCTCCATCATGAGACAAAGATTCTACCCGTGCGAAAACAAAACTACATGCTGTCTAAGCAATACCTACTGGGCTGTTATCGCAGAGACCATCCAAATCATCATCTTGTAGATAGATATCCACCGCCTAGAAGCCTTAAGGTAGATCTACATGATCTAGAGCGTGAGGTCCAAGTTAGAACCTCTATCAAGCGGCATATCAAGCGGGTATAGACAACATTCATGCAGACACGGTAGCAGAGACGGTGAGTAGCTACCGGGTGATTGTTGTTCATGGTTCAATGGGTACGTAAATAAGCAGAATTGTCGATTTTGAAGTGAACATCAGCATGAAGCCTTGCAAGAGCAACCAAAAGTCACAGTTTGGTGCGGTTAATGGGCTGGTGGCATCATTGGACCGTACTTCTTCAAAGATGTTGCGAATCGTAACGTAACTGTGAATGGTTAGCACTACCGTGAGATGATATCCAACTTTTTTTTGCCCAAAATGTAAAGCTTGACTTGCATGACATGTAGTTTAAACAAGACGGTACCACATGCCACACAACATGCGTAACAAAGAACTAATTGAGAGGCGAATTCAGTGAACATATTATTTCACCTTCGGGACCGGTCGATTGGCCGCCTAAATCGTGCTGTTTAACCCGTGGTAAATGCGAACCAAAAAAACGTGATCTTGAATGCACATAGACTAATAGAACTAACCATAAGAAACCAAGTAAAGGATGATTTTGTGGCAATTATCCAAAATTGCCAAACTGATTTAAACAACTCACGCACGTTTGGGGTTTGTTTCACTGTCGTGAATAGTCTTTCAAACAAACAACGCTGCAAATTATTGAATTTTATTATCAAAAGTTCAGAAGCATTGCAAGAGCTACCAATGCATCCAGAAAAGGTCACAGTTGGGTGCGGTTTATGGGCTGGCAGCATCATTGGACCGTACTTCTTCAAAGACAAAACACAAATTGGTGAGTCGGAATTTACAAGGGCAATGATTTTATGGAAGCCGCCGTAGCACAGAGGTTTTCATGTCCGCCTATGACCCTGAACGCCTGGGTTCGAATTCTGGCAGGACCATCAGAAAATTTTTTCAGCGGTGGTTATCCCTTCCCAATGCTGGCAACATTTGTGAGTTACTTTGCCATGTAAAAACTTCTCCCCAAAGAGGTGTCGCTTTGCGGCATGCCGTTCGGAATCGGCTTTAAAAAGAAGGTCCCTTATCATTGAGTTTACAATTGAATGGGACAGCACTCATTGATTTGTAAGAAGTTTGGCTCAGTTTCTTAATGGAATGATGATGGGCAAATTTTGCAATGATTTTAAAGCTCTTTTTTTTTAAAACAAACACAACTTTTTAACACTTGTGTAATGATTTCATAATTCTTTTCTTACAAGTTTGTTGCTTAAGTCTTTTGTTTTTGCGATCAGTGAAACCAAAAACATTGGATGGAATATATGAAAATACAACAAACCACCATATTTTGTTGTTGCTTTCAGAACATGCAATACCCTGTGTTGCTGGCAATGCAATTTTTTGGTCTACGTAAACTTTAAGACAACTTTATCAAAACCACAACATATAATAATAGTTAATTAAACATTAGCCATAAGTTGCCTGGCAACATGTATCGCGTGCTTAAGCGTTTATAAAAAAAAAATACTTTATATATAAATAAACTATTGTTATATGTATGTGCTTAGAAATATACTAACCGATAAACACACATTTAGCGATGCGATTAAATTCAAAAGTCGAACAAGTGTAAAAGTTTATTGACACCTAGCAGCATCAACCAAAAAAAAATTGTTCAGCAATTATGGCGTAAACGTAATGCCAAAACAAAATCTTTTTAAAAAACTGCAAAAACTCTAAAACTGCATAAAGTTAAAGTCTATCAAAATGAAAAAAAAAACTGGATTTAAAATTTTTAGTCTTTCTCACTTTGTGTGAAATAGAAACATTAAGTATATTTTATGAACTAATTAAATTTAAGTGAACATGATTTTTGGTTTTTTTTTTGCTTATTTTCCTTCACAAGTGAAACTAGGATGCCTGGGCTGCCGAGAAACAAGAAAACACTTTTTTTATTTTAAAATAGTTTTCAGTGGGGATATATTCCTAAAAGACAACTTTGATTTTATGAAAGAATAATAACGAACTTTGGATACCCACCACCTCGGGTATATATGTAAACCACCTTTCATCAAAATCCGGTGAATATTGCATATCTTATGTCCCATAGCAGTTCTATCGAAATATATTCCGATTTGGACGAAATACTAATAAGTACAGTAGCTATATCTAAAAATAAACCGATCTGAACTATATACAAGCCTAACATTAGTCACTGTGTCAAATTTCAGTGAAATCGTATTTTAAATGCGCCTTTTGTGGGGCCAAAACTTTAAATCGAGATATCGGTCTATATGGCAGCTATATCCAAATCTGAACCGATCTGGGCCAAATTGCAGAAAGATGTCGGGGGGCGTAACACAACTCACTGTCCCAAATTTTGACAAAATTGGACAAAAAATCCACTTTTTATGGGCCCAAAACCCTAAATGAAGAGATCGGTCTATATGGCAGCTATATCCAAATCTGGACCGATCAGGGACAAATTAAAGAAATATATCAAAGGGCCTAACGCAACTCACTGTCCCAAATTTCGGCGAAATCGGACAAGAAAGGCGCCTTTTATGTTCCCAAATCCTGAAATCGAGAAATCGGTCTATATGGCAGCTATATCCAAATCTGAACCGATCCGTGCCATATTGCCGAAGTATGTCAAGGGGCCTAACGTGACCTACCGTCCCAAATTTCAGCGACATCGGACAATAAATGCGCCTTTTATGGGCCAAAAACCTTAAATCGTGAAATCGATCTATATGGCAGTTATATATTTGGCCTATCAGAGCCAAATTGAAGAAAGATGTCAAAGGCCTAAGACAACTCACTGTCCCAAATTTCAGCAAAATCGGATAATAAATGTGGTTTT
Organism: Stomoxys calcitrans; assembly: GCF_963082655.1. Classification (NCBI taxonomy): domain Eukaryota; kingdom Metazoa; phylum Arthropoda; class Insecta; order Diptera; family Muscidae; genus Stomoxys; species Stomoxys calcitrans. The sequence goes on along the minus strand of NC_081554.1, from coordinate 47,233,242 downwards.
TATAGGCCTAAGACCCTAAATCGGAGGATTGGTCTATATGGCAGCTATATCTAAATCTAGACCGATCAGGGCCAAATTGAAAAAAGATGTCAAAGGGCCTAACATAACTCACTGTCCCAAATTTCAGCAAAATCGGATAATAAATGTGGCTTTTATGGGCCTAAGACCCTAAATCGGAGGATTGGTCTATATGGCAGCTATAACCAAATTTGGAGCCATCTGGGCCAAATTAAGGAAGAATATCGAAGAGCCAAACACAACTGACTATCCCAATTTTCAGCAAAATCGGATAATAAATGTGGCTTTTATGGGCCTAAGAACCTAAATCGAAGGATCGGTGTATATGGCAGCTATAACCAAATCTGGACCGATCTGGGCCAAATTTAGGAAGGATGTCGTAGGGCCCAACACAACTTACTGTCCCAAATTTTAGCAAAATCGGATACTAAATGTGGCTTTTATGTGCCTAAAACCCTAAATCGGAGGATCGGTCTATATGGCAGCTATAACCAAATCTAGAGCGGTCTGGGCCAAATTAAGGAAGGATATCACAGAAACAGAAAGAAGAAGGAAGATGCCTTCTTGTTCCTACCGATGAACCAAGCCGAGTTACTTGTCACATCCGCTAAATCAGACAGGTTCTCAAAGAAATGAGAGCCTAAAGTGGTATTGGGTATATACTACGTTAGACCTATAATGCTATATGGTATTGTGGTCCGATGGACGACGCTTCAAAAGTCCGTCTACTGTTCAATACTCAACCGGATCCAAGGATGGCTTGTTTGCGCATATGACAGCCGCACTAAGGGCAACACCATCTGATGCACTGGATTTACATTAGGTTAGGTTAAAAAGAGGGTGCGGATATTAACCCCCCTCCCCCCATGGGTGGGGGGATTAATATCCGCACCCTCTTTCTACCTAATCTAATCTAAATTCAATACAGCAGATGGTGTCGTCCTCAGAGCGGCTGTCATACACAAATAAGCCTGCCTTTGGATCTGGTTGAGTATTGAACTGTAGGCGGACTTTTGAAGCGCCGTCCACCAGACCACAACACCATTATAGGTCTGACAACCACAGTATATACCCAAAGCATGACGCGCGGTTTAAACCCCCCAACTTTTCCCAATGGCACTCTTGCAGGTGTATAGGGCAAGAGTGGCCTTTCTTGCCCTTGTTATACCCATTCATTTTGTTATTCCGTATGCAGCACATCGATATATCCATTTCCATATCTATAAAGAATATATGTTCTTGATCGTAGTAAAAATCTAAGACGATCTAGTTATGTCTGTCCGTCTGTTTGTTGACATCACGCTAGAGTCTTTAGAAATAGAGATATTGAGCTGAAACTTTGCACCGATTCCTTTTTTGCCCATAAGCAGGTTAAGTTCGAAGACGGGCTATATCGGACTATATATTGATATAGCCCCCATATAGACCGATCCGCCGATTTAAGGTCTTAGGCCCATAAAAGCCACATTTATTATCCGATTTTGCTGAAATTTGGGACAGCGAGCTGTGTTAGGAGATTCGATATCTTTCTCCAATTTGGCCCCGATCGGTCCTGATTTGGATATAGCTGTCATATAGACCGATCTCTCGATTTAAGGTTATGGGTCCATAAAGGGAACATTTATTGTCCGATTTCGCTGAAATTTGGAACAGTGAGTTGTGTTGGGTCCCCTCAATTTGGTCCAGATCGGTCCAGATTTCGATATAGCTGCCATATAGACTGATCTACCGATTTAAGGTCTTAGCCCAATAAAAGCCACATTTTTTATCCGATTTTGGGGAAATTTGAGACCGATTTTCACTCCTAGAGCCATTGCAAGCGCATTTATTGACCAATCTTGTCAAAACCTTGTACCACGGTTTCTTTGACGACTTCCGTAACATTTAAGGTGTTTGCTCGATATAGGTTCAGATTTGGATATAACTCCCACAAATATTTTACTATTATGGCCAGGTTTTAAACCCCAGATGTTTAACTCCATATTTGAACTTTTCATGGACCATGGTGTCCCCCAAGCACAAAAGCAGCCTCAAATTATTTCACAAACACCTTGGCAAACCTTCCCCTCCAAAACACCAAACATAAAATTCAAAGAAAAAACTAAAACTAGAGCACAAGGTGCAAACCAAGTTCCCTCAAGATAAGAAACACGCAGTTTAAGCCTTTTTTTGTAAAATTGCAAAATATTTGGCAATTTTTCTTTCGTTTTAGTGTGAAAACTGGCCACAAACTTGAGATTGTTGCAAACAAAAAAAAAAATAGAAAAAATATTCCCAAATCTGTAACATATTCCAAAAAGTAACACTAACACTAGTGCCTATCTGAATATAGACCACTTGACTGTGTCTTTCGTTCGTTTGGTTTTTTTCTGCTTCTCCTCATTTTTACTGCATTTGTGAGATATGCTTGTTGCCGTTCGTTGTCCACTGCAGTTGCTCGCATTTGAGTGAGCATGAAGAAAAAAAAACCGATTGCTTCACATTTCCGGCATTTGTACGAGCTCTTTTATTAACGTGTGGCAACAACAGACCAACCAATGAAATGAAATAAAACTGTGGCAAATTTTTCGGCTTTAGAGTACAAGAAAACTCATTGACTGTCTGCTCTATTATATATGGGCACAGTGTTACAAATGGGACTATTATAAATCAAAAACTAAAGTCATAATTTGACTAACTGCTTTTAATTTTGATTAGAAAAATTTAAGTAAAGGGTGATTTTTTAGGTATTATCTTTTGGTGTGTTGTTTCACTGTCCAACATCTTCAGTTTGGTCTATAATTTAACCATGAATTGTCTTAACAACGAACAACGCTTGCAAATTATTGAATTTTATAATCAAAATGCGTGCTCTGTTAAGAAAGTTCATCGCGCCCTTCTACGATTTTACCACGAAGCTCATTTTTGGATCAATTGGTACGTAAATAAGAAGAATTGTCGATTTTGGAGTGAAGATCAGCCAGAAGCATTGCAAGAGCTACCAATGCATCCAGAAAAAGTCACAGTTTGGTGCGGTTTATGGGCTGGTGATATCATTGGACCGTACTTCTTCAAAGATGATGTGAATCGTAGCGTGACTGTGAGTTGTGTGCGCTATCGTGAAATGACATTCAACTTTATTTTGCCCAAAATACAAGAGCTTGACTTGCATGACATATGATTTCAACAAAATGGTGCCACATGCCACACATCATGCTTAACAATAGACTTATTGAGAGGCGAGATCGGTGAACCTTTTATTTCATGCTCGGCACCGGTCAATTGGCCTCCTAGATCGTGCGATTTAACGCTTTCAGACTATTTTTTGTGCGGCTATGTTAAAACTCATGTCTATACAGACAATGCCGCTTCAGGCGCAGTCACGGTCAAAATTTGCATGAATTAATCTTCAAACATAAAATTATATGGACCGTACAATAGATTTATATAAAGATTTCAGCATTTTTCGAATTTTATGTTTTTCTTTTTTGAAAAACTTTTCTATGGCTGTCAAAAAATCACCCTTTATATCTAAATGTTATCCGGTCTGGACCATACTCGGTTCGGACGTAGTGGATCCCTCACTACTCCAAATTTAAGCAAAATCGGGAATATCGGTTTATATGGCATTATGTCTAAATGTGGTCCGATCAGGACCATATCTAGGTAAAGAATTCAATTTCAATTGTCTCACTGATCCAAATTTCAGCGAAATCTGATAATATCTGATTATGGGCTATAGGCCCTTAGTCGGCAGATCAGTCAGTATGGCACCTAATCGAAATGTGGTCATATCTGTACCATATTCGGTTTGGATAGTGGGGCTCTGGTGCCGTTCTTTGTTCTAAATTTCAACGAAATGGAGTTATAAATGAGACCATAAAACCATAAACAGGCAGATCGACCTATATGCCAACTGCATCTAAATATGGTTCGTGATGGTCGATTCTGGTATCTGATATCGAGGATCTTGTGCAGCTCAGTGGCCAAATTTTACCCAAATTAGATAGTAAATGAGGCTTTTATGGGCCTAAGACCATGCACGAAAGGAAAGAGGAGCCTGCATCTTACCACCCATTATGAAAAGTGGATCGACTGGTCGAAACAATAAGGAACTCAAATGAAAGGTTTTTGGAGTAGGATATGAAACTTGATCAACATATGGGGTCCAAGCTTAGGAAGGCCGTCGCGTTCCAAAAACCCTAAAAGGACATGTAAACAGAACGGGACAATATACACCTTAAACGAAACATAATCGGGAGTGGAATAAGAATCAGATTTCAATATTTGTCGCTTCGTCCCAAAATTTGCCTACCAAACGGAAAAGGAGTTCGATCGGTGTAATATTGCAAAATATTCGAGTGCAAAATAAAATTTTGGTTTCTAAATTCGGGACCATTTATTGGGACCGCCTAAATAACCTCCCGAAAAAAAAACGGTTATGTCGACCAGGACAATATGAAGTTAAAGTTAGGTTAGGTTTAAATGGTAGTCTTCTATCAGACTCATATAGACGTTTTCATCCATTGTAATTCCACAGCAATAGGAGAAGAAAGATGTCTTCTAGAACCTATCGTTGAACCATCCAGACAGCCCAACAACTTGTGAATGTTCACATCAGCTAAATCAGACAAAGAAATGAAAACCTAAAGTGGAACTTCTTGTGACAGCCAATGCGAGATATACACATGACAGCGAAGCGGCCCTTCGGACCTGATTCTAAAGACTTAGCTTACATGTTGCTAAACGCATACACACAGATTCCAGTTCGGCTGGAATGCGTTATGTCGTTCCTAGTCACGCAAACTCACCTGCTCTACAATTCCCTGAGATATATCTGTGGCCTGGCACCCATAACAGGCGCATCTATAACCCGATGTAGCTGAAATTTAGAAGAGTGATTTATAATAGGAGACCACCGTAGCGCAGAGGTTAGCATATCCGCCTATGACGCTGAACAGCCGGGTTTGAACCCAAGCGAGAACATCAGAAAAATAATGTCAGCGATGTTTATGCCCTTCTAATGCTGGAGATGCCATGTAAAAACTTCTACCCAAAGAGGTGTCGCCTGAGCTATTTGTGTAGGACCCTTATCATTGAGCTTTAACTTGAATCCGACTGCACTCATTGATATGTGACAAGTGCGCCCTGTTGCTTAATGGAATGTTCATGGGGAAATTTGCATTTTTTGATATAGCTGCCATTAGACCGATCTGCCGACAAAGGTAGGTAAGGTTAGGTAAGGTTGAAAAGAAGCCACGGCAAAATTTGTGAAGCCACGGCAAATGTGTGCGGTGATGGCATGCAAAGCTGTTGTTGTGCTGTGTAGTCTCCGAAATCCATGTTGCATGCTCGGCGAATAGAAATTCTGCTACAAGGCTCGGGAGGAGTAATGCCCCAAGCATCTTTGCCCCTGGTGAGAGAAGGGAGATTTGTCTGTACGACTCCCCCAAACTCGGGTCTTTTCCAGGCTTCAGTAGCGGGATCACTCTGCCCATTTTCCAGACATCGGGAACTTTAAGAGTGTTCAATGACAGGTTGAGGACAGTGGTAAGGTACTCAACTCCAGGTGAGTCTAGATTCTTCAACATCAATGTAGAGATTCCGTCGGGGCCCAACGCCTTAGAAGATTTGACGCCACGGATGACATTCGTAACTTCGCCCACCGTAAATTGTGATGGCTGTTCATCGGCTCGGAGACCACGAATACGGCGAATGGCTCTCCTCCTTGCCCTGTCACTCTTCGGATGCACAATAAATTGACGGTTGAACAACCTGGCGCACTTCTTCGGATCAGTCACGGTTATCTCGCTAAAAGTGACTGAGGTCCTGTCATCCCGTCTACCGGGGTTCGAGAGTGACTTAACTGTGGCCCACAGTTTGCACCGGTGCCTAAGTTACATTGCTCCAAGTGTTCCAGCCACTAATTCCGCTTATGTTCGTTGACTACCCTGTTTATTTCCAGACATGGCTGAAATACTCACAAATGTTGCCAGCATTTGGTGAGGGGATAACCACCGCTGAAAAATGTTTTAAGGTGTTCTCGCCGGCAGGATTTGAACCCGGGCGTTTGGCACGATAGCGGGTATGCACCGCGGTGGCTCCCATGCCATGCCCATGCCACTATAGACGCTCTAAAAACTAAAAAGTGCCTCCGTGCTACTTACAAAATCCTTAATTGTTTTCCATGCCACTCAACTAAGTTGTTATATTTCTGGTATAGTGTCCCCGCACCTAAGTACCGGTGTCTGTTAGACGCGAAAGCCGGGCAATGACATAGGAAATGCACCAGCGTCTTATCATCTTCCCCGCATGCCCTACACATGCTATCACTTGCCGCACCGATTTTACATAAGTGAGCTAGCTCGTAGTCCTGTGTGTCTCGTTATGTTACCAATAGCTATATTGACCTCCTTCTTGCTTCATTTAAGTAATAACCTCGTCCTGGATCACGATCTGGATCCCCCTTAGGATTTTCGGCGTCCTACCGACCGTTTCTCTATTCCACAGTGTTGCATGTGCTTTTGTCGCCCACGACCTTAACTCGGACTACGTCGACCCGAAAGGCTTCGGGTTAACCAAGTTTCTTGACGTTAGTCCTCTGGCCTTCACCGCCAAATCGTCTGCCCTTTCATTCCCCCTTACTCCGTTGTGGCCCGGCACCCAAACGATGCGGATTGTGCCATCCTCAGAGAAGGCAACACTAGTCGTGATTTTACCGTCCTGTTTGTCCTGTTCTTACACTGCAAGACTGTTCGTGATCTTCCCGTCCTGGTTGTTATTGCTCTTATGGCCATCTTAATCCCATAGAAAGCGAATTTATTGCCTGATTTCTCCGAAACTATGACTTGTATAAGAGTTCCCGGGATCTGAATCAAATACGATCCAGATCATCATATTTTTTTACCCTCCACCAAAAGATGGGGGGTATACTAATTTCGTCATTCTGTTTGTAACTACTCGAAATATTCGTCTGAGACCCCATAAAGTATATATATTCTTGATCGTCGCGACATTTTATGTCGATCTAGCCATGTCCGTCGTCTGTCCGTCCGTCCGTCCGTCAGTGCGTCCGTCTGTCTGTCGAAAGCACGCAAACTTCCGAAGGAGTAAAGCTAGCCGCTTGAAATTTTGCACAAATACTTCTTATTAGTGTAGGTCGGTTGGTATTGTAAATGGGCCATATCGGTCCATGTTTTGATATAGCTGCGATATATACCGATCTTGGGTCTTGACTTCTTGAGCCTCTAGAGTGCGCAATTCCGTGTTTTGTTATGATATCCAATAACTGTGCCAAGTATGGTTCAAATCGGTCCATAACCTGATATAGCTGCCATATAAACCGATCTTGGGTCTTGACTTCTTGAGCCTCTAGAGTGCGCAATTTTATCCGATTGGAATGAAATTGCGCACGACGTGTTTTGTTTAATATCCAACATTTGTGCCCAGTATGGTTCAAATCGGTCCATAACCTGATATAGCTGCCATATAAACCGATCTGGGGACTTGACTTCTTGAGCTTCTAGAGGGCGCAATTCCTTTTCGATTTGGTTGAAAATGTTCATGAAGTATTTTATTCTAACTTTCAACAACTGTGTCAAATAAGATTCAAATTGGTTCATAACCTAATATAGTTGCCATATAAACCGATCTGGGATCTTGACATACGTGTTTATTATGATCTGAATCGGTCTATATTTTACTTCTATTTTTATATTTTACTTCTTGAGCCCCCAAAGGGCGCAATTTTTATTCGAATTGGCTGACATTTTTCTTATATCCTTTTTTGCCTAAGAAGAGATGCCGGGAGAAGAACTCGGCAAATGCGATTCATGGTGGAGGGTATGTAAGATTCGGCCCGGCCGAACTTAGCACGCTTTTACCTGTTAGAGTTAACATTGGATATGAAAGTGGAGTTAAATAAAATAGGATAATGAATAAATTCATGGTGGTGGGTATCCAAAGTTCAGCATGGCCTAACTTAGCACGTCTTTACTTGTTTTACAGCCACCACCACAGCATAGGGGTATACTTACATCGTCATTACGTTTGTAACTCACCGAAAAAAATTATCTGAGATCCAACAAAGTGCCAATTTCGTGATCGTCTTGGCATTTCTAGTCGATCTTGCCATGTCCGTCCGACTGTGTGTCGAAAGCACTCGAACTTTTGAAGAAGTAAAGCTGGAAGCGCTGCACAAATACTTCTCATTAGTTGTTGTTGAACACTTCTTATTATTTGTTGTTGTTGTTGTAGCTACATTTTCATGTGGAGGTGGCGATCCTCGTCAAGCTCCTGTAGGTAAGCAAGCCCTTTCCGGTCCAAACCAGGGTAGCCATTGGTTATTTAAAGGCGCTAATAACCCGCCTTGTCATATCGGGCATCATAGGCACCCTCGTCAAGCTCCTGTAGGTAAGCAAGCCCTTTCCGGTCTAAAGGACAAATACTTCTTATTAGTTGTTGTTGTTGTTGTAGCTACATTTTCATGTGGAGATGGCGATCCTCGTCAAGCTCCTGTAGGTAAGCAAGCCCGTTCCGGTCCAAAGGACCGTTCGCCCCGAAAACAGGGTAGCCATTGGTTATTTTAAGGCGCTAATAACCCGCCTTGTCATATTGAGCATCATAGGCACTCGGTATTTGTGCAAGATTCTCCGCTCGATGCCGCTGATTATTCGCAACTGCTGTAGCAGCTACTCCGTATGGAGCATTCCACTATCCGCAACCTGTGGACGCGCCCTGTAGCTCTCAGCTAAGCTTCTCCTGATGAGCACTACACAGATCGCACCTCAATGTTCCAGCCTGTGTGGTGCTCACAACTATGCCGTGCCGGGATTAGTGCAGGCCAGTTGGGATTGTAAATGGGCCAAATCGGCCCATGTTTGGTTATAGCTGCCATTTTAGCCGACTTTCCGATTATGCTTCTTGAGTTTCTAGAGATCGCTTTTATATAAACCCATCTCACAATTTTACTTCTTGAGCCCCTTTATGGGGCGCATTTCTTAACCCATTTGGCTGAAATTGTGTACAATGACTTTTACTATGGTCTCTACTATGGTCTCCAACATCCAAAACAAATACAACCCGAATCGTACCATAACCTGATATGATTCCAATGGCATGACGATTCTTATCCATTATCATTTGTTTGGGCAATGCCGAACTTAGCACCTTTTCTTTTGTAAAAAGTGATCAAAATTTATAAATCTCCACGGTACGTATAAACGGCACGTTATTAAAGCTAACACTGACGCATGTCCACATTCAAAAACCACATAAGAATTATCTTACAAAAGTTTAAAACTTTTAACTTGGCGGCAAAACTAATCGAAAAGCATTTTGATAGTCTGTTATGATTTTTCATAAGCTTGTCTTTAGTTTTATTGGCTGCCATAGACCCCACTGCCCGCCTCTTTGCTAAATATGATGCAGAGGAGAAAACCAATGCATATCTAACACGAGCCAATATGAGTTTCAAATCAAACTCCATTAATGCATGGCACAGGCAAGCATTATTTGATAGTGTTAGGCCGGCAGCCAGTGGTTAGTGTTAAGGATGGCGTAGTTTGTGGTATGCCAAAAGTTATGGATACTCCGGAATAAAAGTGAAAGGTTTCAGTTTGTGGCAACATAGCACCAGACCAGCAAGAAATATTGTTGAGGCAACATCATGATGCTAGCCATCATAGGTTTGATGTGCAGCCAGTGCATTCAGTGATGCATGTCAAAGCAAACAAATTTGTTTTTATGCATCCAACCTCCTCAGAATATGAGGGGAGTTTTGGCATGAGTTTTGCTGCTGCAGTTTGCAGTTTGGTGCCAACTTTATGACATGTGTTGGTTTCATTGTGGCGGTGACAGATATGAGATATTTATTTACAATTTTTTTTCTTTTCACTTTGCTTGCATTTCCAAGAGGAATAATAACTCAATAAAATATCCCAACATTGTATGAATGGGGTGATATGCTTTGTTTGGCCCCAAGACAAATGGGAAGACAAATGACTCCACATGGTATTGGGTATTTTCCGTCATTTTGTTGACAAAGAAAGATGGAAGATGTCATAATGCTGTCAACGATGATTTGAGCAAAATTGGATAATGTTATGTCGATTAGGGTAAGTGGAGCGTTGCCAAAAAAAAACTTTGATTTTGTACATAACACATACAGGATAGCTGGCACGAAGTGTTGCGAATTCGAACGATCATATTTTTTTGTGTGAAAATGATAATAAAATAATAATTTGGCTTTCCTTTTCCATTTGCATCTCCGATCATTGAGCTTGTCTCGAAAGAGAAACAAAAAAAACTTGTAAAATTTAATGATCTTCCCCCTAACAGGCAAAAAACTTGAAAGATGAAAAATTCGGCAGAGCCCGGCCGGGATTCGAACTTGGGCACACGGAGCAACAGCGATAGCCATTGCCGTTGTCTTAGCGTTCGAAGCCACTTCCTCAAATGCACAAAATCATGTGTAGTACGAAAGAAGTGTAATTTGTCACAGAAAGAATGTCTGTCGTTACACAAAAATACATGCATTGGGAAAAGTACAGCTAATAAACAGGGTTGTCGAGCTAGGCTAATGTGGTAATTGTATCATAAATGCGTTTTCGCTATTAATACGATTCAAATACAACATATCAACGCACGGCCCTTGCAGCCATCACACCTAATATGGTTGAAAAGTCTTCTAACCAAAGACGAAACGCGTCCCATAGTGGTTGGCGTGTGTGTTGCTATCTTTGGCTTTCCTTTTCCATATGCATCTCTGATCATGGAACTCGTTTCGAAGAGAAACAAACAAAAATACTTGTAATAGACTCAAATGACAAAAATGTGTGAAATTATCTTAATTTCATAATTCAATCACTTTTTTCGATATGACCATCCTTGGTCTGACTATTGCTCCGGTATTTTGACCCATTCCCGTACAATGGCTTTCTTCATGCGCGCCTATACTGACATACATTTAGTCCTTACCTTGCTGTCAAAAATGATTCAAATAGAAAAGTCCATCGGATTGGCATCTGACGGATGGGGCACCCACTGTGTGGACGAATTGAAGTGCGGAACGTGATTTTTAACCATGTCAAGTCCATGGTCTTCGGCCGAAATGTTTGCGAGCTCTTGGCTCCAATGCAGCTTCCAAATGTTTTCCCCATTACACTGTAGCACATTTTTTAGGTCACGATCTGTAGCATGGTAAATTCCAAATAGGGATGAACGTATTCCCTATTTCGGTCGTAGACCATGGACTTGACATGGTTAAAAATCACGTTCCGCACTTCAATTTGTCCACACAGTGGGTGCCCCTATCAGTAGAGCTTAACCCCAAAAGGGCTTAGGGACCTTAGTAGAGCTTAACCCCAAAAGCGGTTAGGGAGACCACGGGACAGGGGGTATGTACTGACCAAAAACCCGAACTATGCAGACATAGGTTAGGTTTAAATGGCAGTCTGCCCTCAGACTCACTTAGACGTTTTCGTCCATTGTGATACCACAGGAAGATATACCTTATAGCTCCTACCGTTGAACCATCCAGATTCACATCCGCTAAATCAGACAGGTTCTCAAAGAAATGATAACCTAAAGTGAAAATCCTTCCGACTGCCAGTGGGGGACACACACACAGAAGATGTTCCATAGTCTCTTCTTCTTCGATGTCGTTACTGGCAACCTTCAGTCTGTCAGCATGTTTTCCGATTAGACAGTACCCTGTCTTGACGGACACAATGACTGAGAAGTCTGATCTTGCCAGTGACAGCAAAGCGGTAGACCTCAAGATTAGGCCACATAGTTTTGGAATGCTTACAGCCCCTCTTTGTGACCATCTATCATTCGTTGTCCTTCGGGCCTGGTGCTGAAACCTTAGCTAACATGCCGCTAGAGGCATACCCACAGATTCCAGTTTCCCTGGAGTAGTGCCTAGCCTCGCAAGCTCATTCGCTTTACAATTCCCTGGGATATCTCTGTGGCCCAACACCCAGAACAGGTGAATTTTGAATTGTTCAGCCATCTCGTTGAAAGATCTGTCGAGGACGGTTTTTGTGTTCAGAAAATCGTTCTCCAGGGATTTATTGGCTACCTGGCTATATGACAAGATATGCCCAAAAAGTAATTGCGGATTTTTCATATAGTCGGCGTTGACAAATTTTTTCACAGCTTGTGACTCTGTAATTGCATTCTTTCTTCTGTCAGTTATCAGCTGTTACTTTTAGCTTGCTTTAGTAAATGCATTTTATTAAAAATGCATTTATTTTATTTTAAAAAATCCGCAATTACTTTTTGGGCAACCTAATATTTATGTCAATCGTTGACATTACATCTTAGCCATTCCACTACTTCCTTAATTGCACGGATCTCTGCTTGATATACACTGCAGTGGTCGGGTTATCTTTTTGCTATGACCAGTTCTAGATCTCTAAAGCACATCTCAAAGCCCTCCTGGTCGTCTAGTTTGGAACCATCCGCATAGAAGTCTTTGTACTTTCTATTACCAGGGATATCGTAGTTGCAATCGGTTCTATCAGGAATAGTGGTACAGTACTTTTTATCAAAAAGCTGCTCAGGTAGGGTGTAATCCACACTACCTGGAACATCGGGCATTATATCAAGGATAACACAGTGTCCTTAGCGGCCACATGACCAAAGAGAAAGTTCCCTTAGCCTCAAGGCAGTGGTCGCAGCAATTTGTGTAGCCACAATGTCCAGAGGCATTAGATGTAACATTAAATTCAAAGCATCATATGGTGTCGTCCTCAGTGCGGCTGTGATGCACAAACAAGCTACTATGCAGACATTAGAGATTTGAGAGAGTTGACTGTATCAATATTGGCTACCTTTTCCCCGGGGAAGTTTTTAATAGGATTGACCACTTTTTCCCCGGGAAGTTATCCATGGCGAGTAGTTGCTGTGCTGGCGCGATCGAGTGATTTTGAGCTGCCCACGACATCTGCCTTGCTCACATTGATGCTGTGGCGTTTTGTCCTTCGTTACTTTTCGTTACCTTGTGGTTGTGTTCGGTCATTCGTGAGGGTGCCCGTGCTCATTTTAAGGTTCGGTGTCATCGGATCTGTGTGAAGTGTATTTTGAGTCTGCTTTATGTGCTGGCGGTAGGTTGGCTTAAAGCAAACAGGAGTGCAATTGGTACTAGTAGTTTGGCTACGGAGTCTGAGAGACTCCGGAGTCTGAGAGACTCCAGAGACTTTAATCTGGTACCACCATTGTCAGAAGCTCCTGGGACTTCAGTTCCAGCCTAAAAACCAGTAGGTTAGGTTAGGTTGAAAAGAGGGCGCAGATATTAATCCGCCCCATGCCACTATGGACATACACCTAAGCCAGCAATCAGCTTGTTGTGCGCTCTAAAAACTATAAAGTAATCTCCAAAAAGAAAATTTTATGTTAGGAATTCCATGCTACTTACAAAATCCTCGATTGTTTTCAATACCACTCCCCTAATTTGGTTCATGTCTGATATTATGTCGCCAACTAAGTACCGGTATCTGTTGGACGCGATATCCGGGCAATGACAAAGGAAATGCTCCAATGTCTCATCATCTTCCCCGCATGCCCTACACATGCTATCACTTGCCGCACCGATTTTACATAAGTGAGCCCGTAGTGCTTTGTGTTCCGTTTTAACACCAAATGCTATACTGACCTCCTTCTTACTTCCCTTCAGTAATAACCTCGTCCTCTCACGATCTGGATCCCCCCATAGGAGTTTCGCCGTCTTACCGACCGTTTCGCTGTTCCACATTCGCATTCGTGGCCCACTCCCTTAACTCGGATTGCGTCGACCCGAAAGACCTCGGGTTAACCATGATTATTGACGGCAGTCCTCTGGCCTTCACCGCCAAATCGTCTGCTCTTTCATTTCCCCTTACTCCGTTATGGACCGGCACCCAAACGATACGGATTTTACCATCCTCAGAGAAGGCGTTAATCTCCTTCTTACACGGCAAGACTGTTCGTGACCTTATCGTCCTGGTTGTTATTGCCCTTATGACAATTTTACTGTCGGTAAAGATGTTCACACTTGACGTCCTCGCGTTAGCACCACACCACTTCACGCATTCCGTGATCCCTTGGATCTCCGCCTTCAGGATCGTATTATGGTCAGGCAGTCTAAAACAGATCTCAGTCCCTGGGTTCTCAATGGGCCACTCTGTCCCGTAGCTTTAAACCATCCGTGTTACATGATCTTCCAGATGGCAATACTAGGGTTCCGTCAATCCAAGACTTTGCCGATGGCAGTAGCGCCTCGCACTCGACTTCAAGGTTCATCGGAGGTATCCAATCGGAAACCTCTCCCATTCCTTCTAGGTTTCCTATCATCGCCTCGATTATACCGCGATAGTGTAAGCAGCTCGCATCCTCAATCCATTCTCCCATCGTCTTAAGTCTCATAGCCACAGTGGCTGCCTAACACTTAATCTGTATATCAATGGGCGGGATATCTAGTCTTCAGGGCCCTAGTGAGCGTGGTCCTCATACCACGCTCCGCCTTTGTCAAGACAACATGTTTTCTGGACCTGGTCCTTATGTTGCATTTTTTCTCCATCGCAGTCCACCAATCTATTTCGAGCATATGGCCCGTCTTAAATGGTGTGTCTTTCGATTACTTAGATAATTCCTTGAGCTATATATTGGGTTGCCCAAAAAGTAATTGCGGATTTTTTTAAAAGAAAGTAAATGCATTTTTAATAAAACTTAGAATGAATTTTAATCAAATATACTTTTTTATACCCACCACCGAAGGATGGGGGTATATTCATTTTGTCATTCCGTTTGCAACACATCGAAATATCCATTTCCGACCATATAAAGTATATATATTCTTGATCAGCGTAAAAATCTAAGACGATCTAGCCATGTCCGTCTGTCTGTTGAAATCACGCTACAGTCTTTAAAACTAGAGATATTGCGCTGAAATTTTGCACAGATTCTTTTTTTGTCCATAAGCAGGATAAGTTCGAAGATGGGCTATATCGCCCATAAAAGCCACATAAAAGCTATATAGGCCCATAAAAGCCACATTTATTATCCGATTTTGTTGAAATTTGGGACAGTGAGTTGTGGTAGGCCCTTCGACATCATTTGTCAATTTGGCTCAGATCGGTCCAGATTTGGATATAGCTGCCATATAGACCGATCCTCCGATTTAGGGTCTAAGGCCCATAAAAGCTACATTTATGGTCTGATTTCGCTGAAATTTGGGACAGTGAGTTGTCTTAGGCCCTTTGACATGTTTCTTTCATTTGGTCCAGATCGGTTCAGATTTGGATATAGCTGCCATATAGACCGATCCTCCGGTTTAGGGTCTTAGGCCCACAAAAGCCACATTTATTATCCGATTTTGATGAAATTCGGGGCAGTGAGATGTGTTAGGCCCATCGACATCCTTCATTAATTTGGCTCAGATCGGTCCAGATTTAGATATAGCTGCCATATAGATCGATCCTCCGATTTATGGTGTAAAGCCCATAATAGCCACATTCATTATCCGATTTTGCTGAAATTTGGGACAGTAAGATGTGTTAGGCCCTTTGACATACTACTTCAAATTTGGATATAGCTGCCATATAGACCGATTTCTTGATTTATGGTTTTGGGCCCATAAAATGCTCATTTATTGCCCGATGTCCCCGAAATTTGGAACAGTGAGTTTAGTTAAGCCCCTTGACATACTTCTGCAATATCGCACAGATCGGTCCAGATTTGGATATAGCTGCCATATAGACCAATCTCTGGATTTAAGGTTTAGGGCCCATAAAAGGCGCATTTATTGTCCGATGTCGCTGAAATTTGAGACAGTGAGTTTGGTTAGACTTTTCGACGTCCTTCTTCAATTTTGCCCAGATCGACTATATGAAAAATCCGTAATTACTTTTTGGGCAACCCAATAGTTGATGTAGATTATAATGCAAATATTTCCATTAAAATAGAGATAGAGTATAATTTATCTCCTTATGCATAGCATATCCAAATCCTACCATATATCAAAACTCCAATTATGAACCCTTACTTCTTCATATTTATGTATGTACTTCAATTACCTGGCAGGTGATTAAAAGATGTTATTACCAACCGAGTTATACAGGGCAACAAGAGTATATTTAAAAACCACTTTGTAAGTCAACGCTCAGGCAAACAGGCAAACACTTAAAAGTCTCATTAACAAACAATCAAAGATAATTACTCGCTTAAGACAATTTGTTAAAAATATGTGTAAAAACACACACTTGGTTGGCTCCCCCCCACCAAAATAAACATTCGGCAATTATGAATGACTAGCGCATGAGGATGATGATGATGATGACGAGCGCAACGGCAACTCATTTAGAAAAGCAAACAATGAGGGATCCGTTTTGTCGAGTTCAAACCAAACTAAACAAGAAACACCAAATTTCATCTGCGATTTGAACGTTGGCACATAAATAATTTTTGCCTCAAAGTTCAAAATCAATGTTGCACTTGGCAAATATTTATAAGCCACCGTTACGGATGCGGCAATTTGTTTTCGTTTTGGGTTGCCTCTTCTGTTGGTTTCTAGTGGTAATCCGGCGCTTTTCTGCCCAGTTAACCATATAAGAGCCATGCAATTCACAGTTTGCACCAATGTGCAAATCTTCAACTGGCTGCATGGAGGTGAAGTAAATCGAGTTATTTGCATACTTCAGGCCTTAATGTCGGCAAACTTTTACTTCAAATAGACGTTGAGTGTTTTTCAAAACACCAAACTGCGGTGGCACTGCCACTACCCCAAAAAAAAACAACAACAAAAAAAGTGGACGCCAACCACCAGCATTGTTAGTCGTTCGCGGGTCAAGGTGCTTAAATATGCAAATGATGGCAATGCTGTTTTGGTTTTGCAAATTCGCATAGCATAGTTGAAAAATGATACATTTCGTTTGATACACAGTAATAACATCTATTATTTACGGCATCTTTTTATAAAAAAGAGCTTTTGGGGTGCTGGTGGTTTTAAAGAATTTCAGTGTGCCCCAAAAAATGTTGTCCAATAATGTTATGCTTAACAAAACGACCCCAAAGCCAGAATCACACGCCCAGCCGGTTTGTACGTATCTATGATTCTATCTGGCTAGGCCTTTTTGTTTAGTTTTGAGAAAAAAACAAACAAACCAACCAATGAACTTGATTCCATTGATTTGCCCAACACTTGGCTTAGACATTTAATATTTTTCGACTTATGGTTATGATTGACATTAAGCGTTCTAAATGCTAAAGCATCGATTTAACCACGAACTTGATGAATATGCAAATGCTTAGAAGTGGTTTTCAATGCACACCTGACGATAACAAAACGAAAGACTTAAGCGACATACTTGAATTGTGAACCAAGCAAAAACCGCACACGCACACGCACAATTAGTTTTGATCCCAGCTGAAAACTCATGTTTGGCAGAATTTATGATTTCAAGGGGGGATTTATTTGTAGATTTTTTAGAGATCTTTTTCTTCTTATTTTTTTTTAAACGTACTTGAACTAGAGTATTTGTATCCAACAGAGATAGGAATATGCAATGTCATATGGTAATCAAATCTTACATCATAAGACTGTAAAGGTGAAAAAGTTTTTGAAGTAAAATCTTAATTAAAACAAGTAAAAAGGCGTTAAGTTCGGCCGGGCCGAACTTTGGATACCCACCACCTCGGGTATATATGTAAACCACCTTTCGTCAAATCCGGTGCAATACTAATACCTTATGTCCCATAGCAGAAATATGTGGAGGGGCTTAACTTAACTATTTTTCCCAAATTTCGGCAACATCGGACAATAAATGCGCTTTTTATGGCCCCAAAACCTAAAACCTAGATATCGGTCTATATGGCAGCTATATCCAAATCTGGACCGATCTGTGCGATAATGCAGAAGTATGTCAAGGGGCTTAACTTAGCTTACTGTCCCAAATTTCGGCGACATCGGACAATAAATGCGCCTCTTATGGGCCTAAGACCCCAAATCGGAGGATCGGTCTATATGGCAGCTATATCCAAATCTGGACCGATCTGAGCCAAATTGACGGAGGATGTTAAAGGGCCTAACACAACTCACTGTCCAAAATTTCAGCAAAATCGGATAATAAATATGGCTTTTAAGGGCCTAAGACCCTAAATTGGAGGATCGGTCTATATGGCAGCTATATCCAAATCTGGACCCATCTGAGTCATATTAACGGAGGATATTGAAGGGCCTAAGACAACTCACTGTCACAAGTTTCAGCAAAATCGGATAATAAATGTGGCTTTTATGGGTTTAAGACCCTAAATCGGAGGATCGGTCTATATGGCAGCTATACCCAAATCTGGACCGATCTGAGTCATATTATCGGAGGATATTGAAGGGCCTAAGACAACTCACTGTCCCAAATTTCAGCAAAATCGGACAATAAATGTGGCTTTTATGGGTTTAAGACCCTAAATCGGAGGATCGGTCTATATGGCAGCTATATCCAAATCTAAACCGATCTGAGTCATATTGACGGAGGATGTTGAAGGGCTTAAGACAACTCACTGTCCCAAATTTCAGCAAAATCGGATAATAAATGTGGCTTTTATTGGCCTTAGACCCTAAATCGGCGGATGGGTCTATATGGGGGCTATATCAAGATATAGTCCGATATAGCCCATCTTCGAACTTATCTTGCTTATGGACAAAAAAAGAATCTGTGCAAAGTTTCAGCTCAATATCTCTTTGAAGACTGTAGCGTGATTTCAACAGACAGACGGACAGGCGGACGGACATCTAGATCGTCTTAGATTTTTACGCTGATCAAGAATATAGGGTCGGAAATGGATATTTCGATGTGTTGCAAACGGAATGACAAAATGAATATACCCCCATCCGTCGGTGGTGGGTATAAAAAAACTTGTCAAAACATTTTCTCAAATCTTCGATAGAAAATATAAACGATCTGGTTAGGAAAATTGCAAGAAAAGTTTGGCATTTTTCGTTAATCATATTGGGTTGCCCAAAAAGTAATTGCGGATTTTTTAAAAGAAAGTAAATGCATTTTTAATAAAACTTTAAATGAACTTTAATCAAATATACTTTTTTACACTTTTTTTCTGAAACTAGCTAAAAGTAGCAGCTGATAACTGACAGAAGAAAAAATGCAATTACAGAGTTTGGGCAACCCAATAGAACTTTTCTCTATATAGCGTTCACAATAAAATTGTAGGTACACTAAGCTCGCCTTTCTTTTTAGACCACACCACCGAAGGATGGGGGTATATTCATTTTGTCATTCCGTTTGCAACACATCGAAATATCCATTTTCGACCTATAAAGTCTATATATTCTTGATCAGCGTAAAAATCTAAGACGATGTCCGTCCGTCTGTCCGTCTGTATGTTCACGCTACAGTCTTTAAAAGTAGAGATATTGAGCTGAAATTTTGCACAGATTCGTTTTCTGTTCATAAGCAGGTTAAGTTCGAAGATGGGCTATATCGGACTATATCTTGATACTAGCTGACCCGGGCCCGCTCCGCTGCGCCTTCTTTTACTTTATATGGAACAAAAGTTTCCTTGGAATATTTATTTTCGACAATTAAAGATCTTTTAGTGAAATACCATGCGAATTTGACTAACAGTTTAACAATATAAGTGCCTTTCTCTGAATCCCATATGATCTTTATTGATCTACGAATTTAAGTTTGGATGTAAGGTGTACTCCATTCTTAAAATACTTCATTTCAGCCCGATATTCTCATGATGTCTGATTTAGTGGTGTTTTCGGGGGAGAGGTGGTCCCCCAGATACTTGGCCCTGAAAAAAATATCAGCATCGTGCTCTTCTCTCAAATACCATTTATTTAAACCCCATATTGCCATTGTCTTAAGAGGAGTTTACAGGATGAGGCGTCCCCCAAACACATGGCCCCAAAATAGGTTATCAAATTAGTTTTCTAATCTCAAAAAACCTTTCATTTGAACCATATATTGGCATGATCAAAACATTTTTCCCCTTGGGGGTGATTTGGGAAAGGGGTAATGCCCTAAATACATGGTCCTACATTTGGATATCAACTTCGTAGTCTACACCTTATTTGAGCCCCATATTGCATATTGCAAAAGTCAGCAAATAAATATGTCCGGTTTGGGGTATTGGCCCTAAAAACTATGTACATTTAGCTCCACTCTCTTTAGGACCCAAATTATCTTGGTGAGCAAATACGTCGTATATGGGGGTTGTTATGGTGGTGGGACGTCCGCTAGACAATTGGCCCCTAATGTTGATATCAGATACGTGGTCTACTCCCACATACCTTTAATTTGAGCCCCATATTTCCATAGTCGGCAAACATGACCGCCTTGGGGGGTGTTTTAGGGGATGGGCAACCACTCAGTGAGTTAGCCTTGAAAATATATATCGAATTCGTGTTCCACTTTAAAACCCCTCTTATTTGAGCCTCATATTGCAATAGTCAGCAAATACTTACTACTTGGGTGGAGTTGGGGGGGTGGCGTGGCCCCATAGACACTTTTCCCGAATATTGATATGAAATTCGTGCTTTACTCCCAAAGACCTTTCATTTGCGCCCCATATTGGTATGGTCGTAAATTTGTCCCCTTTGGGGATGTTTTTGGTGAGAGTCGTCCCCCCAAACAATTGGTTCCATATTTGGATATCAGATTCGTATTCAACATTCAAATACCTTTTATTTAAGCCCCATATTCCCATGGTCAGTAAATAAGTCCAATTTGGGGGGTGTTTTGGGAAAGGGGTGGACCCCCAGAAACGTGTTAACACATTTGGATATCAGATTCGTATTATACTCGCAAATACCTTTCATTTGAGTCCCATATTGCCATGGTCGGTAAACATGTCCGATTTAGGGGTGTTTTGGGGCTTGGGGTGGTCCCCCTAGCACTTGATCCGACAATTGGATATCAGATACGTTTTCTTATCCTAAATACCTTTTATTTGAGTCCCATATTGTCGTGATTGACCTAAATATATGTTTGGTAGGTTTCAGGGTGGGGCAGCCCCCCCTAGGTACCCTATCCGAAATTTGGAAACAACATTTTGATTTTTAGGGTACTATATGTGAGCACACAAAATTTAGCTTAAATCCCACCACCCATCTCCGAGATCTGGCGTTTCTGAAAATTAGGGCAAGGGGGAGGGTCAGACTCCCCTTCAGATATCAAAAAATGTAGTACCCTATTTTCACCACGAGGTCATTCTGCATCATCTGTGAAAATTTCAAGAAAATCAGTTCAGCCGTTTCTGAGTCTATAAGGAACACACAAACAAACAAACCTGCAAACAAACACAAATTGATTTTTATATATAAGATAGCCCCCATATACAACGATCCGCCGATTAAGGGTCTTAGGCCCAAAAAAGGCTAATTTATTATCCGATTATGCTGAAATTTGAGACAGTGAATTGTGTTAGGCCACTCGAGATCCTTTTTTAATTTTGCCCAAATCGGTCCAGTTTTGGATATAGCTGCCATATAGACCGATCCTTAGATTTAGAGTCTTAGGCCCAAAAAAGACAAATTTATTATCCGATTTTGCTGAAATTTGAGACAGTGAGTTGTGTTAGGCCCTTTGTGTAGTGAAATCCGTACTTGGGTACTGGAAGCCTCCACCATGAAACCCATGGTACGACCAAGAGTGTCGAGATGCTACTGAAGCTAAAAATGCGGCATATAGAGCAACACTGCAATCAGTAGCAATGCGCCAGATGAAGGAGTGGTATCGGCAGAAAAGAAGAGGGGAGAAACGTCTTTTCAGCAGACAGAAAAAGGAAATGGAAAGACGAGGAAATGGCTACGACCAAGAGTGCCTCGATGCTACTGAAGCCAAGAATGTGTCATCTACAGCAACCCTGCAATCAGTAGCAACGCGCTAGATGAAGGAAAGGTATCGGGAGAAAAGGAGAGAGGAGAAACGTCTATTCCGCAGAAAGAAAAAGGGAATGGAAAGACGTGAGTGTGAGCGAATTAAGGTGTACAGGAGTCAGTATGAATTTCGGAAATTCTACCAAAGAATTAAACATCGAACCGATGGCTTTGGTGCAGGCACATCCTTCTGCAGAAACAAAGAAGGAAATCTGATAACTGACACATATAACATGCTGAGGACATGGAAAGAACATGGAGGCCACTGTAGCGCAGAGGTTAGCATGTCCGCCTATGACGCTGACGCCTGGGTTCGAATCCTGGCGAGACCATCAGAAAAAATTTTCAGCGGTGGTTTTCCCCTCCTAATGCTGGCAACATTTGTGAGGTACTATGCCATGTAAAACTTCTCTCCAAAGAGGTGTCGCACTGTGGCACGCCGTTCGGACTCGGCTATAAAAATGAGGCCCCTTATCATTGAGCTTAAACTTTAATCGGACTGCACTCATTGATATGTGAGAAGTTTGCCCCTGTTCCTTAGTGGAATGTTCATGGGCAAAATTTGCAATTTTGCTAGTATCCGACGTTGGCGCCGAAGAGGATACCGCAGAACCAAGCCCTGATGATGGTATAGAATGTTTACCTCCTAGGAAGCATAAGGTCCAAGCAGTAGTGCCCCACTGAAAAACAACAAGGCAGCAGGAGCCGACGGTTTACTCGCTGAACTATTTAAGAACGGTGGCGACACGCTGATAAAGCGTATGCATCAGCCGATGATTGGAACCTCAGCATACTATGTCTCGTACACAAGAAAGGAGACAAGACGGAATGTGGCAACTACAGAGGAATAAGTCTCCTCCTCATCGCATACAAGATACACTCGAGCGTACTGTGTGAAAAGCAAAAACTTTGGCATGAAGACGCTGTTCATGCAGAAACTTTTCATTTCTTAGTACTCTGGCACACGAAGTTCTTTACAGTTTGCATAGCAATTCATTACTGGAAGTTTTATTTGAACGCCAATTTCTGAATGCCTCCTTGGTGTTACCTAGGCCAGCATCTTTAATAACAGCCCTCTTAAGAGACCGCACAATGGGTACCTTTTTAAAACAGCTTTTGAAGTACTTTTTCAACTACAAAAACAGTTTAAATATGGGGCCAATATTAACCATGTAATTATGCCTGTCTAAATTTAACGTCCTTTCACTTTTTTCCATTAACTTCATCCCTCCTATCGAATTTCAGCCTATCGAATTTTCAATTACAATAACTGAAAAGTCACATTAAACGAAATTTCTAAATAAAAGTAGGAAAATTATTCTTTATCAGAAATCAATTTATCATTAAAGATAGCTATTTCCAAAGCCAAAAAGTCCGACTACATATTTTTGCAAATTATTATTCAAAGATTTCATATTTTAGACTTCGAATGTCGTGATGGCTAAAAGGTATGGCATTACAATGTATTATTTTGCACACTTAAAGCTTTTGGTCATAATGAAGTGTATGGCCAAGTTATTGGGACAAAATTAATGAACTCAGATATGGGTAGAGTGATGTCTCAATAAACCTGTATTGGTGTTTTAGTTCGATTATGGGCGTTGTGTACATTTTCAAAATTTGGGCGTGTGATGGCATGAATTATATTTCAACAAAATACTATAGTGGCAAAAAACACCGTTAGCTATGGGCCTGTCTGGATATTCAAAAAATTGTAACGAGGGCGGCATATAAAATTATAGACTTTTGGTGAAAAAAAAAAATATTTAAAAATGGCAAAACCAAATTTCTTCTTCTTTCAATTGAAAATTAGTTGTTTGTGCTTCAACTTTCTGTCCCACCCCCTTGGCTTGGTGTTATTATTATGACCACTAGCTAATGTCTTTTCGTCACATCATCATTCCGGCTATGCTTCGCTCGTGCCTTTGAGCCCAAAAACCGCCCCTGTCTTGCGTGAATTTCATATTGAATGAAAGTAATCGATTTGCGTCAAATTTTAAACCCTAATTAACATAGGACATATAGAAAAAAAATTTAAGGAATTCATAAAATTTAACAGATGAGGAATTTGTATAGTGAAACCAAAATAGCAGGAAAATGTGGAAAATTTGTATACCTTCCACCATTTTGTCATTTTGTTTGTAACACCTCGAAATATGCGTCTAAGACCCCATACAGTATATATATTCTTGATCGTCATGTCATTTTAAGTCGATCTAGACATGTCCGTCCATCTGTCTGTCGAAAGCACGCTAACGTTCGAAGGAGTAAAGCTAGCCGCTTGAAATTTTGAACAAATACTTTTTATAGTGTAGTGTACTTTTCTTCCTTTCTTTTCCTTCTTTCTTCTTTTCCAAAATCTTTTGTCTGACCCCCATATCGTCCCAATTGACCTAAATGTCTGTTTGGGGGCCTTTTGAAGGCGGGGCGGGCCCAACGCCTGTTCTATACATTGGAAAACAAGTTCACACTCTACTTCCAAAGACCATATGTTAAACACCCATATTGTCCCAATATCGTCAGATTTAGGGTTCACTCTATGCTTTCTAGGACCTTTCAGTGGAGTCTTCCATTTCTCCCAAGAATTACATGTTTGTTTGTGAGTTCTTTTGGAGGTGGATCGGCCCCAGATACTTGGCTCCAAATTTTGATATGAGATTTTTACTCTACTTCCATAGACCATTTATTTCATGCACTAGTCCCGTTGGCAGTTCTTTTGGGTGGGAGCCGAGCCCCAAATACTTGGCCCCGAATTTGTATATCAAGTTCGTAATCGTCTCCGTCCGTCTGTCCGTCCATCTGTCTGTCCAAAGCACGCTAACTTTCGAAGGAGTAAAGCTAGCCGCTTGAAATTTTGCACTAATACTTTTTATTAGTGTAGGTCAGTTGGGATTGTAAATGGGCCAAATCGGTACATGTCATGATATAGGTGCTATATAAACCGATCTAGGGTTTTGATTTCTTTAGCCTCTACAGGGCGCAATTCTAGTCCGATTTGACTGAAATTTTGCACGTGGTGTTTTGATATCACTTTCAATAGCTGCGCTAAGTATCATTCAAATTGGGTCATAATCTGGTATAGCTGTAATGTAAAACGATCTTGGATCTTGATTTCTTGAGCCAATGTAGCGTGCAATTCTCATCCGATTTGACTGATTTTTTGCATGAGGTGTTTTGTTATGACTTCCAGTAACTGTGTTAAGTATGGTACATAACCCGATATAGCTGCCATATAAATCGATCTTGGATCTTGACTTCTTGAGCCAATAGAGCGCGCAATTCTCATCCGATTTGGCTGATATTTTGCATGAGGTGTTTTGTTATGACTTCCAGTAACTGTGTTAAGTATGGCGCAAAACGGTTCATAACCCCATATAGCTGCCATATAAACCGATCTGGGATCTTGATATCTTGAGCCTCTAGAGAGCGCTATTCTCATCCGATTTTGCAGAAATTTCGTACAACGGCTTCTCTCATGACCTACAAAATACGTGTCTTATATGGTCTGAATCGATCTATAGCTTGATACAGCTTCCATATAAACCTATCTCCCGATTTGGCTTCTTGAGCCCCTACAAGGCGCAATTCTTATCCGAATGAACTGAAATATTACACAATGACTTCTACAATGTTCAGCATTCATTTATGGTCTGAATCGGACTAAGACTTGATATAGCTCCAATAGCATAACAGTTCTTATTCAATATTCTTTGATTGCCTAAAGAGAGATACCGCGCATAGAACTCGACAAATGCGATCCATGGTGAAGGATATATAAGATTCGGCCCGGCTGAACTTAGCACGCTCTTACTTGTTTTAATATACTTGGATATTAAATACATTTCAACAAACCGTGAAAATATTTGCTTAATTTTTCAGCCTTAACTTTATGTAAAATCATATACCTAATATTAATACCCGCTCTATGATATTTAAGCCTATTTTGATACCAACCACCATAGGATGGGGGTATACTAATCTAGTCATTCCGTTTGTAGCACCTCGAAATATTGATCTAGGACCCCATAAAATATATATTGGGTTACCCAAAAAGTAATTGCGGATTTTTTAAAAGAAAGTAAATGCATTTTTAATAAAACTTAGAATGTACTTTAATCAAATATACTTTTTTTACACTTTTTTTCTAAAGCAAGCTAAAAGTAACAGCTGATAACTGACAGAAAAAAGAATGCAATTACAGAGTCACAAGCTGTGAAAAAATTTGTCAACGCCGACTATATGAAAAATCCGCAATTACTTTTTGGGCACAATATATTCTTGATCGTCTCTCAGCTGAGTCGAACTAGCCATGTCCGTCCGTCTGTCTGTTGAAATAACGATAGCGCTCGAACACGTGAAGCTAGCCTCTTAAAATTTTTCACAGATACTTTATATTGATGTAGGTCGTTGGGGATTGCAACTGGCCCCAGATTTGGATATTGCTCCCATATAAACCGATCTCCCAATTTGACTTCTTGAGCCAATGGAATCCACAATTTTTGTCTGATTTGGCTAAAATTTTCCACATTGTGTTCGGATATGTCTTTCAACAACTATGCCGAGTACGGTCCAAATCGGTTAAGAACCTGATGTAGCTCCCATGTAAAGCGATCTCCCGATTTTACTTCTTGAGCCAATGGAATCCACAATTTTTGTCCGAT
The DNA here is from genome assembly GCF_963082655.1 of Stomoxys calcitrans. Lineage (NCBI taxonomy): Eukaryota > Metazoa > Arthropoda > Insecta > Diptera > Muscidae > Stomoxys > Stomoxys calcitrans. The sequence goes on along the minus strand of NC_081554.1, from coordinate 47,206,707 downwards.
TTGGCTAAAATATTCCACATAGCGTTCGGATATGTCTTCCAACAACTATGCCAAGTACGGGCCAAATCGGTCAAGAACCTGATGTAGCTCCCATATAAAACGATCTCCAGATATGACTTCTTGAGCCAATGGAATCCGCAATTTTTGTCGATTTTGTTGATATTTTTCACATACTGTTCTGTTATGACTTTCAACAACTATGCCAAGTACGGTGCAAATTGGTCAAGAACCTGATGTAGCTCCCATATAAACCGATCTCCCGATTTGACTTCTTGAGCCAATGGAATCCACAATTTTTGTCTGATTTGGCTAAAATTTTCCACATAGTGTTCGGATATGTCTTTCAACAACTATGCCAAGTACGGTCCAAATCGCTATATAACCTGGCATAGCTCCCATATAAACCGATCTTCCGAATTGATTTCTTGAGCCCCTGGAAGGCGAAATTTTCATATTAGCAAAATCCATGGTGGTGGGCTCCCAAGATTCGGTCCGGCCGAAATTTTACTTGTTTACGTCTAATCCGACTTTAATTTTAAGGTTTCCTTCAAATTATTTTTTTCTCTTGAAGCATCTATTTAATATATATTTTTTTATGTTTCGTTACAGGTTAGTACACTGATTTTAACAAAATGTTATAATGTCAATATGAGTAAGTAAAATTTTATTATTTGCTTCTCAAGTATTACCATGAAAGTTTATAGGGTCCGAATGAGAGAACACCAGCAAACCATGAAAGTTTATTGAGTCCATTTCAAAGAAGAGGAGAAACCACCATAAAATCAAGTGCACACAAAAGACATGAAGCAAATTGCGCACTCACACCTTATACCAGCAATCGTTGTCAATGCCGACACTTAAAACACTGCCTTGTATACGATGAGGTATTTGAAGTGTTTTTGCCGGTGTGCTTGAATGATTGCCGATCATATTTTGCATTTTAAGCAATACCCACTAGGGCTCACATTGACTGGAACTGAATGGAGCACACACACAAAACAGCTACCATTCAAAATTATGAGCCTGGGATGGTGATATACTAATTTCATCTCACTATTTGTAAAATCTGGCAATATTGGCTTGAAACCCTATAAAGTAAAGGGTGATTTTTTTGTGGTTAGGATTTTCATGCATTAGTATTTGACAGATCACGTGGGATTTCAGACTTGGTGTCAAAGAGAAAGATGCTCAGTATGCTTTGACATTTCATCATGAATAGACTTACTAACGAGCAACGCTTGCAAATCATTGAATTTTATTACCAAAATCAGTGTTCGGTTCGAAATATGTTCATTCACCATAACGTTGCGTCCAACAGCATCTTTGAAAAAATACGGTCCAATGATTCCACCAGCATACAAACCACACCAAACAGTGCATTTTTCGTGATGCATGGGCAGTTCTTGAACGGCTTCTGGTTGCCCTTCACTCCAAATGCGGCAATTTTGCTTATTTACGTAGCCATTAAACCAGAAATGAGCCTCATCGCTGAACAAAATTTGTCAAAATTTGAACACATTTCGAACCGAACACTGATTTTGGTAATAAAATTCAATGATTTGCAAGCGTTGCTCGTTAGTAAGTCTATTGATGATGAAATGTCAAAGCATACTGAGCATCTTTCTCTTTGACACCATGTCTGAAATCCCACGTGATCTGTCAAATACTAATGCATGAAAATCCTAACCTCAAAAAAATCACCCTTTATTAGCTGGTCCAATGTACATCGCTACATCCAAATTAACTTTTTCTATTCTTAACCATTTTCATTTGCGTCCCGTTTCGGCATGGAGGTTGCCGGACTCAAACACTTGGTATCAAATATTACTGTCAGGCTCGTAATCCGTTTATTCTCGAAGATCTTTCATTTGATTCCCATATTGCCTCGATCGTCCTACTTGTCCGCTTGTGTTTTTGGTGCGGGGCGGCGCCCCAGACACGTGGCGCCCAATTTGGATATAAGATTTTTACTTTTCTTCCTTTCTTATCGTTCTTTCTTCTTTTCCAAAATCTTTTGTCTGAGCCCAATATTGTCCCAATTGGTCTAAATGTCTGTTTGGGGGCCTTTAGAGAGCGGGGCGGGCCCAACGCCTGTTCTAAACATTGGAAATCAAGTTCACACTCTACTTCGAAAGGCCTTTCATTAAACAACCACATTGTCCCAATCTCGTCATATGTCAGTTTGAGGCGTTGAAAACTTCGCCAAGAGACTTGACCATAAACCATCATCGTGCTTGATTCCAATTTAGATATCAGATTTACTCTATGCTTTCTGGGACCTTTCATTGGAGTCCTCCATTTCTCCAAAGAATTACATGTTTGTTTGCGAGTTCTTTTGGAGGTTGATCGGCCCCAGATACTTGGCTTGATATGAGATTTGTACTCTACATCACTAGGCATTTTATTTCATGCACTAGTCCCTCTGGGAGTTCTTTTGGGTGGCGGCCAACCCCTAAAATACTTGGCCCTGAATTTGTATATCAAGTTCGTAATCGGCTCCCATAGAGCTTACATTTGATACCCACATTGCCAAGATCAGTTTGGTGGTTGGCAAGTGGGAGCTTCCCCCAGATGCTTCGTATTCGTATTTTTGGATTACCGTATTAGTTAAATGGTAGGCCATGAAGCCACCGTAGCGCTGAGGTTAGCATGTCCGCCTATGACGCTAAATGCCTGGGTTTGAATCCTGGCGAGAACACCAGAAAAAATCTTCAGCAGTGGTTATTCCCTCCAAATGGTGGCGACCTCTGTGAGGCACTTCGCCATGTAAAAACTTCTCCCCAAAGAGGTGTCGCTCTGCAGCAGGCCGTTCAGATTCGACTATAAAAAGTAGCTCCCCCGTCATTGAGCTGTAACTTAATTGGACAGCACTCAGTGATATGTGAGAAATTTGCCCCAGTTCCTTAATGGAATGTTCATGGGCAAAATTTGCAATATTAGCTAAAATCGGTGTACACATCTTCAAGATCTGTCCTTTTTGACACTAGTGGTAAGATAAAGGGTTCGAACTCTCACGGATGTCAAAAGTCGGACGGAGCCGACTGTATTATAGCCTACCCCACCGATCGGTATGCTTAACAATGGGTCTAGATCTTCTCCTTCTTAGCTATGCAAACAAATGCACAAAGTTATAATATCCTGTAGCGTAGAAGTGGCTTAGGGTATAAAAAAACAGTACCCAATATACACCAAGGATAGCATTGAGATTTTATTTAAATCTGACAGCACTTATTGATGTATGAGAAGTTGCCCCTGTTCATGCGTCTCAAATGGTCCATCCGCTTAGTCCAATTTTGTCATACTCTTTCCAACATTTCGGCCGGTTTCTCACGAATAAATGTTGTCTTCCATTACGTCAAATGAAGCAGGCTTGTCTGTGTAGACATGAGCTTTACCATAGGCCTACAAAAAATAGTCTAAATGCGTTAAATCGCACGATTTGGCGGCCAATTGACCGGTCCCGAACGTCATATAAAATGTTCACCGAACTCGCCTCTCAATAAGTCCATTGTTACGCATGCTGTGTGGCATGTGGCACCGTCTTGTTGAAACCACATGTCATGCAAGTCAAGCTCTTACATTTTGGGCAAAAATACCATCTCACGGTAGCTCCAACCATTCGCAGTTACGTTGCGATTAGCATCATCTTTGAAGAAGTACGGTCCAATGATGCTACCAGCCCATAAACCGCACCAAACTGTGACTCTGGATGCACTGATAGCTCTTGCAATGCTTCTGGCTTTATTTACATACCCATTGAGCTTTGTCGCTGAACACAATTTTTTCAAGAGCCTATTAACCAAAAAATCTGCATTGCGGTAGGTCGTTCGTCTTCAATTCTTGCACCAGCTGTATTTTGAAAGGCTTCACACCTAAATTCTTCCGCAAAATTTTCCACGTTGTTGAGTAACAGAGGCCCAATTGCTGCGAACGGTGACGAATCGATAATTGATGGTCATCATTAACACTAACCGATACAGATGCGATATTTTCTTCATTGTTTGTCATATAGTTAAAAAATCACCCTTTATAATCACAGGGCCTTTACCACCCCGAAATTTACATCACCAGTTCGAGCTTTAATTGCGCGCTCAGCGTGGAAGGCTTACACCCTATCAAGCACGTAACAGAATCTAGGCTAGACGTCAATTCATTCCTGGACAGCTTGTAGGGAGTTTCTTTTCCCGCTACTCTTTGATAGTCAGGGACATAGCAGAGGCTGGCAGCCTTTCCCATGACTCGAAGAAGCTCTTTGCATCGTCCTCACATTCCCCACCACCACAACCCTCATCGCCGACTGACTATCCACATATATTGTGCCAGTCTGGTCTGGCCGCCGCTTTGCATGGTTATTGTCTCTAATGACTTCAGAACGCATAGACTTTCGCCTGACCTCCTCCGCTGCACCCGCCTAAAAGACTATGATGCCCTGATTTTAAGGAATATGTGTCCCATGAAACACAGGGTGCCTTCACGCAGAGATTCATTAACGGGAAATGTATATATTGATATAATCAGCCGCGCCGCATATACAAATTTGCATCTTCATTCAAAGTTTGATAAGTACCAGGTACCTGACCAGACTTAGGGCCAACTTCGTTGCCACACCCCCAACAAAAAAGTTTAAAGATTTAAGATCTTGAATGACATTAAACGCCGCTTTAGAGACTCTCTTTCTTCCCCCAGAGATTGGTACCGCCACGGTACCCTCTACCTTCTCGAGCATCCTGCGGGGATCATAGAGTTCCAAAGTCCTTTGCCACATCAGATAGCCATAGGTGAGATTCGGGCTAACCACTGCCGTAAACATCCAGTCTTCCGTCCATGGCCTAAGCCCCATTATCCTTTCTACTAAGTTGCGACGGGAGTAGAGTGCATTTAGGCTCAATTTGATCCAGTTTCCTCCTCCTGATGAAATGTTGCACACGATTCTCTTCGTTGGCCCTTATCCACCCACGGCATAAGTTCCAAAGTCCTTCCTATTGAGTTGCGATAGGAGAGGAGGGCATTTAGAACCCTTTGGACCCAGTTTGCTCCTCCTGATGAAATGTCCCAGCCCATTCTTTTCGTTGTCCCTTATCCATCCACGGCCTAAGTTCCAAAGTCCTTTCTATTGAGTTGCGATAAGGGAGGAGGGCATTTAGGACCCTTTGACCTTCTGATGAAATATCCCAGCCCATTCTTTCGGTTGGTCCTTATCCCTCCAACCAAAACTTCCTCAACGTCCCTTGAACAAAGTTCGTTATAGTAGAGAGAAAAAAGCCACCCATCATGATGGAAGCGTCATCCTCCTGAATAGATCCCAGAAGCGGTAAAGAAGTGGATAAAACCCCATCTTGCGGAGTTCCTCTGGTCACAATCTTATTTATCGATCCCTTCTCTAGAGAATCCTTGATAATCCTGCCTTTCAGCATCGTATGAACCCAATTCTTCAACATTATCCGGGGTGCCAAACTCTACCCTTGTGTGAAAATTTCAAACAAAAATCGCTTCAGTCATTTTTGAGTCTTTACGGAACAGAGGAACAAACAATGCCCAAAACGTTGACTTTTCTGTATAAGAAGAAGAATACATCAGGATTGACAAACTTTTAAAAGCTTGTCTTTATAAAGTAAACCCTCCACAGATTGGCTTATGGTTTACAGCTCGTTGTGTATGGAAAGCTCAATGTGTAGAATACAAGTTTCAGCTTTAAAAAACATCAACCCATCAAAATATTCTACCTCACATCTTCAATACGTCCCAATATACTTCTCGCCTTAGTAAATTGTCTGCAAAACATTCATGTACGATTTTGCCATAGACTACTTCTACATTAGGCTCGTCTGGTAGTTGATTAGGCGTGGTTTCAGTTTTTCTCCTTAACTGTTTCAAACTCATTTTGTGAGCGAGACATGACCAAAGATCATTTTCGCGCAAAGCCATGATAGGTGTATCAAACGAAAAGAACAGCATTTACGACAAGTCCGCCCTGGTGCACGCCGACTTTTAAGCCTGTCTAGCCGACTGGCTGGCAAGTTGAATGCCTTGATAGCAGTCAGTCAGTCAACTGCAAGTATTTAGACTTAGGCCACCTCACCTCGATCCACTTAACATTGGCGTTTTCGATGTCCAAAAATACATGTAGATGACGAAGCATGTGCATTATGCAACCGCGCAACGGTGCAACCAACCAACTTCTGTTTTCAGTGGCCTATCCTCATGGAAGCTAAAACAAAACCAAAAAAAAAAAAGGAAAACTAAAAGCGAAAACACACTTATATACAACCGATCAGATCAAACGTGCTTGGACAATCACCATTCACGGCATTCATTCACTCACTCAGTCTTTGGTGAGCAGCTTTCTGCATTGGTTTTTTCCCAAAAATTTCTTAGTTTTGCGAAGCAAGTCGTCATTATTTGGTACTTTCTGTTTGTGGAGTGCTCTGATTTTGGTTTCAATACAATTTCAATTTTTTTTCCAGAGTCTTGTGCTTTTCCTATGCTTGTCAACGGCATGGCCACAAGGACTTTTGTGGCATGTTTGGGTTTTTTGTTTTTTTTTTTTTAACGTTTGATATTTGTGGTCGTGGTCGTGGTGTTTTGAAATTCTACGTAACAAGCGCCTCCAGAGACATTAAATGTAAATTACTAACTTACCAACTTTGAGCCGTCCAACTTTAACTTCTTTTTGCGGCCATCGCCGCTGGCATCTAAACACATTCAAACATTTTACACTCCGTTTGGTGGCAGTTTGTCAGTCACTCGTTTGGAATCACAACCGTCACATATCTAATAGGCGTGCATGTATTGGCATGCAACGTGTTGCAGCAAATTGAAATAAATGCTTTACTCTCAATTTTTTTTTTGTGAGTTTCGCTTTATTACAGCAATATTCGAGCATTTATCTTAAATGAAAAAAAAATATGTTACTAGGTGGTGTGGCAATATCGACGCAGAAAATCCATCCATATAGGGAAATTATCGAAAATAAAAATAATAACTCAATTATCGACTTAAGCTAATTGAAGATGAAATAAAAAGTGAAGTTAAAATTGATTCAAATGGCGTTTTTGTTGACAAATGTCAATGGAGTGAAATTAATTCAACTTCTGATAGCAAAGTTAGAAGAAGAAGAAAATCAAAATTAAACAAGTAAAAAAAAAGCGTGAAGTTCGGCCGGGCTGAACTTTGGATACCCACCACCTTGGGTATATATGTTAACCACCTTTCGTCAAAATCCGGTGAAAAATGCATACCTTATGCCCCAAAGCAGCTATATCGAAATATGTTCCGATTTGGACCAAATACTAATAAGTACAAGTCATTGTTCAATTGAGTATAACATTTGAATTTTTAGTAATATCTAAAAATAAACCGATCCGAACCATATACGACACAGATTTCGAAAAGCCTTACATAAGTCACTGTGTCAAATTTCAGCGAAATCGGATTATAAATTCGCCTTTTATGGGGCCAAGACTTTAAATCGAGATATCGGTCTATATGGCAGCTAAATCCAAATCTGGACCGATGTGAGAAAAATTTAAGAAGAATGTCGAAAGGGCTAACACAACTCACTGTCCCGAATTTCGGCGACATCAGACAATAAATATGCCTTTTTCGGGCCCAAAACCTTAAACCGAGAGATCGGTATATATGGCAGCTATATGCAAATCTGGACCGATCTGGGCAAAATCGGATAATAAGTGGGACTTTTATGAGCCTGAGACCCTAAATCGGCGGATCGGTCTATATGACAGCTATATCCAAATCTGGACCGATCTGGGCCATATTGCAGAAGTATGTCGAGGGGTTTAACTTAACTCACGATCCCAAATTTCAGCAAAATCGGACAATAAATGCGCCTTTTAAATCAAGAGATCGGTCTATATTGCAGCTATATCCATATCTGGACCGATCGGGCCCAAATTGAAGGAAGATGTCGTAGGGCCTAACACAACTCACTGTCCCAAATTTTGGCAAAATCGGACAATAAATGCGCCTTTCATGGGCGCAAGACCTTAAATCGAGAGATCGGTCTCTATGGCAGCCATATCCAAATTTGGACCGCTCTACGCCAAATTAAAGAAGAATGTCGAAGGGCCCAACACAACTCACTGTCCCAAATTTCAGCAAAATCGGATAATAAGTGGGGCTTTTATGGGTCTAAGACCCTAAATCAGCGGATCGGTCTATATGACAGCTATATCCAAATCTGGACCGATCTGAGGCAAATTGCAGAAAGATGTCAAGGGGCCTAACGCAACTCACTGTCCCAAATTTTGGCAAAAATCAGACAATAAATTCGCCTTGTATGGGCGCAAGACCTTAAATCGAGAGTTCGGTCTATATGACAGCTATATCAATATCTGGACCGATCTCGGCCAAATTGAAGAAGGATGTCGAAGGGCCTAACACAGCCCACAGTCCAAAATTTCAGCAAAATCGCTTAATAAGTGGGGCTTTTATGGGCTTAAGACCCTAAATCGCAGGATCGGTCTATATGACAGCTATATCCAAATCTGGACCGATCTGCGGCAAATTGAAGAAGGATGTCGAAGGGTTCAACACAACTCTCTGTCCCAAATTTTACCAAAATCGGATAATAAATGTGGCTTTTATGGGCCTAAGACCCTAAATCGGCGGATCGGTCTAAATGGCGGCTATATGAAGATATAGTCCGATATAGCCCATCTTCGAACTTAACCTGCTTATGGACAAAGAAAGAATCTGGTCTTTAGACCCATGAAGATCGGTCTGTATGGCAGCTATATTTGAATATAGCCCGATCTGGACCATATTCGGGACAGATGATGGGAGTTTCACTCACTGCTCCAAATTTCAGCGAAGTCGGTCTATATGGCAGCTTTATCCAAATATGTTCCAATCTGCACCATTTTTCGTTCCGATATCGACGGGCCTTATAAAACTCACTGTTCTGAATTTCCGCGAAATCCGGAAATAAATGCGCCTGTTATAGGTTTAAGGCCCAAAATCGGCATATCGGTCTATATGGCAGCTATATGTAAATATAGTCTGGTATACACCATATTCGGTTCCGATGTCGAGGCCCTTAGTGCAACGCGCTGTTTCAAATTTCAGCAAAATCGGAGAATAAATGCGCCTTTTTATGGTTTTTAGACCCTTAAGCTGAAGTCTCTATAGCAGCTATATCTGAATATAGTCCGATCTGAACCATATTCGGGACAGATGTAGGTAGTCTTGATACAACTCACTGTTCCCAATTTCAGCGAAGTCGGGTTATAAATGCGCCTCTTATGGGCCTGAGACCCAAAATCGGCAGATCGGTCTATATGGCATCTATATCCAGATATGTTCGGATCTGGACCATTTTTGGTTTGGGTATCGGGGGGCCTTGTAAAACTCGCTATGCGAAATTTCAGCAAAAGCTAGTGATAAATGCGCCTCTTATAGGCTTAAGACCCTAAATCGCCAGATCGGTCTATATGGCAGCTATATCCAAGTATTTTCTGATGTAGCAAATTCAAAAACTTAACCCGCGTATAGAAGAAATACGAGTCTGTGCAAAATTTCATGGATATTTCGATAAGTTTCAAACGGAATGACTAAATGAACTACCCCCTGCCCAATGGTGGGTATAAAAATACCAAACCCATTGAGATAACTCTTCCAGTTCTCATACGGCATATTTTTTAATAGTTTTTTTCGGTTCTATCCCACTGTGCGTTGTTCACAATGGCGTTCGATTAGTAAGTAGAGTATTGTGTAGGAAATTAAAAATTTTCTACATGCGAATCTAAAGGTATTTCTACAGAGCAAGGACAAAACTTACTCGAAACACTAATTATCGACTTAATCATACAAATACCATTTTTAAACTTATTCCCATATTATCATTGCGTTTACAAAAGAAATTTCGCTGAAATTTTATCTAATCTTATATATAAAAATCAATTTGTGTTTGTTTGTATGTTTGTGTGTTCCCTATAGATTCAGAAACGGCTGAACCGATTTTCTTGAAATTTTCATTGATGGTGCATAATGATCCCGTTGTGAAAATAGGTTACCACATTTTTTGATATCTGAAGGGGGGATGGGGGGGGCGGACCCCTTGCCCTAATTTTCAGAAACGCCAGATCTCGGAGATGGTTGGTGTGATTTAAGGGAAATTTTGTGTGCTCTCTTATAGTAACCTACAAACAAAAATTTAGTATTCAAATTTCGTATGGGGTACCTAGGGGGGATGCCCCATCCCAAAACCTACCAAATATATATATACACCAATCATGACAATATGGCTCAAATGAAAGATAATTAGGTTAAGAAAACGTATCTGATATCCAATTGTCGCACCAAGTGCTTGAGAGACCACCCCTACCCCCTAAAACACCCCTAAATCGGACATATTTACCGACCATGGCAATATGGTATTCAAATGAAAGGTATTTGCGAGTAGAATACGAATCTGATATCCAAATGTGGGACCACCTTTCCTGGGGGTCCACCCCTTCCCCGAGACACCCCCCAAACTGGACTTATTTACTGACCATGGGAATATGGAGCTTAAATAAAAGGTATTTGAGTGTAGAATTCGAATCTGATATCCAAATATGGGACCAAATGTTTGGAAGGCCGCCCTTCACCAAAAACATCCCCCAAAGGGGACAAATTTAAGACCATAGCAATATGGGGCTCAAATAAAAGGTTTTTGGGAGTAAAGCACGAATTTGATATCAATATTCGGTAAAAGTGTCTATGGGGCCACCCCACCCCCACAACACCACCCAAGTAGTAAGTATTTTCTGACTATTGCACTATGAGGCTCAAATAAGAGGGTTTTTAAAGTGGAATCCGATATATATTGGGTTGCCCAAAAAGTAATTGCGTATTTTTCATATAGTCGGCGTTGACAAATTTTTTTCACAGCTTGTGACTCTGTAATTGCATTCTTTCTTCCGTCAGTTATCAGCTGTTACTTTTAGCTTGCTTTAGAAAAAAAGTGTAAAAAAAGTATATTTGATTAAAGTTCATTCTAAGTTTTATTAAATATGCATTTACTTTCTTTTAAAAAATCCGCAATTACTTTTTGGGCAACCCAATATTTTCAAAGCCAACTCACTGAGTGGCCGCCCATCCCCCAAAACACCCCCACGCCGTCATGTTTGCCGACTATGGAAATATGGGGCTCAAATTAAAGGTATGTGGGAGTAGACCACGTATCTGATATCAAAATTAGGAACCAACTGTCTAGCGGGCGTCCCATCACCATAACAACCCCCAAATAGGACGTATTTGCTCACCAAGACAATTTCGGTCTTAAAGAGAGTGGAACTAAATATTCATAGCTTTTAGGGTCAAAACCCCAAACCGGACATATTTGCTGACTGTTGCAATATGGAGTTTAAATGAGATAAGAAAACGAATTTGATATCCAATTTTAAGGGGAAATGGCAATATGGGGTTCAAATAAATCATTTATAGATATATGAGAATAGAGCACGTTGCTCATATATTTTTCCGGGCATAGTTTTTGGGGGACCACCCCAATCCCCAAAACACCCCTAAATCGGGCATATTTACCGACCATGACAATATGGGGCTTAAATGAAAGGTATTGTGGGGTAGAGCAAGAATTGATACCCACTTTCGGGACCAATTTTCTGGGGGTCTACACCTTTCCCAAAATATCCCACAAACAGCAATTTTTTACTGACCATCGCAATATGGGGCTCAAAAAAGAGGTATTTGGCAGTAGAATACGAATTTGATATTCAAATGTAGGACCATTTATTTAGGGCTTCACACCTTTCCCAAAAGACCCCCCAAAGGTTAAAAATTTTTCGACCATACCAATATGTGGCTCAAATGAAAGGTATTTGAGATTAGATAACGAATTTGATAACCAATTTTGGGACCATGTGTTTGGGGTACGCCTCATCCTGTAAACTCCCCTTAAAACCAATGGCAATATGGGGCTTAAATAGAAGGTATTTGAGAGAAGAGCACGATGCTGATATATTTTCAGGGCAAAGTGTCGGGGGGACCACCTCACCCCCGAAAACACCTCTAAATCAGACATCATGAGAATATCGGGCTGAAATAAAGTATTTTAAAAATGGATTACACCATACATTCAAACTTATTATAAATTCGTAGACCAATAATGATTATGTGGGATTCAGATAAAGGCACTTTTATTGTTTTTCAAGCTATATATTGGGTTGCCCAAAATGTAATTGCGGATTTTTCATATAGTCGGCGTTGACAAATTTTTTCACAGCTTGTGACTCTGTAATTGCATTCTTTCTTCTGTCAGTTATCAGCTGTGACTTTTAGCTTGCTTAGGAAAAACGTGTAAAATAGTATATTTGATTAAAGTTCATTTTTTTGCAGTTTTATTAAAAATGCATTTACTTTCTTTAAAAAAATTCGCAATTACTTTTTGGGCAACCCAATACTATTTTCGTAGCATGGTATTTTAGTAAAAGCTCTTTAATTGTCGAAAATAAATATTCCAAGGAAAATTTTTGTTCCATATAAAGTAAAAGAAGGCACAGCGGAGCGGGCCCGGTCCAGCTAGTGAAATATGAAAGCTGCCTTACAACCGAACAAAAACATGGTCCACATATGGCCATATACCTATCATTTGATTTGATTTCGAATTACATAAAACTCCAAATAACCATGATTTAGAATACCAAAACATTTGAGTTTTTTTACAATTTCTTCAATACATTGAATACCATGTTAAAAAATTGAGATAATCAGCAACTCACTTACGTTAGCATCTACTAGTCCATCATGGAAATCACATTCAAATTCCAAGAAAGCAGACCACAAATTGCAAAAATTCATACAAACTCTTTCACTTACCGAAAAATAAATCGCAATGCATTTACAAATCTTAAGTAATGATTTTGTCCAGAGGCATGTTTTTGGTAACATATGCAAATACAATTGCCATATATTAATTTTGCCATTTCAAAAGCATAAATCTCTGCATAGCAGTTAGCTCATATTGAGTTTTTGCTTAATAACCCAAGCGAAATTAAAGCAAAAAAAAAATAATAATAATTTCAAGCAAAAGAGATCAGCTGGTACACGTTTAACCTGATTTTGATCAGAAGACTTTATATTCACAAAAAAAAACCAAAACTAAACCAAGACTAGAGTAAAGTCTAAACTAGGCAGAAAAACAATCAACAGCTGTTTGCTGGTTGCCATGTAATTTCTTGTAAAAATAATATTTGTAACTATTAACCTAATTCGAAGCAATTGGATTGGAGTACGATGCCTAACAAGAAATCATTTGAAATGTAACAAAAAAACACAAAATTGTTTCCTTCAGACAAATGTTTTTGGTGACCCAAAAAGCTTGCTCAATTTTCAAGGCATAACAGCCCATATGCCTTTAATGCCCGAAATAGTTTTGAAATGAAGTAAATCATGGCGATTGATTTGTTGAAAGAATTAGAAGGAGGGAAATCAACATAACAACCAAGCATTAGCAAGCACAAAAACTAGAAAAGACATTTGTTTTCATTCATGTTGGCAAAATGTTAACTTATAAATGCTGCAATCTCAAATATAAACTGTTTTGTTGAGTATAAAGAAGCTGGGTGCAGCTTGCAGCTTTAAAATAAACTATGCTAATGTCGATCTATGGGTATGTCTATTGCTTTAAATAGGAAAAAATTAATAACAGAAAAATTTACGCAGAAATGAATACCAAGAACCTGGAGATCTTAATTCACTATGACATAATGGCGCTCGCATTGAGCTTCAACTTGTTTCGAACATCATGTTCACAACTCTTCGCAATATTGAAATAAGCCGCATAAAAGATGATACGCTATTACTGGCTTAATTTATAGCACCGTTGTTGGCAATAAAGATAAATAAAGTTGTGGTGTATGAGAATAACAGGTACGGCTGAATCATAGATATTCTAAAAATAATTTTTGCAGTTTTAAATATGAATGGCAAAGAAAGATTACGAGCCAGATAAGGCTGAATCATAACTATTCCAAAAATAATGTGCACAATTTTAAATATGAATGGTAAAGAAAGATTCAAAATTATGATGATAATGAAAAAAGCTGTTGGTTTTGCAAAAGAGCTTTAAACAGAACAGGACTCAATATGCAACACTTCTCCCAAATTGGAAAATAGTTGTGTCAGCTTTCACATGGATATTAATATTAAACCAGTAAGGAAAGGCAAAAGTCGAGCGGAGCCGACTATATAATAACCTACACCTACCCTACAAAATTCGTGCAATATATAAATATATATGTATATGAGAGCTATATCTAAATCTGAACCGACTATTAAACAGATCGTTTGAAAATTGTTGTTACTACGGCCATATAAGTGCAAATCGGGCGATACATATATATGGGAGCTATATCTAAATCTGAACCGATTTTGATGAAAATTTGCAGATATGTTAAGATCAGTAACAAAACAATCCGTGCCCAATTTTGTGCAGGTCGGTTGAAAATTTTAGCTACTAGGGCTATTTAAGTGCAAATCGGGCGATACATATAAAGGGTGATTTTTTTGAGGTTAGGATTTTCATGCATTAGTATTTGACAGTAGTAGTAGTAGTAGTAGTAGTATTTTATTTTGTTTTCTATCATCATTACAATTCAAAACTTCTAATACATAGTATATATTAAATATAACAAAATAGAATATGTATTTATGACAATAACTTAGAAAGTTGTCTGTCAATAACCGATATTTAAAATTCTGTTGAATTAACTATAATTCTATAAAATAGTTGGTTTTTTTTTCAAAATTGTTCTTGAATTATATTCTTTCTATATCTTAATGCCATTCGGACATAATTGTATAGCTTCTCCCATCCATCTTCCATATACCCATTTAAAATATTTATAAGTTCTCTTTCTTCTAAATATGTGCTTCCTAAAAACCTCACTCTAATTTCACATAATATTGGACATTTGGCAATGAAATGTTGCATATTCTCGACTTCACGTGTATTGCAGAGAGTACATAGCTTTGTTTCTTCATTTCCATGGTAGTTTCCATTTAAAGGGAGTACATCGGCTCTTGTTCTCATTAAAATAGAAATCTGATCCAAATTCCTACTATTGGCCATATACTCTATTCCAACCTCTGGATTCAGAAAACGGTAAAATCTGGTTTCGCTGGCATTTGCACTCCGTCTTTTTTGTCTATAGTTCTGTATTTTTAGCTTATTTGACATATCGTCCATTTCTCTTATCCATTCCTGCGTATTTATATCTATATTAGATGTTGAAATATTTACTTGATACGCCAAGGTTTCTATGGTCTTTGCCCAAAATATTCTTTTCTCCCATATTTTGGAGGACAGTATATGTGGTAATCTTCGGGTTTCATATTTAAATAACGTAGTTCCAACATAATCCAAGTGAAGCTTTAGAGTGTAGAAGTGATTGTCCTGTACATCTGTTTCTAATGATAAAATGTAGTTTGGCAGTGAATCTGGTTGCCTCAATACCCTTTTTAAGAAGTATCTCTGTAGCTTATCAACTTCATCGAACCATCCAAATCCCCACACTTGTGCCGCATAAGACTGTGTCGTTCTACATACGCTTTGAAAGATTTTCCATTTTGCTATTAGTGATATCTGTGGCTTATTTATAAGTTCCTTCCAGGTAGCATTTATGCACGTTTTCGATTTTATATTTCTGGCCTCGACATGTTTTGTGAAGGTCATTTTTGGTGTTAATGTGACCCCTAAATAAATATATTCATTCACGATTTCGATTTCTTGATTGTGATATATCCATTTTTCATTTGTCGATAGTCTACCTCCATTTCGGAAGACCATTATCTTTGATTTTGCCAAATTTACAACCATATTCCACTGGATGCAATAATTTTCCAAGTTCTTTATCATTTTTTGCAATACTTCTCTATCTTCCGCTAAAATCACTATGTCATCAGCATACAATAACACACGAATATTTAATTCATCAATCAGCACTCCACCTTCTAGCCCGTCGTGCAGATCATTTAGATACAAGGTAAATAACAATGGTGACAATAAACATCCTTGTCGTACTCCAGTGTAAGTATAGAAATGCTCTGATACGTCTTTTCCAGTCCATACCACCGACCTAGTATTTCTGTATATTTTTTCAATCAAATTAACTACTTTTGTTGAAATCCCCATGCTATGAAGTTTAAAAAACATCAGGTTTCGTGAAATCATATCAAAAGCCGCCGAAAAATCAACAAAAAACGCATAGACTTTCTTTTTCTCATCAAGTTTTAGGTGAACAATTGAGGCTAAATTATATATATTGTCTACCGTCGAATATCCTGATCGGAAGCCTGCTTGAAATTCATTTAAAATGTTATTGCTTTCTGTCCACTGCTTTATACGATTATTTAAAATTCCCATAAGAACTTTGGCAGAAGAATTCATAAAGGTTATCCCTCTATAATTGCTTGTTATATTAAGATCTCCTTTTTTGTGGATGGGGAATATTACCGATTCTTCCATTGTACTATCTACACGACTTGTGTTAAACATTTCGTTATACTGATTGGCCAATTCCGCTAGAAATTCCTGGGATGCATTTTTTAAGAACTCATATGGCACTCTGTCTATACCTGGTGCCTTGTTTTCCTTTGTCTTCTTCAGCACTTCGGTAATTTCAAAGACCTCGATATTTTTATCCAGTTCATGGTCGGTTCGATACATTGGCGCATACTGAATATCATTTGCAAATTGTTGCTGGTTTAAGAGCATATCAAAGTATGTTTTAAATTCTTGAGCCGAAATATTTGCCCCTATCTCCGTACTCTGGCCCCTTATCTGCTTTGCGATTTTCCACCACTGTTTTGCATCGACAGTATTTAAAAGTTGCCTTTCTAAATCTCTTGCATACTCCTTCTTCCGCTCTTTGCATGTTTTTTTGTAAATGCTTACCACTTCTAAATAACTTCTTTTGTTACTTTGTGTGCTGGCTTTTCTGTAAATATTAAGGTGTTTAAATGCATCTATACGAGCTTTTTCACATTTCGAGTTGAACCAATTTGACTTGTATTTTTTAGGTTTATTAAATATGTTGGATTTTATCGCCGATTTGTGTATGATGTCCGTTAGATCCTTTAAACTGTTTATTTCACCATTATTTTTTGCTATACAAAGATTCCGATTCAACTTTCGCTCATATCTTTCGTTTTGTTTTCCCCACTGTAATTTTGGTAGCAGATTTAGGGGAATTATATCAATTGTCGTGTGTGGGCATTTAATTTCTAGTTTCAATGGTAAATGGTCTGACCATATTTTCTCCTCCACTTCGAATCATTCTATCATTCTCAGTCCTTCGTATGTCATTGCCACAATATCGTTGACCGAGTTACCTATATTGCTTACAAATGTATAGTGTCCTTCCACATCACCTATAGTTCTGCCATTTAATACTAGCAATCCGTTATCTTCACAAAATTCCACAAATTTTTTGCCTTTTGAGTTTACTACGAAATCCTTTGACTGCCTTATTTCTTTACCGGCCGTAAATTCTTTTAGCAAACAATTTTCATGATTCTGTTGAAGGTTTCCTATGCGGACATTCATATCTCCTGCCAGGATAATATTACTTTCTGATAAGTTTTTAAAAACCTCCTTCACAACTTCGAATTCGCTTGACCACTTTTCTCCTCTTATATAAACCGGGACGAATACAAAACTTGTTTCTGGAGATTTAATTTTTATAATATTTATGTTATCCTTTCGCTGGTATTCGTGATTTATTCCAATTTTTTGTAGACTTCTATTCACTCCACATAGAATTCCACCACTAGCTCTGCCATATGTATGATTTCGTTCTGCGTTCAGCCAATATAAGTTGAAATCATTGAAATATTTTTTCCATCCCTCTGTTTCACTCTCTACAACGTGAGTCTCAATTAATGCAAATATATCAAAGCTCCTAACATATTCAAAGAAATCCGGATAGAGACACTTGCTCCTAAGACCATGAACATTGTATGATAACATTTTGAAAGTTTTTTTTGCTAGTTTACTTAATACTATATTATTACTTATCGATATGAAATTATTTGAATTGAATTTATTACAATTATCTAGTTTTTTAAATTTAACGAGTTTTTTATAATATCATATTTTAAATTCAGGTTAAAATCTTCTCCATACAGTTCTCCCATAACATTGACCGCATTGCATGGACCGCATACCAGTCTTTTCTCCGAATTCCACTTAAACCATTTATCAGCAACCTTAATCCTGTCATCTCTTACTTTCACCTGGTGTTTCTTGCTGAAATCGATCAATTGTCTTCTCAATTTTATCATAATGATCTTGTCCAATCTTCGCTCTGCATTTAGATCCCGTTCGATATATATTTGCCTTCCTTTTAAGTAGCTCGTTTTCGACAGAATAAGTTCAACATCGCTTTCAGTTTCAAATTCTACCACCACTGCTGCCGATCCATTTCGTTGGTACAATGTTTTTACCGATTTCACTCCTTTCTCTATTTCCACTTTTAATACTTGCTGACATATCTTTTGTATTTCGCCAATATTGGTTTGTTGAGAGTTAAGACCTCTGAAAATTAAGTTTTTTCCTTTTATGTTGTTTTCCAACTCATTTAAACGTCTCTTAAGCATATTATTTTCTGTTTTAAGAACCTCCATTTCATGCGCCAAACCATCATTGATCACTTTCAAATGATTTACTTCTTCACTGAGCGATGTAATTCGTCCCAAAACCTCTTCGTTACATTCTCTTATAATTGTTTTTAAACTGGCAACATTTATATCGGAAACTTTTTGTTCGTTATTCATTTTGAATGATTTTGGATTGTTTTTCGATTCCCCTTCTGGAGATAAATTACAAGCCTTTCGTTTTTCCAGTTTGTTTAAAATAACTTTTGCTTTGGACCCCTGTAGTTTTCAAACGTTAACGGACAAGTGGTCTATTGTGAATTAATCAATTGGGCAGGTTGTATTGCAAATTACTAAATTGATCGTGGTGTAAAAACGGCTTTATCTCCAAATGACATCTACGACGGTAATCAGCTGTGTTTTGTTGTACTGCTGTTGTTTATTTATCTATATCGCTTACCGGTTAACATTAAAAATCCTGTTGTGTAATTTAGTTTGCGAGATTCTGAGTTTTTAAGATTTATATTTAGTGAACAATTTGCCGTTGTTGAAACTTTCACTGTGATCTTCAATATCCTGCAGCAGTCCACACTCCAACAAACAACTGGTGCTTTTTTTTGTTTTCCAATATGCGCTTTTTGTGTGAAAAATATCCAACTTATTCGGAGCTCAATAACAAACGTGCTTATCAATTTAACGATTCAGACCATACCATATGATTCAGACCATACCATTCAGACCATACCATATATGGGAGCTATATCTAAATCTGAACCGATTTTGATGAAATGCAGATATGTTAAAATCAGTAACAAAATAATCCTTGCCAAATTTTGAGCAGATCGGTTGAAAATTGTAGCTACTAGGGCCATTTAAGTGCAAATCGGGCGATACATATATATGGGAGCTGTATCCAAATCTGAACCGATTCGGATGAAAATTTGCAGATATATTAAAATCAGTAACAAACTAATCCATGCCCAATTTTGCGCAGATCGTTTGAAAATTGTAGCTACTATGGCCATTTAAGTGCAAATCGGGCGATACATATATATGGGAGCTATATCTAAATCTGGACCGATTTTCATGAAATTTTGCAAATTTGTAAAAATCAGTAACAAAACAATCCATGCCCAATTTTGAGCAGATCGGTTGAAAATTGTAGCTAATAGGGCCATTTAAATGCAAATCGGGCGATACATATATATGGGAGTTATATCCAAATCTGAACCGATTTGGATGAAAATTTGCAGATATGTTAAGATCAATAACAAAACAATCCTTGCCAAATTTTGTGCAGGTCGGTTGAAAATTATAGCTACTAGGGCCAGTTAAGTGCAAATCGGGCGATACATATATATGGGAGTTATATCCAAATCTGAACCGATTTGGATGAAAATTTGCAGATATGTTAAGATCAGTAACAAAACAATCCATGCCCAATTTTGTGCAGATCGGTTGAAAATTGTAACTACTATGGCCATTTAAGTGCAAATCGGGCGAGACATATGTATGGGAGCTATATCTAAATCCGAACCGATTTTTATGAAATTTCACAAATATGTTAAAATCAGTAACAAACTAATCCATGCCCAATTTTGGCAATTTAAGTGCAAATCGTGCGATACATATATATGGGAGCTATATCAAAATCTGAACCGATTTTTACCAAAATCAATAACGTCAGTCCTTGGGTCAAATAAGTGATGTGTGCAAAGTTTCGTGATGATTGAACAACAAATACGAACTGCACTTTGATTACAAGAATACATGGACTCACAGACGGGTAGACGGACAGACGGACATGGCTAAATCGAATCAGAAAGTGATTCTGAGTCGATCGGTATACTTATCAATGGGTCTAGCTCTTCTCCTTCTTAGCCTTGCAAACAATTGCACAAATCTATAATACCCTGTACCACAGTGGTGGTGTAGGGTATAAAAAGAATTCATAGGGCAAAATTTTAGATAATAAGCAAAGTATTGAGAATTTCAATAGCTTAAAGGTCAAACAGTTTGTTTATATCGGAGCTACATCTGAACTATTGGCTCATATACAACCCAATTTGGCTCATATACAACCCAAACCGACCTAGGTTAGATAGCCCACTTTCGTATTGTTGACTTCCGATCTAGACCTTATACGACAAAAATGCTGAGGATTCACAACTGCCACCCTCATTAAGAAGATTAAGTGATATGTCCATTAGGTATACTACCCAGCTTATAAGCAAAATAGTTGAGAATAACCGTTGAGTGGAGCGGACGTGTATTCATTTCGCTCCTCAGAAAATATCTTCATCTCGGAATTGGACTACCTATTAAGCAAACATTTTAAAAGCCTTTCAGGAGTAGGCTCAAAATGGACTCCAAAGATAGTGCTGGCAAAATATCAATGGCACTATCGATACTATCAATACTTTATTATACCCTACACCACTACTGTGGCATAGGGTATTATGACTTAGTGCATTTGTTTGTAACACCCAGAAGGAAAAGAGATAGACCCATTGATGGGTATGCCGATCGACTTAGAATCTCTCTCTGATTAGACATAGCTATGTCCGTCTGTCTTTCCGTCTGTCTGTCTGTCCGCCTGTCTGTCCGTCTGTCTGTTCGTCTGTCTGTCTGTCCGTCTGTCTGTCCGTCTTTCCATGTTAATTTGTGTACACACTACCGGTCGCAGTTTCATCCGATCGTCTTCAAATTTGGTACAGGCATGTTTCTCGGCCTAGAGACGATGCCAAATGAAGTTTTAAAAAAATCGGTTCAGATTTGAATATAGCTCTCATATATATGTTCGTCCGATTTGCAGTAATACTGCCATAAAATAGTAATTTGTAAACCGATTCTCTCGAAATTTGGCAGGAGGGATTTTCTTATGATTCTCGACACAGCGGGTGAATTTCATAGAAATCGGTTCAGATTTGGATATAGCTCCCATATATATGTTTGTCCGATTTGGAGAAATTTTGCAATAAAATGCTCATTTGTTAACCGATTATCTCGAAATTTGGCAGGAAGGATTTTCTTATGACTCTTAATATTAGTGGTGAATTTCATAGAAATCAGTTCAGATTTAGATATAGCTGCCATATATGTATGTCGGCCGATTTTCACTTTTAAAGCCACTGCAAGCGCATTTATTGACCAATCTGGCCAAATATCTAAGAAGTTTGCTCAACATCGATTTAGATTTAGACGTAGCTTCCATCTATATGTTCATCAGATTTTGGGTAATTTGTTGTCATTTTTGAACTGTAGTTATTACATTTTGAACATATTTGCTTTGCTCGAAATTTGATAGGGATTTTAATAACCCATCTAAAAACATCCGCCGATGTACATCAAAATTGGTTCAGAATTAGATATAGCTCCCACTTTATATCCCAAAACTATGTGGCCTAATCTGGACTTGAAGTCGTCTACTGCTTTGCAGTCATTGGCTAGAACAGGCGCCTCAGTCATTGAGTCCGTCATGACAGGTCACTGTCTAATTGAAGGATGCCAGCAACGACTTTTGCAGAAGCTGTGAGGACATCGAGAAAACGGAGACAATAGAGCTTCTTCTGTATGTTTGTCCCGCACTAGCAGTCAGAATTAGTTCCACATTATGTTCTCATTTCTTCGAGAACTTGCCTGATTAAGCGGATGTGAACATTCGCATGTTATTAGGCTTTTTAAAGCGATCTGGTTGGTTCAATGGCACTGCCCGACTTTTGCTTTCCTTACTGGTTTTTTGTCTGAATATCCCTTGATATTAATCCTATCGATGTTATCGGCAAAGTTAATTTTTTTTACAAAATTTTACAAAAACAAGTAAAATGACATAAGTTCGCCCAGGCCAAACTTGGATACCCACCAACTCGGGGTAAACCACCTTTTGCCATAATCTGGTAAAAAAAATGCATTGTTTGTATATGAATAGCTATATCCAAATACGGTGATTTGGACCAAATTCGGCATGGACATTGAGTGGTCTAATAAATACAAGTCACTGTTAAATTTTGTTTCAATTTTGGTCTTTTTAGCAGCTATATCCAAAATAGACGGATCTGAACCATATAGGACGTGGATGTCGAGAAGCTTAACACAACTCACTTTCCCAAATTTCAGCGAAATTGTTTAATAAATGCGCCTTTTATGGGCTTAAGACCTTAAATCGAGAGATCGGTCTATATGGCAGCTATATCCAAACCTGGACCGATCTGGGCCAAATTAAACAAGTACACTGATAGGAAAAGTATGTTGCATAATCATGCGCCAACGCTATCATTATCATACACGGTCGTTGTTGTAAATATTGTCAACAAGCGTGGACGAGTTTGTGAACACGCGTTGTTGATTCATGCACTGGCCGTTGTGAATTCATCCCCTCGAAATGTATATGTATACCAACCTTAAGTTTAAACGACTCTTAAAACCATGGTGCAATGTGGTAAGGCGTTTGTAAACACACAATGGGATTGATGGAACACAGGTTCGATACTCATCGGCACACAAAATATTTTTGTAAATAAACTGTACACTAGAGGTTGTCAGAATGTGAACGGATGTGGACGTTTTGTTCAACATAACTGTGGTTGCTTTATAAATATTTGTTGTTGATATACTAAAATCTTGCTACAGTTATTGAAAATCATAAAAAAATATGTCATGCAAAATTTCAGCCAAATCGGATAAGAATTGCGCCCTCTAAAGCCTCAATAAGTCTAGACCCCAGGTGGATATGGTATGGCAAGTTTTGAACCGATTTAGACCATACTAAACACATTTGCTGGAAGTCATAACAAAACACCCCTTTCAAAATTTGAGCCAAATCTGAAGAGAATTGCGCTTTCTAGAGGCTCAAGGAGTCAAGATTCAAGATCTGTTTATATGGCAGCTATATCAAAACTTGGACCGATATGGCCCATTTAAAATTCCAACCGACCTACGCTAATAGGAAATATTTGTGCAAAGTTTCAAGCACCTAGTTTCCTTCCTGGCAGACTGACAGACGGATGGCCAGACGGACGGATAGACGGACGGACAGACGGATGGACAGACGGACGGACAGACGGGCGGACGGACGGACAGACGGACGGACAGACGGACGGACAGACGGACGGACAGACGGACAGACGGACGGACAGACGGACGGACAGACGGATGGACAAACATCCCTATACCATCCTTGGTGGAGGGTATATAAATTTGGCTTCAAAGGCCCGGCACCCAAACAGTGTAGATCGTGCCATCCTCAGAGATGGCGGAAATATTTTTCTTCCACTTAATGTTTGTCTGTGACCTAACCGTCATGGCTATTATAGTCCTTATAATTACTTTATATCCGTAACGATATTTACACCGCACGCATTCCGTGATCGGCCTGGATTTCCGCCTGCAGAAACATGTTGTGATCAAGCGATCTGAATCAGAATTCTGTCTCTGTTTCTTAATGTACAATAGACTCCTAGGCCTAGTCTTTCATCTAGCTTTAATCTCTCCATAAAGCATAAACTACCAGTGATCCAAGGCAAGACTGTGCAGCTGGCAACAATGTCATGCACACAAAGTGTCGTCTCAGGTAACCGATCAGAAACCTTTTCCCATCCATCCAGATTTCATACAGTCTCCTCGATTATCCTGCAATGGTATGACCTGCTCCTATCCTTATTCACTCTTCCATCACCTTCAGTCTCATAGGCTGTCTCATACTTTATCTGTTTGTCTATGGGTCGAATATCTAGAATAGTTCTACTATGAGTGGTATCCATTGCTCCATCTTTGCCTAGACAACATGTTCTCTTTTGTAAGGTCCCTCTGAAATGTTCTTCTTTATCAAAGTCCACAAAACAACCATGGCGTAAGTTAGTATCAGCCTAATTACGCTTCGATAGAGCCAGTTGTCTTTTCTCAGATTCAAGCCTCCCAGTTCAGTTTCCCTACCAAGTATTCGACCTTGTCGAATATCTCGTTCTCTTGAGAAAATCTTGCGCCTCGAATAGGCTCACCTTTATCTTCCTCGGAAACAGGCAGATTTCAATCTTTTCTGGATTAAAGCTCCAAACCTAGGTTTAAACCTGTCGCAAGCGTCTTTAGACCCTTTCGGCCTTTTCGCCCTTTTTTGATTGATTTGGACTTCTACCACTTAATGTATAACATTGTCTACACATTAGATTTGTTCGCATCCTTCTTAGTTAGAAAGCGTAATAATGTTGGTCACCCATAAGAGTACTGATATAATGCCCCGGGATAGGAGTTAACCCTCATCGTTATGTCATACAACCCACAATTTGACCACCTATTTCTTAGCATGTGGCTTATCCTGTCTCTAAAGTTCTGGTCCACTCGATACTAAGGATTGGCTCAGAGTATTAGTTCTCACATTGATAAAGTCCCTCCAATGTCAATACATACCGTAAAACGTGAATTTTTAGGCATTGAAAGGCTTTTTCTATTTAATACACAACCTCGTCTAGGGCATTATGCACTGACCTTATTTCGATATAGCAATGCTACTACTATCTGAGCAACTTGTTGGGTATCGTACACTCCATGGTTTTGAATAGCGGGGACTAAAGTCCTTAAAAGTCTAAAGGCAAAGATTCTTAATTCGAAATCAGTTTTGTGCCGACCGCCGAATATATCCGTTAAGGGGGTGAAAACGGTTTGTAGCGACTACTTCCCCAAATATGTTATCGTGTTCGCACTCTAGTCACAAAGATCATTCATTTGAGTGCCATATTTTCCCGGTTGATCAGCGTGTCCATTTGGGTACCTCTTGAAACAAAAATGAATCAATACAAATTATTTTCTATAATTGTGTCCACTGTAGCACCGAATCCATTGCATTTGCCAAACGACTTTTTTAAGACTATTGTACTTTGCAGTTATAACCAATTTATTATTTATTTATTAATATTTCTCTTGCAACCAAAATACAACCAATAGCCTTTTCTTCAATTGCTTATTAAATTTTTTTCCTCACCGCAGTAAACATTTGGTTAAACTACAAAATATTGAGAAAAAACGCAGCATACTAGTTTACATAACATCATCAAAAGACGCTTTAAGGCTCAGTGCGGTTTTTCTTTATAACTTGGTTTAACTCCTTAAGGTTTATTTTTGTTTTCTAAAAGTACTATTGCCGCTCTCGCTTGTGGTGATGGTGACCAACTCGAAAAATCGAAATATTCAAGCCAAAGAATGTGCTCCAATTTCAATTGGCCTGCATCCACAGATGCGAAATGAAAAACCTCATTTGCCGGTTTATGTCTTTTGCTTTCGATCTCGTTACTATGAGACGAAAGTGAAGTCTGTGTGCTCTAAACTCCAATGATCCACTTACATACGTACCATATATAATCAAATGCTGGAAGACGACTAGTGTTTTGGCACTGGCACAGTAGGGCGAACTTAAAAGTAAAACAGATCCTCTTGAACAAAAATGTCTCTAAGAAAAACATTCCTTTTTTAAAAAAAGACAAAATTTTCATAAAACCTTGCAGATAGACAAAATTTCTAAGAAATTTTCACTAAAGACAAAATTTCTAAGAAATTTTCTCTAAAGACAAAATTTCTAAAGACAAAATTTCTAAACAATTTCCTCTAAAGACAAAATTTCTATGAAATTTTCTCTAAAGACAAAATTTCTATGAAATTTTCTCTAAAGACAAAATTTCTATGAAATTTTCTCTCTAAAGACAAAATTTCTATGAAATTTTCTCTAAAGACAAAATTTCTATGAAATTTTTCTCTAAAGACAAAATTTCTATGAAATTTTCTCTAAAGACAAAATTTCTATGAAATTTTCTCTAAAGACAAAATTTCTAAGAAATTTTCTCTAAAGACAAAATTCTAAGAATTTTCTCTAAGACAAAATTTCTATGAAATTTTCTCTAAAGACAAAATTTCTATGAAATTTTCTCTAAAGACAAAA